>NC_056664.1:85886063-86204396 GCF_018350195.1 Panthera tigris
TAACTCTGTGCTCTGTAAAGATACAAGAGCCTTGCACAAACATTTACATACTCTATCATTGATGTGAAGTTTCCTAGTACCACTGAAATATTAAAAAGAAATGTAAGAGCTGGAGTCAAAATAGATGGTTTTATGGAATTGGAAGAAGACTTATAGAAAATGGGATATTTGAATTTAGATTGATGGAGAGGGGCAGGAAATTCATTCATTGTGAGGAATAATACGTGCACAGTTTCACAAATCACACAGCATTCTGTCCAGCCACAATGACATTTTTCTATTTCCTTTAGTTTTCTATGCTGCTTTTTCTCCAGATCATTGAGGAGCTGGCTCCCGCTTGCCATTCAAGTCTCCCCTTAAATATGTATCATTTGATTTACGTAGGCACTAGTCACTCTGTAGTACTGTATTTTATTTTCCTCAAACAACTTGCCTTAACTGTCTTATTTACTTGTCTATTCTATTGTCTGCCATCCCCCACTAAAAAGTTAACTGCATGAGAGAATAGAATTTGCCTATCTTCTTTAGCTATTTTATCAGTAGCAACTTGAACAACACTCATAATGAGGTAACAGATCATATGTATTGAATGAATTGATTAGTCAACCACATATAACCACATATAATCTTGCCTCTCTTAGTGTGAGATGGGATTTGGGCTGTCCTTCTCGCAAAGTCTTTGTGTTCACTAGAGGTTTCCTTGACTATGTTCTTGCTTCATTTAAAATCTATTCAATGGAAACAAAAGAAAAAAAATTGATGAATATTTTATGTGATAAAATACTTTTGTATCTGTCTTGTTAAGTTGTGAATTTGTCAAGATGGAACACCTGGTCTTTTATATTTACAAAATGATAATTCACCATGTAAATCTTACAGATTTTCTTTTGTTTTCTTTAATACCATTTAATGAGAGCTATCATTTTATGGCATTGCTAAGAGTTTTAAGTTTTTAAATAAATGTGATTGCCGCATTGTTGTCATTAAAAGTGTCTTTTAAGAAATAATTTGCATAACAAAGTAGTTAATAATTTATTTGTTTGGATTGTTGTTTAGTTTTTCTAAAGAGAAAAGTGGGATTTTATTCTGTGAATCAAGGAGAACACAAGAAGACTTTATTAGGACTTCTGAAATGAGGGATTGCCTCCACTGGTTGAGACAGAAAATATGAAATCCTATGGCCCAGTAAATCTCTCACTTGCTTTTGAAGTCATAGACCACCACTTGCCCCACTTTAATGGTGAGCAAGCAACACATTAGGGATTGAAGTAAAAGAGATGTGATTGGATTAATACAAACTCTTCAGCACACCAAGAAACAACTCAAATTAGTCTCCTAACAATCACAGCTCTGAAGATAAAGAGCAGCACATTATTATGTAGAGATGTTAGAGAAACTTAGATTATTATTAAAGAAAGAGTAGCAGAGGATTGTTAATAACTGGTTTCAAGAATATAAAAAGTTCTGTAAAAAGGTTGACCAGATGTTTTTCATCTACATGGAGACAGAATCAAATTAAATGGTTGCAAATTACAACAAGAAAGATGTAAATTATACCTAAAAAAACTTATCCACTGGGGAAGGCTATTGAAAAAGAACAGTTATCTTTCACCAGTTCGGTATAAAATTACTTGGGAGTCAGAGGTTAAACAAGATAGTTATCTGCCAGGGTTTTTCTCCCAGCATGAAATAGACACAAGGATCCCCAAATAAAAAAGGTCACTGCTACCACAATAACAAGATATACACATTATAATCTTACTCTTCCCCCTTTTATCATTATGCCTTTATTTGAAACCAGGGAGGAACATGATAAAGTAAACATGGGAAGCACAGCTAGATTAAAGAGGTTGAAAAAGATGGAAATGAATGGGGAAGTTAAGAAGAATTCACAGAAAATGATTTGTGAATAATAGGAAACCCAAGGACTTTCATTCATGCCCAGTTCTGACGTCCTGAACAAATTATCTAGAAAACATCCCAAATAAAAGCTTCCTGAAACTGAATACAAACCATTTTAGACACATGCTCTATTTTTCTTTCTTTCTTTCTTTCTTTCTTTCTTTCTTTCTTTCTCTTTCTCTCTCTTTCTCTCTCTCTCTCTCTCTTTTGTTCTTTCTTTCTTTCTCCCTCTCTTCCTCCCTTCCTCCCTTTCCTTCCTTATAAGGGTTTAAAGTGTTCAGCGCTCCCAGAAGGATAGTTGACTCAAATATTTCAGGATCTTATACTAAATACTTCAGTGGAGGGGCACCTGGGTGGCTCAGTTGGTTGAGCGTCCGACTTCAGCTCAGGCCATGACCTCGCAGTTCGTGAGTTCGAGCCCCGCGTCAGGCTCTATGCTGACAGCTCAAAGCCTGGAGCGTGCTTCAGATTCTGTGTCCCCTTCTCTCTCTGCCCCACCCTTGCTTGTGTTCTGTCTCTCTCTGTCTTCCAAAAATGAACACACATAAAACAAAAATTAAAAGAGCAAATACTTCAGTTGACACATCAGTTGTGTTGCCATGCCTTAACAATTAGGAGTTAACTAGATTGCAGGACTCTCTTCTTAAAACTGGACTTTGAGAAAATGTCTCAACAACATCTCAAGACTTTTTCTTTCAGGAACTATTTAAAGCTGAAGGCATGCTATTTTGGCTCCCACTTCCCTAAGGCTATAGTTTAAGAGATAAATCTTGGAGCTCATCAACAAGAAAAAATGGTGCCTCTCTGAGACCATGGCCTTTTCACCTTGCCAGCTAGTACATTCAGCTCTGCCTTTATTAAGTAAAGGTGAGGAACTGTATTTTCCTTTCTTCTCTGCCCCATTCCCATCTTCTGTCTCAACTAAATACATTCCCAAGATTATGTTGCCTGCTAAAAAATATATAAGAAATATGGTCACTCTGAAAGAAGCAGAGAAAAATTGATATACATTCAGTCATCAAACATTGTACCAGTTCTGTGGCTAGCAGTGATAGTTCTTTACATACAGATGTCTTGAGCATGCCATTTCATGTAGATTTAACAAGCAGTAAAGAGAAAAATGCAGAGTTTGTTCCTTAAAACTACTCTGGCTTTCTACCTAAGCCATCAAATGTTAAGAAATGTAAATACATAAATGCACGCTATGTTCTAAAACAAGTTCTACCTGATGCTTTAGAGCAGGAAGTTGCAAACTTTCTGGAGCAGGCCAGATGTAAGTATTTTAGGCTTTGTGAGCCATAGGGTCTCTGTTGCTGCTACTCAACTCCGTCATTGTAGCACAAAAGTGGCTATAGACGATGCATAAATGGATTGGTATGTCTGTAAAATTTTATTTACAAAAGCAAGCTTTGGCTAGATGTGGCCACTGGGTATATCATTTGCTAACCTTTGACTGAAACAGTCCCTTTTGGTCCTTTCTTTCTTTCTTTCT
The DNA here is from genome assembly GCF_018350195.1 of Panthera tigris. Taxonomy (NCBI): domain Eukaryota; kingdom Metazoa; phylum Chordata; class Mammalia; order Carnivora; family Felidae; genus Panthera; species Panthera tigris. The sequence goes on from NC_056664.1 coordinate 85,889,458, forward strand.
TTCTTTCTTTCTTTCTTTCTTTCTTTCTTTTTTTCTCAGGTATTCTCTCCTTACACCTGCTTTTCTCAAAATCTCTGATAAAGCCCAAGAGAAAAAGGGAAGCATCTTCCAGTGTGGCATCTTCCAATCACCGAGCCATGCCTCTTGTCTACCTGCTTCTGACTTGCTCTTCTGGTTTAAGTTTGAGGGTAGCATAACTGGGATCTGGGGCTTCCCAGTAAGGACATTTAGTGGTGCTGCCTGGCTGCCCTGGGTTCCCCCCAGCTTCTTTGGTGCCGTGACCTTGCAGGGGTCTGGCAAGGCTGCCATGCAGTCTCAGGCCAAGCAGTCCACCTTGCAGCTCCACAGAACCACCTCACTATATCATGACATTCCCCTCTGGCAATTCTCCCAGCCACAGTTTCATCTACCCACACCATATGTGAGCCAAGGGCAGCTTGGGGAAACTCCCTCAAAATCTGAAGTGTCTTACTACACTTGGCCATGCTGACTTGGATGGCTCTTGTGGTTTTTAAGAGGTCTCCCTGCTTTCCTCTGTGTTTAATATTACACTTAATTATCTGGCACTCCCTACTTAAGCCAGAGTTCAGAGGCCTCCCCTCAAACTTAAACCTAGAAAACATCCCGAAAAAGGGATGTTAAAAGGGAATAAAGGCATTTGAAAATCTCTCCAAATAGTAACTGGACTTGCACCGTGTACTACATGTCAGAAGCTGAAAATCACATTCTCCTTTCCCTTTTTATTTCTTCTCCAATATATCCTAAGTAAGTTATTCCATTTTGCCCCAAGATAGGTAGACGGGCCAGCCTATGACAAAGGTCATGCACTGAGAAAGTTCAGACAAGAAAATGTGTACGTCGTTTTCAAACTATTAGTCTATTATATATTCCCTGATGTTTCTTCACAACAACCCATTTAGGTAGATGTTGTTATTCCGGTTTAGAGATGAAAAAACTAAGGTTCAGAGAACATTGTAAAGCTTGTGCAGCTACTGCACAAGTGAACAGAAGGTCCACCTGCGTCTCCGGTCCCACACCCAGTTCTCATTCCACCGCCATTCCTGGGAGATGCAGGAAGCTCATTGCAAAGAGCGAGGGTCTGAACTCTGGCCCTAAATCCACCAAATACCAGTTCGGACCATTTTAACAAATTCAAGAATTCTCACCCTTTGCATAAAATCATTGGAAGTAAATGAGATGATGATACTAACTGCTTTTTCATCAAGTCCTGTCTGTGTGGCAGGCAGTTTCTAAACACTTGGATTATCTCCTTTAATTTTCAAAACAATCCTGTAAAGTAAGCATTAAAATTATTCTTATCTTATGGACAGTGTATAATAAAGTCCTCCGCATAGAATCTGGCACATCATGAATGCTCAATAATACTAGTTATTTCCTTAATTATTACTCTTCTCTTAGAACCATACCCACCAATAACATTTATACAGAAATCTTTACCCAGAGTAGGAGCAATTCTTGATTGGGAGCCTTTGTCTGCTTACAATGTGGGAGCAGGGTGAGGGATCCTCCCATTTTTAAAGGGACTAAAATAGTATCAGACTTAACAACAAACTTCTGTGTCCTCCTACACTGCCATTTGGCTTGGGTCCCCTTGCTGCTCAACCTCCCTGGGTTCAGACAGCTGGGACACAAAATGGCAGAGGCCTGAAGAAGGCAGTAAAAGAACGTGTACCAGGATGGCTGAGACAAGCTGTTGGTTCCATTCAACATCCAAGGCTTCTCTTTTCTTTTTTCTTTTTAAAAATTTTTTAAGTTTATTTATTTATATTGAGAGAGAGACAGAGACAGCGTGAGCAGAGAAGAGATAGAGAGACAGAGAGAGAGAGAGAATCCCAAGCAGGTTCCACACTGTCAGCACAGAGCCCGATGTGGGGCTCAAACTCACGAACTGTGAGATCATGACCTGAGCTAAAATCAAGAGTCAGATGCTCAGCCAACGGAGCCACCCAGACACCCCAAGACTTCTCTTTTTAATTTTCATTTCTATTTGAGTTATTTTAATTTTAATCCACTTGATGATTTGATTTTGGACCATTTTTCATTTTGAATTCTTACTATCACAACTTCCCCATATCATGAAGAGAAGAGACATTGCCTTATGGACAGTCTTGAACCACAAGTCAAAATTTGTGGTTTGAAGTTCCTGTGTCACTAAATATGTACTATTAGTGATAATTTAACCTCTACGTATCTATTTCGTAACTCTATCAAGCTATGAAATGAGACTGTCAGATTAGATTATCACAAAGTTGCCTCCCAGCTTAAAATTGTTCCTTAATTATTTTCTATTGCCTTCAACACAAATGCTCACAAATCTCTTCATCATTAGTCAGTGTATGTCTTGCAAATATTTCCATTGTCAACCACCTGACAATCATTAATTAAGGAGCCTCTAACTCTAGGCCTTGAATAATGCCATCATTTTTAGAAATAATTGTTTATGAGTCTCAATTCCTTATTCAATTTATTATTTAACTGAAATATAAATGGAAGGAATATGAACTATAATATCTAAGAGTTTCCTAGCCCTATCAGTATGTTAATTATTTAATATAATAAACAATGAAGGAGCATCAATCTCCCTTCTCCTTGCTTCTCAAAACAGATGACTCGGTTTTTGAACTGTTCCTATTTTGTTTCACATTAACATCTATTTTTAGAAATTCATAGAATCATGTTTAAATACTATATTGTGGAACTTAGGGTCTAACAGGAGAGGAACACAGGCAAACCACCCTTAATCTCATTATAATAGAAATGCCATGTTAGAGAGATGCATAGCGACTATGGGAGCAGAGAAAGTCTTTCTTATTAAGATAATATATTGTAAAGTATTCATTATTCGATAGGGTTGTTATTTTGCTACTAGTTTTTTTGGCTTGTGAGTTCTTTAAGGGAGCTTAAATATATTCATTGTAACATCCATTTATAACACTGTGTCATATAAACATAAGAACTTTAATTAACAAGCATTTATTGTGTACAAAATTTTGGGTTAGTTATTTTGCTAACTGTAAAAAAAATGGAATTTTAATACACAAGAACAATGAAAATTAAGAAAATGAAAATGACAAAAAATCACTCACTCCCATAGGGAACACCTGAAAAAAAATGTTTTCACAAATTGAAGGTCGAAGAGGGGCAAAGCACATCACAGAAAATGAGTTTCTTAATCTCATGAAGCCAGATTTGCCTATTGAGCATACAGCTTATGACAAAATAATTGTCCAGTAATTACTCTAAAAGATGGAACAAAATCAAATTAAAATGGAGCAAATTGCCTTTTGCATTTTGGCCAATGACAAGTAGTGACACATTCATGCTGCAAAATACCACTTTGTTTTTTCTGAGAGGTGACCACTTGCTCAGTGGTTAAGTGACTAGATTACTCCAGGCAAAATCTCTTACAATTCTGTCTCTCAGAGGAAATGCAAAGTTCATTACTGCTACTGCTACAGGTGGCCATTTCATATTCAGCAGTGAAGAAGTATACTTCTGGAGCCATATGCATGTATGTGTAGCAAATATCACAGCCCCTGATTATCGAATGCTTGCTATACACCAGGGCCTGTTCCAGGTGATTTACATGTATCAATTAATCTTACATGCACAAATCTGGCAGGTAGGTATTCTGATTTTTTAGATGAATAACTAAGACACTGGGAAAGATTGAAAATGTTGCCCAAAAGTTTCATAGAGAGCCACAGGTAGATCCTGGATTGAAAACTAGGCACTCGGTGTCCAGAGCAGGTGTTTTCAGTCACAGAACAATGTGCCATGTGCCCCACGTAGTCCAGAAGCCAGTTAATGGTCCTTTTTTTCATATCTTTTAAAGCTACAGCCTTGCACTTAATTCACATAGCATCAAATTGAAAAACAAGTTTGAGTCAGATGAAAATATCTTGAGTAAATCAGTTGCCACCTTTATAATTAGGTACTTTTAAATTAGAAAAAGACAAATAGATGATGAGAAGATCTGCCTGTGGCTCAGATCCCAAAGGGAAAACATTCAGGATTTGTTTCTCCACTTTTCATGCCCAAAAAAAAAGATATGGTCATTATACTTAGATAATCAGTCCTATTATCATATACACACAGGTAACTGAATAGTGAGTTCATTCATTCAGGAAGAGGAATATAGCTTTTTGTTGAAATAATCAGCCTATGTGAGGGGGGAAAAGATACTCTACACAAAATAGCAAGGGACAATAAAACATGAAATGCCTCAGAAAAAAATAAGTGTGTGAGACACAACCAACTTTTACTCTGGGATATGAACAACTTTAATACAATGACATAGTAGTACACTTTCATTTAGAAGAATAAATACTTTGGTGTGCCATTGTTTCCAATACTGTAAGTAAACATAATGAAATATTTCTTCAAAGTACTAATCAGATTTTTTTAAGGATGGACTTGACAAAAATAATTCTAATGTTATCTGGAAGAATAAGTGATATACAGTTGAAGAAAATAATTATAAGGGGGGAAACAAATACAAACAATTTAAAACATGCTATAACACGACAATCAACAGACAGATGAATGGGATGGAATAGCTACCCTTGAAATAAACTCATACCTGACCTGAAATTGTTTGAGAAATAAACCATTGTAAAAGAATGTGCAAAGGAAAGGTTATGCGATAAATATTGTTGGGAATAATTGGCTGGGTATTTGAAAAATATATTCAGTTGTTCCTTACCATGTATCAAGTATGAAGATAATCCCCAAATAATTATAGAGTGTAATACAAAACCAACTGCAATCAGAACCTAGAATAATATATTGATTTGAATGAGCTTTAGTTATGAAATAATTTCTAAGTATAAATACAAAAAGAAGCAAAGGTAGAAAGAGATATATACTGAAGTGCATACAATTTAATTTGAGTGCACAAAACTGGAGGAAATTTAATAACCTTGTATCATTAATAATGCCAAAAGAAAATCAAAGTACCACTTACCAAAAACTTTGAAATATGAAATTTAAAAGATACTGTCATTGGTATGTATCATAAAAGTTCTTCCAATTTAACAAGTTGCATGGTAAAAGTAATTTGGAAAATAGACAAATTCACAATCCATTTTCAAAAAGTATAAATAGTCAACAAGTATGATCTTACATCATAGTCATCAGAGAAAAGTGAATTAAATGAAAACTTAACAAATTATATATTCCTTATCAAATGCAAAATATGCACACATACCTCAAAAGATAATACTTAGTATGTCTAAATTCTGACTAGGGGAGCTCTTTACTTTTTTAGGGAAAGATATGTGCTCTTATATATTTTTAAAGGATGTGTAGCTTTGAAATTGTTCATGCTCTTTTATCCAGTTTTCCCGTCTTAAAACCAATCCTAAGGAGATAATCAGAAATATAGTCATAGATTTACTGTATAAGTTGCATATTATAATATTTTTATTATGAAAAAAGCAAAAATAGTATTTATGACCAACAGTAAGTGACTGGTGAGTAATTTAACAGTATATTCATATGGTGAAAGGTTATCCAGCCATTAAAAATCAAGTTTTTTCTTGGTGATACAAGCAAATTCTCACAACTTAAAGTTAAGTAAAAGAAAAAAAATGCAGGAGAAAAATTATTTAAATCTATTAGTTCTCCCTATTGTTTGAAAACATAGCATACACTTGATAATTGAAACTAGATAGGTGAATAATTAACTAAATAGATCTTTACAATAAAGACTAGAAAGAAAGACACACAAAATATTATTTCTGTGAGTTGCTTTTATAGACTGCTTCTGTTTATCATGTTTGTGTATTTTCAAAATTGTATAGCAAACATTAAGTTAATGCAAAGAATCAGACTGTTATGTGAAACTCATTTCTATTAGAGATTGTTCCTAGTGTCAAACTTTACCAATATTTTAAGGATGCAGTCATAAATAAGCCAGGGAGAAGTCTGAAATATCCTACTAATTTCCATAAACCCTCCTTTTTGCATCATACCTGGTCTCTGGTCCAAAATAATAGAAGTCCCCAGTGGCAGCTCACACAGTAGGGAGTATTTAAATTTTAAAGTATCTATTTTATATGTAAAAGTCTTATAGCTTATTTGACACTCTCCAGGGAACCATGCCTCATAAATCCATCCAAGTTTAGATTCATTTACAATAAGCAATCCTAAACCAAGAACATCTTCTTCAAAGTATTTCATAGATAAGAGTTCTCCCTTCCAGCAAATATGATTAGTCTGTTGGCTTGGAGGTCAAGTTATCATGTTTACAAAGACATTGAACCAGGTCACCTGCCTTCTTAACCACCCAATCCCCAGGAACATCTTCTTGGTAATCAGGAGGGATCACAGGCTAGCTGCTTTAACAGCTTCCTCTCCAACATTGCTTTGACAGTAAAACTTTTTCTTTTTTTTTTTTTAATGTTTATTTATTTTTGAGAGAGAGAGAAAGAGATAGAGTGTGAGCAGAGGAGGGGCAGAGAGAGAGGGAGACACAGATCAGAAGCAAGATCCAGGTTCTGAGCTGTCAGCACAGAGCCCAGTGCGGGGCTGGAACCCACAAACTGTGAGATCATGACCTGAGCTGAAGTCAGACACTGAACCTACTGAACCACCCTGTTCAATAAAACTTTTTCAAAAGAGAGAAATTTTAAAAAAAGAAAAGAAAAAGAAAAAAAAGTCAGTGTTTACTATGAATTGGAGGAAAACAAAAGCAGTATCAGTGACAACAGTTAGTGGTTCATTACAATAATCAGGGAAATAAGTGAAGCAGGCCCAAACAGTGAAGTAACAGTAGATGGAGAAAGTGAATGAGATTTCATAACTAGCACATTTGCAATGATTAGGTGCAATAATTGACTGGATGTTGGATAACAGAGTTGAAGGAATGAATAATGACTTCCAGTTGGAGGCTTAGGCTTAGATAGGTATATGAATGATGCATCCATTTGTAGAGATAGCTGAGCAGTGTTTGAGAGGGTGCAGGTTCTTTAGTAGAAGACAAAAGAACTGTGATTATATTTAAATTCTAATGGCAAACAACCATTAAGATAGAGAAATTGAACATTACAAAAAAATCAGAGATAATGAATGGAATGAGGTCACTTGACTTATTTAGGTTCCAGATAATGAGGAAGAATCAGCCTTGGATGAGAGAACAGTTGCCTTTTCCAATGTGGTGGGAGGAGAGAAGGGTGTTCTCTGTTGATGTATTTCCTTTTCTTTTTCTCTATTATGTTTATGGAGTATGGTGCTTTCTTCTGAGTATTCAACAGCTTGGTAAACTGAATATTCAAAAGATTATTTAATTGGAATGAAATTAGAATAGGAATGTTAGTTAACCCTTGAGGAGACTTATTCAGGCTATGGAATAAGTGAGGCCAGTGATACAGTGATATAGTATATGTACTATATACTATATGATATATATCACTATATGATATAGTGATATAGTAAAAAACCTCCCCCCACCTCCAAGGATGGGAGTACTTGTATCTCAAATTTAAGGGTCTTTCACTCTTGCAATTTTTTACTTCTAAATTCCTCCTATCTTTCTTCTAATAATATCATCTTTGTTGAGTATCTTAATCAGTTCATTTTCAGATTACTCCGTTGCAGGTTGATTAAACCTGATTCTTTCCTACAGACCTCTTTAGCCACACTTTTATTGTGTTGTTTCTTAAGCTGTTAATTTCTTCGTGGTTTATCCTTTCTATTTTAGTTCTTACTGGCCTATTCTCTTATTATAGATTTAACTTGAAGTTTCAGAAGCTCCTTATTAACTACAGTGATGTGTTATTTAATCCCAGTAAAGCTGGTGCTAATTAGTTTCACATGAGTTCAAAAGATGATCAGCCTGTAAAATTTGGTCTGATCCAGAAACTGTTGTCATGGCAATGCCCCATCTAATATAGTGTTTACCTCTATAGGTAGATAGGTTCTTTTGTTATGGCAACCTTCTTATTAGTATCTGTTAACATCCTTTGGTGTGCACGATGGTGTGTTGTTTTTGTTTTCATTTTTGTTTTTGTAACTGAAAAAGCGAGAATTTTATGTTGGAGAAAGCGTGTAGGAAAGAGCCAAGGAACATAAAGCAGTTTGTTTCCCGTTTTATTTCCTTGCCTTGCAAACTGGACTAAAGCCTCTTTTGGTAGCAGACAGAGGACCAGAAATTAAGGGAAATGTTCTGAGAGAGACTGTGTGAGTGTGTCAACATAGTCAAAGCTGCTGGAGACAGTGACAGATTTTGATTCAGATAGCCAGTCTTCCAAGTGCAACAGGAACCCAGATACCCTGACACTCAGAGAGTTAGAGGACAGGGGACAGTTGGGTTTGAGATTCTAGGCTCACACATATTATGGTAGGAGTAGAAGTGAAGCTGCATTGGGGTACCTGGGTGACTGAGTCGGTTGAGCTTCTGCCTTCAGCTCAGATCATGATCGTGCTGCTCATGAGTTTGAGCCCCGCAATGGCCTCTATGCTGATAGTTTGCAGCTTGGAGCCTGGAGCCTGCTTCAGATTCTGTCTCTGTCTCTCTGCCCCTCCCCTGCTCATGCTCTCCCTCTGTCTCTCTCAAATATGAATAAACATTTAAAAAATGTAAGTAAAAAAGAAGTGAGGTTGCATCAATTGGATTCTTAGACTAGTGGTAGCCAAATGAGCAAGAAGGACAAACCCAGGGCAGAAGGGGACTACTGAGGCCAGACAGGTTTGGCTCCATATGAAACTCCCTCCCAGTCTTTTACACAACTGAGAGACACCTTGAAGAGATTATTGGTAGTAAGACTGATGAAAGTCAAACAATCATAATATGGTCATTAAAAGCACATGACCTAATGCAGTAGTCTGGTGGGATACAGGGAATTTGTAAATTCTTACAGAAAAGGAATTCTTTATTCCATTTTAAATAATGGATGGTTAAAATAAATGCTTGTAAATCCTTTAAAGTATATTAAACAATGACATTGTGTGCACAAACTATAGGATATAAGTGAAATTTTTATTGGAATATTTTTTTAATTTTTATTGAATTTTATTAAATTATTTGAATTTGTATTGAAAGATTCTCTACCTTTATTGTTTTTGGCCACCTGGCTCTTTGAGGCTAGTTAATTTTCAAAGCTGACTAATCAAAGCAGCACATAAGGAATTCACTTGAAAGAGATTGCAGCTATGAGGAATACACTATCAGAGAAGCCTTGGATTATCAATTACAAATGTGTCAATAATTCTTTGTTTCCCTGGAATTGTTTTATAACTAGACTAATAATAAAACAAAGTTAGACTCCTCCCCTGATCCAATTCACCCTTCTGCATTCTCTTGGGGACAGGAGGAGAACTATCTAAGACTTCTGGTTTTCTGTTTCTGGCCATTGTTTTCCAGAATAAGAGTAGAAATGAAGTGTTGGTAATCTAGTTTGTTCTAATGAACAATGACTTCAGAGAAATACATGTGATAAAATAAATTTTAAATCCCATAATTCATAGAATTCTTTTCAATTATAAGCTGGAATTCTCAATTTTCAACATGTGTTTTTAGAGTTTTGGAGTCAAGCCACTAAAGTCCATATCTTGATTTATTATCTACTGTGTGATAGGAGACAAATAGAGGTGCATCAGCTTCCTGGTCTATAAAATGAATATAATTATAGTGTGTATTTTATCTTGTCATTATGGATCTGAAAGAATTAATATTTGTTAAGTGTTGGTTTAGAACCATGCTTGGCATATAGAAAGTGATATGTATTTTTTTTATTTTCTTAAAAAAAATTTAATATTTATTTATTTTGAGAGAGGGAGAGACAGAGCACGGGCAGGGGAGGGGCACAGAGAGAAGGAGACACAGAATCCAAAGCAGGCTCTAGGCTCTGAGCTGTGAGCACAGAACCCAATGCAGAGCTCGAATTCACAGACTGTGAGATCATGACCTGAGCCAAAGTCAGATGCTCAACTGACTGAGCCACTGAGGCACCCTGATACGTATTTTTTTAATGAAGAAAAACAAATATGATTTTCCTGAAAATAAAGTGATAAAAATCTATATGAATGTCTTAGCCTGGTGCCTGGAACATTACAAGTGTTCAGTAATTGTTAACTATTTGGTCACTCAAAAAACATTGGTTGAAAGCAAAGGTATATCGGGTTTGACTAGGCACTAGAGATTGAATCCTGAAGAAAAACACCCATTGTCTGTTGTATGAGCCTAGTTACAGTCAAACAGAGGCAATAACACCAATCAAGTACACAAATATAGGTATACCTGCTATTGTGGTCAGTGCTTTGCAAAAGTGACACATGGGACGATGAGACATGTACTTGGCCTTTGGTTTACTGTGGGGATCAGTATTGGGAGGTCCTCAGGAATCCTTCAACAAAAAGCTGCCAGGGGAGCTGAGGGATGAAAAGTGAAAAGGAGGAAATCAACAAAGAGAGAAGAGAAGCTATTCCAGGGAGAGGGAGGAGCTGGTGCAGCGAGTGTCCCCATCTGTGCACGAGGGCCAACCGTGGCCATGGAGGGAGTGCAGAAGGGAGCCTGAGTTGGAACAGAGGCAGGTTTCCCATCACCCAGGACTGTTTAAGCTACAGTTAGACACTTTTGCTTTATCTTAAAAGTAATTGTAATTCATTGAAGGACCTGAAACAATGTGATCTGTGGTTTGAAAAAATGACTCGACTCAGGGATTCTCAAACCTTAGTGTATTTTAGAAATCACTTAGAGGGCTTTTTAGAATGGATTGCTGGACCTCACCCCAGTTTCTGATTCCTTATATCTGGGGTCGGGTGGGAGAATTGCCTTCCCTACAAGATCCCAGGTGATGTTGATGCTGTTGCACCTGGTCTGGGGACCACACTTTCACAAACATTGCTCTACTGCATTGTGAATAAATTGAACTGATCAAAATTGAGTGCCAGATGTACTGCTGAAAAGCAATGTCAGCAGTCTAAACAGGAGGTGATAGATTTTGGACCTAGGGAATTAGAAAGAAGTCAACTAATCTAAGGAATAATTAGGAGACATCATTGGTACTGGGTAGGGTATACATTTAAAAGACAGGGAGATGTAAGGAAAAATCTACTGGGTTAATCACTCTACTTTGTCATCTATAAGGAAAAAAGTCTCATCTTCAGAGTTGGGAACGCATAGTAATATATCAGCCCAAAATGAGAGTTTGGGATTTTTGTAAAGGCTCTCTTGACCTTCACTGGCTGGCTGTTTGGGGCTAAAACCTGACAATAATCATAGCACTGGTGCTGCCAGCCAAATTATAAAAGACCATTGGCCCCAAGGAACACCAGAAAGCATGTTCTGGGAAAATGCCAGCAAACACCGTTGGCCCTGTCTATGGTATTCCCTCTGGGGAGGTACCACGTGAGCCAAGTGATGCTTGGGCTCAGTGTCAGATCTGATTGCTTTAGCTGCAGCAAAAGCAGGTAAATAGAGCTTCTAAGATGAATAAAGACAGTGACTGAGAACTAGTGATTACAAGTAGAAAGAGAAGAGAGCAGATAAAAGATCAAACTAAAAAAGGTTCATCCCTGAATGGAAAGAAATTTCAAAGAGAGTGAATGTAGAAACCACTCAAGATGAAGAAATTGGCAATGCCGGAAAAATGGCAGTTGGCCAAACAAATGTGTAAAACAGAAATGAAAGGGGGCGAAAAGAAAGACATTTCTGAGCATTTTGGAGTAATATCCCTAAAGATGAAAACACTGCAGAAATAAGTCAGGGAATCCTAGTATGTGCTAGAGTGCATTCTGAGGAATGTTCAGTAGAAGCATTGGGACCAAAATCTGGCATATTTTGGTGGTAGCTTTTCCAGTGTTTGGAGGAAATAAAAGAGGCTCACCCATGGAAATAGCAGAGATAATATCCAAAGGTCTTTGAGAAAGGTTCACAAACACAAATTTGATAGCATTCCAGAGATCATCAACCTGTGTCTTCTTGCCAAAAAGTAAATGGCATCTCTCCCAAAGACAGGAGGCATTTGGCTCAGATTCTAATGGGGGAAATTGTGGGAACTCAGAGCAGGAATGCCCATGAGAAAGGTTCAGTGGAATGTGAAGTGTCAAGGGAATCTTTGAAAGTGAAGTGATGAATATATAAAGTTTTACAGTGCTTCGAGGCAGAATATAATCTGGTATATAGTATAGAAAGTATGAGGCATATTTTTATTCTTGTAAAGGATCTTAGCCTAAACGTCATAGGAAGCAATAAAAGCAAAATAAAACAATAACGAAGACAACTCCCAAAAATAAAACCGTGAAATTTAAATGATAAACATTCAGTGTAGTATTCAGAAGACTTTTGCAGAATCCATATGAGTATCAGGACACTAAACCCCATGATGATTATGTGGAGAACAAATTGTTCTTTGAGCCTGACCAAACAGGTCAGTAATAGCCCAATTAGATACCACAATACTTTAATCTGGGTGGGGTCTATGGCTTAACTTAAAGTGAAGAGATATGTTTGATGTTTTAAGAATTTATATATGTTTTTTTTAATCCAAATAATTATGGACATATTTTGAAAGAATTAAGTAATATACTTCATGTCCTGCAGGAATTAAAAAAAGAGGAGAGAAGATAATTAGTTGGGGTTTTGTTGGCTTGCTTGCTTTCTTTGGTTTTGTTGCAGTTGTTTGTTTGGATTTGTTTCAAGCACTGAAAACAATTATAATAAACATACACAAAGAGGAAATTATTGCAAGTTTATGGAGTAGCTCTTAGAGCTAAAGGAATGCCAGAAGAAGGAAGCCCAGGAAGGCGGCACCCCAAGCAGCAACTTGGAGGCAATTAGTAGACTTTACTTAATTGTCTTATAAGGAAATCCCACTGTGATTAATCAGCCCCAAGATTTTTCCCTCCTGACCCTTCCTTTCAAGTTTCAAAGTCCCAGAAAAAGAGTTTGAATGATCTGGATCCTCTGCTCAACATTGGCTAGGAAAGGGGGAAATATCACTCTCTGTAGTCCCAAAGATTGCACACAGGAGAGGAGAGGTAATATCCCAGTAGGAAATAGGGGCATTTTATCAGAAGAAGGGAGGCGATCCAGAGAGTGAGAAAATGTAAACAGGAAAATAACTCTGCCTATACTTGTACAGCTTCTCAAATCATGTTAAAAGAAACTCACAAGAAATTTTAAAATAGCAGTAATTATTTTCATTTTCATATATCTGCTATAGAATCCTTTAATTATAATATGCTTATAGAGGAATCTTTTGTATAAAGGGTGATACCATGAACAAGTGAAAGACCCTGTTTATAAAATTTTTATATTACGTATTTATCCAGATGTTATTAATAATGAGTTATGTTTTGAACTTAGAGGAAATTCTGCATGTGTATGTGTGTGTGCATGTGTGTGTGTGTGTGTGTGTGTGGTTAGAAATGGTAATAATTTGGGGATTCTGGGTGGCTCAGTAGATTGGGCATCAGACTCTTGGTTTTGGCTCAGGTCATGATCTCACAATTCATGAGTTTGAGTCCCACGTCTGACAGCAAGAGCCTGCTTGGGATTCTTTCTCTCACCCTTTCTTTCAAAATAAATAAATAAACTTTAAAAAAGAAAAAAAAGAAAAGAAAAGAAAAGAAAAGAAAAGAAAAGAAAAGAAAAGAAAAGAAAGAAAAGAAAAGAAGTGGTAATAATTTACATAGAAATAAGAAGGGATCTATAATTCCAAAAGAATTTCAGCTATGGTAAGAGCTCCGATTCTTGACTATAACAAAGAGTAATAATATAATAGCAAACACTTACATAGTGCTTTTCCTGGTCCAGGCATTATCAGAAGCACTTTGCAAATTTTATTTTATTTAACAGGGAATAAGTCACAATGGGTGACAGTCAATTTTTTTCCTTTAACTATTTCTAACTTTATCCACTGAATTTTTTAATGATTCATTTCTTGTCTTTGGGGCTGATCTGGCTTGATCTGAAGATCCCTAAGTGGGTCCAAAGTTCTGTTCCTTTACACATTTTTGCCAAGGATGAAAAGTTTTGCTGTATCAGGAATCATTTAATTATGCACCCACACAACAAATAGGGAATACGTGATTGTCAAACATATTGACTCAAGAACTCCTAAGGGCATGAGGGAAATTCTCTTCCAACCCCACATGCCTGCAAGCGTGAGCCAGAGGTGGGTTGAAGAATTAGGGGGTGGCTGCAATGTAGGAATAAATCCCAAGTGGCAAGTGACAAACCCAACTGTTCTTTTAAGTTTTAGGCAGGTATTGAATTCGATTTTAAAATATACACTTGTTTCTTTCCATTTGAAATAAGGATTCAACACACACACACACACACACACACCCAAAAAAAGGAACCACTATTTCTTGAAGAAGGCTCCTGTTCTCTTTGGTTCACATTTCTCTCCCAATACCTTGAAGTATATTTATGACTTGAGAATCAAACTTGAACCTTTTCTATTCCAAGCTCTCTTCCATTCTTTATCACTCAGTAGAGCATTCCTACAAATGTGAATGAAGGTAGTTTCATGATGGAAAACAGAATCATAGGCACACCAAGGCCCATCAAGTTGTACTTTTACCAAAGATTGTGTTAATTTTTAATGCCAATGCCTTTAAATTATATTCTTCAATAGTACTGGAGACTATTAAAAATAATTGAAAAGTTTTAACTACATGATTTATTGTTATAATTTGCTTAATGCTATAAATGTATTGGTATCTCAGGTGAGAGCAAAAGTAACACTGCTGTGGGTGCTTTAAAAATAGGTTGTATTGATTATAGCAATTCAAGATGTGTTAGGATCCAACTGAATTTTAGTTATGAGGAGTAGGTGAAAAGGTTCCTGTCAAGGAGATGTCAGTATGGTGGTTCCAAGAGGCAAACTTTTCTGACAGTTTCTGTACAAAGCAGGGGTCACTAAATAACTGCCCCTACTATTCAGTAATTGACCCCGACAGCAATGAAAAGCTGAGGTGAGAGGTATGCAGAGAGTTAACAAGAAGAACCTCAATACAAAACGTCCAGGAAGCAGAACACAGAAAGGCACACAGTGAAAGGGACATTGTTTCTGCCTAGTGACCAATTTTTTTTCCTCATTTGGCCAAGAAAAGAGTCATGGGAATTAAAGAGTACTAGATAGATGCCAACTTTGACACGTGATGAAGAGAAGCAAAACTGGGAGATTTTGCTCATTTAGTGGTAAAATACCTGTATGTAACTGTAATGGTAATTATTCTCTAAAAGTTTACTTGTTAAACTCACAAAGACAGCAACTAAGTATATATTTCTTCAGTCACACTTGGTTCATTTTTGTTTATCTAGTTACTAAGAATTTTATCTTGCACATAGTAGGGACTCAGAAATCCACCCATTTGTTCATGCAACATATACAGCACTTAGTCTTTCATAGAGTTTACTTTCTATGAAACAAAATCTTTCATAGAGTTTACTTTCTGGTATTGTCAAGATAATTACATTCTCTGGCTGCAACCTGAAGAATCAGTAAACATAAAAATAGTGATCATGCCCCAACAGGAACCAGATGGCCTGGGTTGTTTGACAGTGTGCTCTGCCACGTATGAACTGGGTGACCCTGAGCAAGTTTCTTAACCATTAGAGGACTCAGTCTCTTTATCAATAAAATGGGATTACAGTGAGGATAAGTGTGTTTATGTACGTATGTTAACGTCAGTGCTAAGATCAATCTTTGACACTAAAAAGTTTCATATAAGTGTCAGGTTTCTTGTTAAGGGAAATTGCTCTAAATTTAATGCATAGATAAGTACTCCTCAATTATGGAGTAAAAGATAGAGGCCAGAGAAATCAAGACAATGAAACTTGAGGTGCTAAGTGCATCTCAACAGACTACTGATGTTTGTATTATTCAAAGAAGATTGTGGAAGGCAAGAAAGAGCAGAACGCAATGGGTAAGGTAGTTAGTCATATCTCTGGCCCTCAGTTTTCTCATCTGTGAAGAAGTGATAAAAGACCTTCTTGCTAGAGATTCTATGAAGATTAAAGGAAATGTTGTGTGCAAAGTGCTTGGCACAAGGCCTAACTGAGAGTGAGCATTTATTAAATGGAGACTATTAAAGTTGTAACCTGATCATAATGAATTGATATCACTTATGCAGTTTTTGCCAATGCATTTCGATTCAGAAAGCATTTAAGGAAACTTTCAATGAGAACATTTCTAAGCACCATTAAACATTGGTGCCATAGGAGGAAAAAAACCTAATTGCTGAGTCCAATCATGGATATTAAAGGTTAGTATTACTCCATTAAAGAGGAGATCCTTCTTCCAGTAAATTTTCTCAGTCTGTAGATCCCAAGATCTAGAAAAAAACCAAAGATTGTCCAAATATTTAAATTTATTAAGTGGGATCAAATGTACATGAACCTACAAAAACCTATTCTTGAATTGTGTCATATTTTTAATAATCTTTATTGCAAAATGTTTGTATTTTTACATCTGTGTTCATAAATGAAATACTTTTTTTAACTTTTTATATTTTCTTTTGGTAATAGGGTAATAATTGTCTTCATATAATGAGTTAAGCTTCTTTGCTTATTTTTCTGTTTATTAGATTTTTTTTTAATAAATGACAGTAGTATTCTCTAGTCATTGAAATGTTGATATCACTCCTACACATCATCTAGGTCTGCTGTTTGTTTTCAGTTACCACTTATCAATTCCACTTTTCTAACTGCTATTTGTTTAATAAGAATTTCTTATTAAAATTGGCATCTTTCTCATTTTTCTATTTGTGTAGATATATAACCATTCATTTCATCAGTTTTTCAAATTCATGAATGTAAAATTACTCAATATAGTCATTTCTTATTTTTTTATGTTACATCAAGAATCATTTAGTCTTTTTGATATTTAAAATGAACTTCTTAAAAAATATAAAATAAATTGAATTTCTTTTTTCTTAATTATTCTTGCCTGGGTTTCATCTTAGTATTTTTTCCAGTTTTATTGAGTTATAATTGACATACAACGCTTTATGAGTTTAAGATATACAACATAATAATTTGATATATGTAGATATTGCAAAACTATTACTACAATAAGTTTACTTAACATTCATCACTTCACATAGTTAATGTGATGTTAGTAATCACCTCAAATTTCTGCTCTCGATTTTAATTTCAATCCCTATCTTAATTTTTTACTTCTTATTTATTTAGCTTTGGATCATTTTTCTTTGTCCACTTTATTCAGTTGACCAATTTATTAATTTCCCCAAAACTGTGCAAACCTGGTAATTTCCTTTAAAGTAGTATTTTAAGTACATTCCACAAAATTTGACATGTAGTACCATGTCATTTAGTTATAAAGCGTTGAGATTTCATTCATATTCCTTTCTGGTTATCTCTTTAACTCAGGAGTTAATTAATAGTTTCTGGGGGCACCTGGGTAGTTCAGTCCATTGAGCATCCAACTCTTGATTTTGGCTCAAGTCATGTTCTCAGTCCTGAAACTGAGCCCTGCATTGGGCTCCATGTTGAGCTTGGAGCCTGCTTGGGATTCTCTCTCTTTCCCTCTCTCTGCCCTTCCCCCACTCATGCTCTTTCTCACCAAATAAATAAAACATTTATAAGTCAGTCAGAGAAAAGACAGATATCATATGTTTTCACTCATGTGGAATTTGAGAAACACAAGGGAAGGAAAAATAAGATAATACAGAGGGAGGCAAACCATAGGAGACTTTTAAATACAGAGGACAAACTGAGGGTTGCTGGAGGGTAAGTTGGTGGGGGAATGGGTTAAATGGGTGGTGACAGGCATTGTGGAGGGAACTTGTTGGGATGAGCACTGGGTGTCACATGTAAGAGATGAATTACTGGGTTCTATTCCTGAAGCCATGACAACACTGTAACTTGAATTTAAATTTTAAAAAAAAGGTACAGATTTCCTGGGGATGCAAGGTATAGCATGGTGACTATAGTAAATAATACTGTATCATATATTTGAAAGTTGCTAAAAGAGTAGATCTTAAAAGTTCTCAACACACAAAAAAAAGGTATATATATGTGGGATATATGTGGTGCTCATTTCATTGTACAGTTGACCTTGAACAATGCAGGCGTTACGGGTGTTGAAAATCCACATATAATTTTTGACTCCCCAAAAGCTTAACTATTAATAGCCTGCAGTTGACTATAAGCCTTATTGATAACATAGTTGACTAACACATATTTTGTATGTTATATGTATTATATACTGTATTTTTACAATAAAGTAAGTTAGAGGGAAAAAAATATTATTAAGAAAATCACAAGGAAGAGAAAAATGCACTTACAGTACTATAAAAAAATCTGCATAGAAGTGAACTTGTGCAATTCAAACCTGTGTGATTTAAGGGTCAACTGTATATTATTATGTTGTACACCTGGAATTAATATAATATTATATGTTAATTATACCTCAAAAATGAAACCAAACAAAAAACAAATCCAAATATATGCTATTTGTAAGAAATATACCTAAAGCAACAAATTTTTAAATGACAAAAATAATACATAAAAATAAACATTTAAAAATAGTTTCTGGACATAGTTGGTAGACACTTATTTTCCTTTTGTTATTGACTGGATAGCTAACTTTGATGGTAAGTCTCAGTCTTTGATTCCAAAATTTGTCCTAGGAGTGCTCCAAAGTATAATATCCAGAATCTTTGGATGAACAAAATCAAGCTTTACTACATATCAAATGTCATATGCTTTCAAAAAAAGCTGTATAAAAAAAATGTGATTTTTTTAAATGTTCACATAAATTTAGGTAATTAAATAAAGAACAATTTCTCCCTTTTTTTCTGGAAGGAAACATCTAGTGTTTCTTTTTTTCCCCCAGTATTGTTACTTATTCTTTCCATAAGAAAAGCCTCTAATTAATCAAACAAACTATAATTCCTAACCAATTTTTACTTCTAATTAAACAAAAATCAAGAACAAACAAAAAAGTAAAATCCCACACCCATGAAAGGCATAACCAAAGCAGACTTCAATACTTGTCAACTATTTGGGAAAAGCAGTAAAATTTATTGTACTAAAGGAGAGGTTACCCTTTAATGAACCCCAAATTTAGAGAAATCATGTAGCATTCCCATGACTAAAAATAAATAAATATAAATAAGGGAAGAGACACATTTATTACTAAAAATTCAAGTCTATTCTATTTAATTGGGAGTATTTTGGCAGAAACTCTAATAAACATGATGACTGACAGTGTGGCTTCGGACTGCAAAAAGCAGCTTTTTACCAAAGTTAAATTTCAACTGGTTTTTCAATCACATTTAGTCTGGGAGTTTAGGATAAGGACTTAGGGTGATCTCACTGTATAGTCTGTGATTTTATGAAATATTTTAATTCAAACATTTGAGCTATAGTTTAGAGTACCTGTAACATTTAAAAAAAACCCACAGAATGTTAATTTTGGACAACTTTTATGAAAGTAAAACTCCTTAACAAATTCTAAAGCCATAGAAAATCAGTCTGGATGTATTTTAATTGTGGAGAAAAAATAATAGGATTTTAAACTATCAAATCTATTTCTTTCCTGTGAACACAGTATATATCTTTTTCCTTGAAACAATTTTGAAGCCAGTCAACACCCAAAAATAAAAATATTATTCCTATCTCAGTTGAAAATTTAATGAATCAATAATATTATCTTAGCCAACAACATGGTAAACTGCATTATGACAGATATATAAAATTGATACAGAAATCATCTAAAAGCTTTGAAATATTGGAACGGAAGGCTTTCTGCATTTGTAAATCAATGAGTCTTGTGTGGGAGGGACTAAGCTATTTAAAACACTGTAACATCTTAAAATCTATGACAAAAGGGAAAAACTACTAATACTAGTTTTTATTTTTTTATTTTTTTAATATAATTTATTGTCAAATTGGCTTACATACAACATTCAGTGCTCATCCCAACAAGTGCTCTTCTCAATGCCCATCACCCAATACTAGTTTTTAAAACTCACAAGTTAGGGGCACCTGGGTGGCTCATTGATTAAGCATCCGACTTCATCTCAGCTCATGATGTCACCGTCCGTGAGTTTGAGCCCAGTGTAGGGCTCTGTGCTGACAGCTCAGAGCCTGGAGCCTGCTGCAGATTCTGTGTCTCCCTGTCTCTCTGCCCCTACCCTGCTTTCACTCTGTCTCTCTCTTGAAAATAAATAAACATTAAAAATTTTTTTAAAAAACCTTGCAAGTTCTAATAATACAAATCAAATTTGTCACTTTGCTGATTTTTAATTTATACCTACAATATAAATTACAACTATGTACAGCATTACAATACCACCTAAAGGAAAACAGTGATTTATAAAATATGATAAATAGAATTATTGCATTTAGTGTCATTTTCTTAAAAACCAAAGTCATCAAATCCATTAATGTCATATTAAACATAAACAATTCCAGTTCAAATTAGAGGAAATGTATACCAATACCAGCTTCTGCCAACAAAAATAAAGAAAGCCCTCCAGTTTGTCTGATTTAAGTCAGATAACCATGGAAACAAAAGAATATTTAAAATTATTTATTTTATCATTACGCATAGCAAAGGAAAGCATCACAGACTTCTTTCCTACCATAAAACTATTTACACCCATTTATTTAAAATTTTTTAATGTTTATTTATTTTGGAGAGAGAGACAGACAGACAGACAGAATGCGAGTGGGGAAGGGGGAGAGAGCGATAGACACAGAATCTAAAGCAGGCTCCAGGCTCTGAGCTGTCAGCATGGAGCCCAATATGGGGCTCAAATTCATGAAACGCGAGATCATGACCTGAGCCGAAGTCGGCCACTTAACCCACTGAGCCATCCAGGCACCCCTACACCCATTTACTTAGAAACACTAGCTAGAAGAGATACTGGTGTATTCCATTTGTAATATTTTCTCTACAGCAAACAATTGCCTTACACTTGGAGCATGTTGAAGAAAGGGGTCTTTTTCTTTCCTTTGAGTCTCAATCACTGAGATCTCGAGGTACTCTGAGAGAATCCTAGTGTCCTAGATGGTCTGATGAATGCATTAAAATCAAACACTGTGTTTTTGTACTCTTGAAAATACTCTTAAATCCCTCGAAATGTTGCTTGAGTTGGGGAGCTCATATTTCTCCTCCTGGCACTATGACATGTGAAGAGCACTTGTTATGAAAGCTTCGCACCAATTTTGTGTTGTTCCTTCTTCATCAGCCACTGTGCCTCCTTTTCCATTTTCTTCCTTTATTTTCTCTGTCTGCCATCTTGTGCTGCCTTAGAACTTCCGCTTGCCAGGCTGCATCTTCTTCTCCTTCCCATGCGTTGGTATTTTCCTGCCAGGTATCCAAGTTGCCTAATTCAGGAGACTGACGAATAAAAGGCACATATTGTGTAGCTGTTAATCTACTAGAGAAACCTGTGCTACCATCTGGGAGGCCAAAATGTAATGGTTCTCTCTTCTTAATAATGATTCTGCGTTTTCCTTATAGTTGGTGTCATGTCTTGAAAATAGTCAGGTTCCAGTTGTTCCACAGTATTTTGTTGTGTCATCACATCCCCATTCCCTCCTTCAATCTACACTTGTGGGTGTATCTTCATCCCAGGACGTCCACTCCTCAACGTCTGTCTGTTTAGGAACCGACGAATAGTCAACTGCAGTTGGCAAAGTTATTTGGTCTCCACTTAACTTCCGTCCACTGCCAGATCCACATATTAATCTCTTTAGGAATGAAAATAGTGTTGTCGGGCAAGTGCAAACTTTAAATAACTGAAACTGTGTGATAGCCATGGTGGGAATCAAAACCTGTCCCTCCCCCTCCCCCTCCCCAGGAGAGGCTCCCAGCTGCCCTGGTGCCAGGCATGCACACAAGGCCACATCTAATGTCTCTACACTAGTTTTGATCAAGATTTCAAAATATTTTAGTGAATCTGAAATCGTTAGGCCACATTATTTTGGTGAGAAGAATAATGAGCTTCTGAAGATCAGTAAGAATTTGATCAAAAGACAGTTTTGTAAACATATTACATATCTTTGTGTTCATATTCATAAGACGTGAATGTCAAAGGGGAAACACCTTGAAGATTCTTGTATTTAAAAAAGTTTTTAAAAGCTTTGATTCATCTTTTTAGTTTCAATCTACTATGATTCACAAGATCAATGCTGTTCTCCGTGGAATATATTTTGAGAATCCATTTATCTTTATTAACTAATGACATTTTAATGCAAAAAAAAAAAAAAAAAAAAAAAAAAGCTTGTTTTAATGACCCAATACCATGTTAAGTGAGACTGCCTAGTAGATCCTGGGTGTACTAACAGATTACTAAAAGTAAACAGGAAAAATGGTAAGAAAAAGTAAATGTTTAAAGTTAAACAGGAAGTTTTATCAAATTTTTGTTGTCAGTGTACTTAAATAAAAGACAAAATGAAACAAAGTAAAAAAGCGGATATCAAACCAAAAGTTGCTATTTTTTACAGGATGACTTGTGACTCACTTCGGACGGTGAAGATAACATGCCAAGAATTCCATCTGAACTACAAAGTTGTATCACAATCTCTAAAAGCACACTAGTGAATAAGTGATTATATTAACTAGGGAATGTTCACAAATCTGATGTGGTGTCAAAGTACTAAAGATTTTAGTCATACCTTCAGTGGTGACAGTCTTTGTTATGTCATTTGTGTAGACGCAAATAAAAATATAACAGGGAAGGATGGCATTGAGAAAGATGTAACTCAGCTTGAAGATATGCTGGTACTTTTATTTTATTTTATTTTATTTTTTTAAAGTTTATTTATTTTTGAGACAGAGAGAGACAGAGCATGAATGGGGGAGGGGCAGAGAGAGAGGGAGACACAGAATCAGAAGCAGGCTCCAGACTCTGAGCCATCAGCCCAGAGCCCGACGCGGGGCTCGAACTCACTAACCGTGAGATCGCGACCTGAGCCGAAGTCGGACGCTCAACCGACTGAGCCACCCAGGCGCCCCATGCTGGTACTTTTATAACAAATTCTGATTTATTATTTTTAGAGTTCAGGGGAAACTTCCTTTTAAAAGCAGTTTCTTGGCGTAACAAAAGCTCTAATTCTCTCAGTGGTTTAATAACACTGAAAAAGGAAAAGGCAATGGATTTTGTGATTAAGTGTATTCTGAGATGTACCACTTGTTGATCTCCAATTATGGTTAACATTTTGTCACTACCCCTCCCTATCTTTCTCTTCTGTTTCACAGAAAAAATTATGACATCAGCATCCAAAGGAATTCTCCGTCCATTTTTAATTGTCTGCATTATCCTGGGTTGTTTCATGGCATGTCTGCTCATTTACATCAAGCCCACCAACAGCTGGATCTTCAGTCCAATGGAGTCAGCCAGCTCAGTGCTGAAAATGAAAAACTTCTTCTCCACCAAAACTGATTATTTTAATGAAACTACTATCCTGATTTGGGTGTGGCCATTTGGGCAGACCTTTGACCTTACATCTTGCCAAACAATGTTCAACATCCAAGGATGCCATCTTACCACAGACCGTTCCCTATACAACAAATCTCATGCAGTTCTGATCCATCACCGAGACATCAGTTGGGATCTGACTAACTTGCCTCAGCAGGCTAGGCCACCCTTCCAGAAATGGATTTGGATGAATTTGGAATCACCAACCCACACGCCCCAGAAGAGTGGCATTGAGCACCTGTTCAACTTGACTCTGACTTACCGCCGTGACTCAGATATCCAAGTGCCTTATGGCTTCTTGACGGTGAGCACAAACCCCTTCGTGTTTGAAGTGCCAAGCAAAGAGAAGTTAGTGTGCTGGGTTGTAAGTAACTGGAATCCTGAGCATGCGAGGGTCAAGTATTACAATGAGCTGAGCAAAAGCATTGAAATCCATACATACGGGCAAGCATTTGGAGAGTATGTGAATGATAAAAATTTGATTCCTACCATATCTACTTGCAAATTTTATCTGTCTTTTGAAAACTCAATCCACAAAGATTACATCACAGAAAAGCTCTACAATGCTTTTCTAGCCGGCTCTGTCCCTGTTGTTTTGGGGCCGTCTAGGGAAAATTATGAGAATTATATTCCAGCAGATTCATTCATTCATGTGGAAGATTATAACTCTCCCAGTGAGCTCGCAAAATATCTGAAAGAAGTTGACAAAAACAATAAGTTATACCTTAGTTACTTTAACTGGAGGAAGGATTTCACAGTAAACCTTCCACGATTTTGGGAATCACATGCATGCTTGGCTTGTGATCATGTGAAAAGGCATCAAGAATATAAATCTGTGGGTAATTTAGAGAAATGGTTTTGGAATTAAAGTTTTCCATCATTTGCACACTTGGAGAAATTATTTTGATGAGCTATCATCCAAGTTTTGAGGATAAGAAGAGAGACAACATTCTGCTTTTGTGTCACAATTTATTTTTATCACTCTCTCTTGGGTAACATGTATATTTTGATGGAGATTTTTGAGAGCTCAGCATTAGCAATCACTCCCTTTGGTTTTAAATTATCCTGTATATACCTAATTATGTGCACTGAAAGTTAATTTATTCTTTGCTACCATTTGTAAACATTGTTTTCCACATTTTGGTAGTTGTTTGTAATGTAAGTTTGTGATATGATTGTTGTTTCTACATTGGTCAGCTGTTTAATCTTTTTGGGAAATGAAGATGCACACTTAAAATATGAAATATTTTCACTAAATATCATAATTTCTAGTTCCAACTTTGCATAATGTAACAAAGGAAAAGCATTGGTAATGGAGATCTAACCTCTTTGACTTTGAAGTGAACAAAGTGTATAACTGCCTCTATTTGATCTATTTTTTACCTGTTTACCACATTTTTTGTGAAGGAAAAAATTATTCATATAATGAATAAGAAAGAGAGTGAAGCAGAACTGTTTTATTCAGGAAACTAGTAGACTTCTCATTTATTTTCATTAAGCTGTCTTGCAAATGCAGCTACCTGTTCTCATGATCTTAAGTTAAATTATTCAAGTATTTTTACATATCCAATTTGGGGAGACTTTTAGAACCTGGGAAATAATCCTGACAACACTTAAGAATATCTAAGACAGTTCTCTTCCCAGTCCTAACACTCATTATTATAATAAAGCAAACAATTTCCCCAAATAACAAAGGAAAAGGATGTGTATAGATAAAAATCATATTTACATGGTACATTTATGTACAATTTTGATAACATATCAATTTACCATATTTGTTCCCTAGCCCCAATATTTAAAAGTTTCTATTTGCCATACAGACAGTCACATAGACAAAGACAAAACACTTAAAATATCTTTTAAAATATCATTTAAAATAACTTAAGTAAAATTATCATTAAGTTGTAAATGTAAGATGTTAAACATAATAAAAGGGGGGATCTATAGAAAACACAATGCTAACACGGAGTAAGATCTCAATGCATATTTATTGAATGAATCAATGAATGTCATTGAAAGTCATGGGAAATTTTTGTTTGTTTCCATGGAGTAACAGTTCTAGCCTAGAAATATTAACTGGAGATGATGTTTTATATTTCATTTTAGTAATTATTCGTATACAGCATACATGACCATGGCTATGAGGGCTTTACAGAACAAAAATAAATTTGTCATTACTCTAAGTTTTTGGAAAAATTCATCCCTGAACCTCCAGTTGCTATACAGCATTTTTCCTCTGTAAGGTTAAGGACTGGATATAAGCAGAAATTATTAGTAGGTGAGAAAAGATGGGATGTTAAGGAAAGCATTTCCCAAAAGACTCTTTAATGACTCTATTCCATTCAAGCCAAAACCCCAACAAAAGAATTGGGATGTTCTGATGACATCCATTTGGATCTAATTCTAATTGTCCTGCTACATGTCAACATTAGCAGTTGAACACAAATCCACAATCTTCTACATCAAATGAAAGTCAGATAGAGGCAAACTTCAGTTCAGTAAGTACTCCAGACTCCCTTGTGTAGGAATGGGCTCTCTGGAACACTAGAAGGATTGGAACAGAGGAAGATTCCTGCATTAGATGGAGAAATGTTTGATCCTCAAGTTCATTTCTTACCCATGTTGAACAGGTCTTTTGTGTCAGGCAACACCCTAACCAGAGATAAAGATGAGCAATAGGATGCCCTATAGGAGCTTACAATTCAGTGGAGGGATACACAGAAGCTTTCTTTGAGCCTATGTTTATGCACATACTACTCTCAATGGAGTTGATTTGAGTCACTGCTGATTTAATGAAAATGAGGTAGCAAATTTCCCCAGTTGCTTAGGGATTTGACGTATTTCTGAGCTGCAAACTTTGTTTACTCATTTGATCCAGTTTTGCTTCCCTCCATATTATCTCTTCTAACCACACTGCATCAAGAAATAGTATGTTTGTGTGGATGCCCTCTTACATAAGAACAGATCTCCACCCACATTTATTTCATCATGTTAAAACAGTCTAATTCATATATTTACACTTACTTTGTCATCTTTTGGGCCTGTAAAAAGCATAGGGATCAAAACAGGATGCCTGGCTAACAAGTTTAGCAAGCATCTGCTTCTTCAAAAGCAGAAATGTATTCATCGTCATGACAACCCATCTTTGTTATGGTGGGTGCTCATGATTTCAAAGAACTGATAAACCTGAACGCATCGCCTCTCTTGTCAACTATGAATTTGGTCTCTTTTGTAGACTGTCTATGATCACCTGTTGATAATGTGACCCAAGCCAAGGTAATAACACCAAGTGACTAACTGGCACATCTGTCTATTGAAAACCTGTTACCGACTCCCAGAAGTTTAACTTTTCTGAATTTGAAGTGCCAAAATGAACGAGTCAACTTACCCCATCCGTTATGGGCCCATTTATCCATAGGTTTTAGGGCTAGATGGCATTATAGCAATGTTTACACACCAATTCCTTTATTCTACTTATGAGTAAATCAGATCCAGAGATAATATTTATGAAAGAAACATGTTCACACACACATATCACACACACACACACACACACACACACACACGCAGCTACTGCCATGGCCAAGATTGGAATGCAAAGGTGCTGTATCTTTTAATTCTATATTCTTTTCTTCGAATTCTCACCTAACAAAAGAAGTATGTTGCAAATCCTAAAAATGTGAATGCCTTATTGGTATAATTAGGGCCTGTGGAATGGTACACTCTATGTGGAAGCACTTTGACTTTTGAAAAAGTACACAGTAAATAAGATATCAAACTTGTTAGCATTCTTTCTGTCTTAAATATTTTAGGAGTTGTGCTTGGACAGAAGGAAATGGGCTTTCACCACATGTTAAGTGAAATGTAACCCTCACGATGGTATATGGTTCTCAGACACTTTTTAAATAAATCCTGTGGATTGTAACTCTTTTAAAGAATATCTCATGGTGAAAGATATTGATTCAACAAAATTAACTTGCCATTGGTTATAGAAACAAATAATTATGCCAGAGGATAAACTGTGGATATAAAAAGAGAATAAACCATTTAAAAAGTTTTATTCCAAAATATCAAAAATCTGTTACTTTCAATGGTCTGAATATTTAAATGTTAATTATTGTAAGACTTACTGGTAAGAGTATATAAATAGTAATCATTATAGGTATTTGCAGTAAGAATGTATAATGAATTCTTCATACCCAGCAGTATTATACTCTGAAAAAAGACATGACAGTCATATTCTATGACAGCCATAAATTTTACAATATGAAACAGCAACAGGAAAAAAAAGTTATCCTAGTGGGAAACCAATATCAGCTAAAATTTGTGCATGTACTACATAAGTCCTGATAATCCTAGAATGTGCAGAAATGTTTTCTGTTGTGAGGCCTTAGAAAGCTTAGAACACTTGAGGTGTGAAGTGACAGAATATTTAAGAATTATTTGCTGCGGCTTTACATTCTTGCCTCCAATTGGAGGTTAAATATGGAAAGAATAGGAAACTATACTATTAATATATTTTTGCATGCCTATTTTCAAACTAGATTCCATGAGTCTTAAGGTAATCACCTAGAAAATGTCTTTGCATGAAGTAATATTACCAAAACAAGATTTGGGTCCTTTCATTATAACTTTGTGCTTAACCATATCTTTGAGTTCCCTTGAACTCTGACCTCATTTAGAGGAACTTCTTAAGGAATTAATTCCAACCAAACTGTTAGATATGCAAACTTCAGGATCTAAAAGATAAGCACAGTGCCTAAAACAAAGGAGGCAAATATTTGTTCAATGAATAAGGAAATTGTTTTGGGGATCATGCAGAATTTTTTTATGTGTGATAACTGTTCCAGCTTATTGACATCAGTTAGAGGTTGTATATGATATTTATTTCATTGTTCAGTTTACTGCTTGGATGCAAATGAAGGCTTTATGTTCTCCCAATCTTATTGCATTCTAGCACCCCAAAAGAAGTAACATCTCAAGAAAGATTTAAAAGGATTGGAAACATGTTAACATTATATTCAAATGTTAATGCCAACTGTTTCTAATAGGAAAGACACCTGGTATTTGAGGAGAATGTAAATACAAGCACTGTGAAGGGCATGTATTTATTACCAAACTATGCACGGAGAGAAATCCGGTTTCCTTCCTCCCTAACTGCACTCATTTGTATTGCAAACATCAGTCAATTCAGATGATATTCTTTTCAGGTTGTCTCTCATCTAAAGATTTTGTAGCATTTTGCAAATGGGCAAGCTCAACTACTATCCAAAGTGGTCTCCCTCTGAGTAATTCATGTTGAATGCATCCATATTCATAAACATTATACACAGCAGGTAACAGAACAAAAATGAGAGAGAGCCTACTAAACCAGAAATATGAACAATGCTACACTGGGTTATAGGTTCAACAAACTATAGTTCTGAGAAAGCCACCTAACTTTTCTGGACCTTGTTGTTTGCCAAGTTCCTTCTGGCACAGTTATTCTCTCATCTAAGATCTAAACTGATATATGCATATGTTTGCAAATGAAATTCCAATGACCATATAATTTTTTGGAAGTAAATGTTTCAAACGGATTTCCCTCTTATTTCTCTAAATAGGCATTTAAAGTATAAAATTGATTATCTAAACTAATATATGGAAAAACTTAATCCAATGCTTGGAATACAGAAAGTGCTCAATTAACTAAACTTCTTCCTTTAACTAACTTCCCCTTCATTCTCTACCTCATCTTTTGCAATTCATGTACTCACTACCCACTAAGACCTTAACTGCCCATGGAAAAGCAACCATTTAACGAGCATTATTTTAAAATATTATAGATTTTTCTATATCACCCACATTCTTATTACAATAATCTAAAACTTTTTATCAATGCAAAAATTTCAGGGAGGCAGAGGAAGGCACATTGCAAATCCCCAGATGACAATAAAACAGGGAGCGGATATTTGAGGAAGCCAGATTGACTATATCTAAACAATTTAGTTACTCTTAACTCATAGTTACTATATATTTTCCATTTGATCTACTTTGAAAATATTGTAAAAAAATAATTTAAAAAGAACCTCTCCAATGCCAGCTGCCTTTTCAGTGTTACTGAAAAGTCTGGTTCCTGGGTCAACAGACCTAAAATCACCAGAGGTTATTTATGAACAATACTGATTCCTTGATCTTGCTCATGTAATTGGAATCTCTTTAAATAAGTTAAAAAAAATAGCATGCTTTTGATCCTTTTCCTAAGTTATTCTGCTCCGTGCTATAGTTTATAAGCCATCCTAAGCCAGTCAGCTGTCAGCATTTCTCAACACACCTATGTCACTGGAACTTCTTGGATCAGTTGCTTAAGAATCATTTTGAAAACTATAAATAATATACAGTTTCTTATTATCTGGTCTGAGATGGGAGCTGGAATCTGTATTTTCAAAATATCCCCAGAGGGGCGCCTGGGTGGCTCAGTCAGTTAAGCGGCCGACTTCGGCTCAGGTCACAATCTCACAGTCCGTGAGTTCGAGCCCCGCATCAGGCTCTGTGCTGACCACTCAGAGCCTGGAGCCTGTTTCAGATTCTGTGTCTCCCTCTCTCTCTGACCATCCCCTGTTCATGCTCTGTCTCTCTCTGTCTCAAAAATAAATAAATGTTAAAAAAAAATTAAAAAAAAATATATCCCCAGATAGTTCTGATATGCTGCTGTCAGGTTTGAGGCCTGTGTGTTAGCCACCTGTAAAACGGAATGTATTCTTTTGCTTAACCGATACAAGCTAATGTCTTTTTAAAATTCACCTGGAATGTTAGCGTCCTTTTTAAATTCACCTAGAATTTTCCCGAGTATGTCAGTGAAGTGTTTTCTCAACTTCAAGAGCCAAGACATTCTATATGCCTAATCATTTCATACATGAGCATGGTATTGACTAATCCCTTGACTTGGGACAGGTTATCTACAGTCTCCAAATCTTCTTCTAAGTTGTGAGTGGTTCATTCATAGCAGTATTTCTCAAGCCTAGATGCACATGTGGATCACCTGGAGAGGATTTAAAATTGTGGATGCCAGATCTCCAGAGATCGGATCTGATCTGTTGGAAATGGGACCCAGAAACAAACAATTGTAAATGCTCCGTAGATGATACTCATGTGGGGCCATCTCTGGAAACCATCAGTCTGCACAAAAGACCTGCTCAATTCTTGTCCTGGAGAAATTATTAGGAAAAGCAAAGTATATGTACCTGGAGAGCATATCTCTCTTTCTCTTTTTAGGTTCTAAATGCATGTTTGAATTTGTAACATGAAAAATTGGACTGCCCAATTACTAGGATCCTTTACAACCATAAAATTTTATTCTTCTTTGATCTGCTAAGGAGCTGTATATGTTTAAGAGAATTTATTTTCAGTGTCCCAAAGTCTTT
Source organism: Panthera tigris (assembly GCF_018350195.1). Taxonomy (NCBI): domain Eukaryota; kingdom Metazoa; phylum Chordata; class Mammalia; order Carnivora; family Felidae; genus Panthera; species Panthera tigris. The sequence goes on from NC_056664.1 coordinate 85,920,291, forward strand.
GTTTGATGGGTAGAAAAGTAATTTGCAACTGGCATATAACAATGAGCTATCTGTAGCACATGGATTTTTGATGACCCAGATTTACAACTGAATCCCAGCTCTGCCTGTATACAGGCACTAACTGTATACAACTAACTGTCTACAAATTATGAGGCTCCTGTAAGCCTCAGATTTTGCATCTGTAAAGTGGAGGTAGCATATTCCTGATGCATATTTTTGTGAGGACAAATGAAATAACACTTAAGTGAAGAGAAAATATGTTCAATGAGTATCATTTATTATAGTAAAAGATCATTGTGGGGAACTCCAAACTGTCTCCACAATTTCAGTTCCCAAACTGAAGATGTTAATTAAGCAGACAGCTTATAAGAATTGCTGCAAATTTAAGTAAGCCGAAGGAACAACCTTCAGGATAAGAGAAACAAATAAATACAGTGTGGAAGCATGCATTCACATCTTCTGTAATTGCTAAGTACTGGAAGGGGTGTGGGGAGCTGGCCTTGGTAGCACACAGGCATTATTTGCATCAGTACACACATGCTCCATTTCTTAAAATAATTGGATCTCCAGCAGGCTTAATTTCCCCTCACTGTTATGAACAATCCGTAAGTTAACAGTTAATTTAGCTTATTATTAGTTGGCATAGCTCATGTCACAGAATGGAGTAGCAGGAAGATTCTCAGAGGTGATTGGCTGGTAAGGAAAGAGGCCCAGAAATATTCAACAACCTGAGTTCCTCCACATCAGCTTGGCCACAGAGCCAGTTAATGACATAAGTTAGAAACAGAATCAGGTCCTCATCTACTTTTCCTAAAGTTAAAAAAAATTCTAAAAGTTACTTTAAAAATGTTAGAGTATAAATTCAATAAACAGGAATGTATTTGTTTAGTGGTGCAGAAATAAAAATAATTCCTAGCCAGACTGTAAGACTACTCTAATTGCTAATTGCATAATAAAATTTTGACATGACTAATCTCAGCTGTTCATTTGCACAATTTCTAAGTTATACTGTAATAAAACAAAAAAGTAAACTTAAGGAATTTTTTATATGTATGTGTGAAAAAAATGAATAACATTCAAAATAGTAGTTTTAAGTAGTTCATAATCATCTCACTTTAAAGAACATTAGAAACATTTATTTCAGACACATTAGAAAATTTCAAAAATTACTTTTCTGAGTTATCTGGTAACCAAATTATTGAATTTCTTGTATACATAAAGAATGTTAAATTAGAGCTTGCTGGAATTTCATTAGGAGAAACAAATATACATTTTATCTGAGAAGTTTTCAGAGTGATTTTTTTTTTCGGAGAAGTATGTTAATTATGCTGACTCTTACACACGAGGCTGCATTCCATTTTGATTAATGAAGGTGCAGGAGATAGAAAATCAGTCTCCACAGATACGGTACCCAGATAACCCCACACTACTCATTGTGCAAGAAATACGTGCCAGATTACAACAGTGCATCCCCCATCTTGGACTGGCCTCATTAGCCACCTTCAGTCCCTCAGATGAAACAATCCTGAAGATGTCTTCCTCGTCCAAAGCCAGATTGCCAGAAGAGAGCTTACTATCATCTGGGATGGGATATGTGTCTCCAGGGACTGTAATGAGATCAGGCCTTCCAAATACTGGCTTTCTTCTTTAAGAGCCTTAAACAGACCAAGAATATCTCATTCTATGTAAAGGCAGGAGCTGTCTCCTTTTTAGATAATAGATGACCTATCTTGAATATCTTATATATTATTTAAAAATAATGAATCAAAGGACAAAGACTATCATACTTGAGAGCAGGAGTTGATTTACGGGGGGAAAAAAAAACATCATTTAGCTCATAGATGCTTTACATTCAAAACAATGAGAGCTCTTGTGCTGGAAGATGAACAGGCTATATAGCATTGGAAATGGAGATAGAAAAAAGTAGTGAAAACAATGACATCTTTATTACTCTTAAATAAAAATTTAAATCTCTTGAGCTATCAGCATGATGGCAGCCTTCAAAATCAGTATATTTATTCACGTGGACCTTTTCCCCTCCCTCTTTTTTATTTTTTCTTTTTTTTAACTTAAGATTGGATTTGGTAGGAGACAGGGTTAATGGAGTAATTGTGACAAAATAAAAATAACATTTTCATAAATCATATGTGAGATGAAGGTAAAAAGTAATGTTTGCTGGCGGGAATGCAATAATTTGAGAGAAATTATTGAGATTAATCATTGGAATAATGCGGTTTATTCCGAATCTAAAACAACCTAAAAACAATCTAAAAACCTAATAGAGGTTTTTAAAGGGAAAAAGTAAAGAGTTAACAAGTCTCAATGTAGATTCAAGTTCACAAAGCTGCAGAAAGGAAGAAAAGAGTAGTAAACCAAGGATTCGAACCCAAGCTCCAGGTGGCACAATCCATCGCACAATCCACTAGCTTTTGCGGGAGAGGCGGGGGAGGTCACTGACATCTCATGTGTCAACAGTGTGGTAGACTTTACATTACAGTCACTTCATAAATCTTGATTTCTTGATTAGACATTCTTGTTTAGTTAGCCTGGCACGGAGCATGGGCTGCCATATACTCTTCTAGAATTTTCCTTCTTTCCTCCTTGCTCTCTTCCATGTGGCCGTGTCACTGCTCTGGGAGCCATAAGAAAGAAGAGAAAATAGTTACCAGGCAATTTCCTTAGGAACTCTAATTAAATGGTTGCTAAAAAAAAAATGCAGTGGAGTTTTGCAAATAAAGAGTGGGGACTTTACATACTTTCTCTTCTCTCATTTCCTCAAGAACACACATACACACACACATATGCCTATACTTCTTCTGTGTAGTTCAAGTGTAACTTTGAATAAAACAATGTACACTCAAGTAAAGAAGGTCAAAACTATCATGGTGAAATAAAATGTGCCAATTCTAGCCAATATGTGAATTGTAAGGGTCAGTAATCCATAAACCATTTGGGTGATAATTGTATGTTTTCTTAATGTAATGTGATTTTGCACTATTGTATTGTCATATTTAAGTGGACTCTTAAAAATATTCTGAAACCTAAATGCCAAATGTACAGTTTATAGGTTCATGTTATTTCTGATAAGGATTTAATTGCATTGTGCTAATAGTTGTTTAACGCTATTAACTTTCTGTATGTGTATTATTGCAATGCAGACCCCATAGGGTTGTTGTAAGCACACTAATTAGTCATCTGAATTTTTATAGATAAAATCACACATTGATCAGAAACCACTTTTCTACTTATTTTTTTGTAGAGTATTTTTCCACACTTGAAAAGACATGATTATTTTATATCAAACATCAGCTTTTCTTTAAAATCTTATTTTAGTAGCCAGTGCATGTTTGAAATAAAATGTGTTAGGAATTATATGAAGATATTAAGGTTGTGTTATATTAGGTGAAAAAATGCATGCCGTTAGGGAATCATGCAACTTTAGAGAGGCATTTACACTGCCAGCTCATACATTGGCTTCATCTCAATCTGTGTGCATGATTCACATCCTTTCAAAAATTCTTTTTAAACTTGAGTAAAGTGAAAATGTTAGTGCTAATGAGCCAATAGACAATGCTGCTTTGCTTTTTTTCTAACTTGGCAGCATAATGGGGTAAAATCCCCCCCTCCCCAATTTTCTTCTTGGAGTCTCTCGTTGGCAATAAAATACAACAAATAAAATCATTTGTTGGCAAATGACACAATTTACTGCATAGCAATTTACTATTATAAAAGCATGAAGATGTGAAAAATATCTCAATCAGTTCCATACTATGAACACAATATTCTGGCAGCTTTTTCTACAATCAAGAATAGTGTGTCGTTTGTTTTTTTACACTGCCAAAATCAGTACTACTGCCAGGGGTGGTCGGGGGGTATGGTGGGAGGTGTGGGAATGCTAAACACTTGAGGCCAGGTCTGTACAACATCAAGTTGGGCAATGATGTAGAACATCCAGGCAGTGTGAACAGCCAATCAGTGTGCTTGGCCGAAGAGGGGAAAAAATCTTTTTCTCAGTAACTTGGGTTTTAAGAAAAAAAAATAGAGATTCTATAGAAAATACGAATTTTGCTGAATAACACCAAGCCTCCACATGCTGATCATTTGCAGTAGTCTTTGGGAACAAAAATTACTCCATTCAGTGAAGTTTTGTTTATGTTTTTGTTTCTGTTTTGTGTTCTTTTTCAGAAAATATACTTGTGCTTTTGAAAGGGCTTAATTCCAAACAGATAATATATGTGGACCAATGACCACTTCCCAAATGAAATTAGTTATTCATCATAATATAGTAAGACTAGAACATAGCACTAGATGACTTAAAACACCAATATAAGCATTTATACTATTGGAAGGTAATTTTGTTGCCATGTGATTAAAACAGTGGGGATCCTATTTATACGTTTATTTATTTATTTATTTACACAAGTTTGGTTCGTTCAAGTTCAATTTGAACAGCTTCAGTGAAGTTACTATAACAGTAAGAAAAGCTGAAACTCAGGCAACTGATCCTTGCTATAGCCTGGAGAAAATCATTAATCCAAATGTTGAGTAGTCAGTGCTGGCAGTGTGGAGGCCAACTTCACTGACCACGATGTCATATGTGTATGGCATTCAACGAACATTGCTCTGGGCTCTTAGTTTGCTACACATTGTTCCCTTCATTGATTCAACTTGTAAATAACATAACATGTTATGGCAGCTAAGCAAATATTTTAATAAGCCATGCAAAGCAAAATGCCATAGGAAATCTGTATATTCAGCTAGTTGAAGAACTTGTGTTTTCCACAAATTAAACTGGAGATGTCATTTGAAATTTCCTTCCCTTAAAAATGCCATCGTAATGTGGATTCTGGCCCATTGATGTCTTTCTGGGTTTATATAAATATATGGTATGATTGCTATTGTTATAATTTTTTGAAATTATGTTCAGCAATTAATAGTGACTTCAATGATCCATGCTAAGATCCCAAGGCAGAAATAAATGTATAAAGGGTTTGAGCCTGTATGTGTAAGAAGAATTCTCTTTCTTCAATCATATTTCCTATATTCAACGTAAGTACTTCACTGATTTACCACTGGAGTTATTCCTTGGATGTGTAAATAATGATGTTCTATTCAGGCTTAATGAATTCCTGTACTGTGAATATTTAAAATAAAAGAATTCAATTTAAATGTGCATAGTTAGTGCTGGTTATTTATGATGCTTCCATTCAAAATCATTCACTCGAGAAGATTCATTTTGACTCACATGCAAATCTGGATCCCCTGTATATATTGAATTAAAACTTAAAAACAATATATTTGACAGATTATACATTTATTACAAATACTAAATCAAAAAATGACAGTCAGTGTACACACATAAACTATTGTACACTGGCTTGTTTCCTTAATTTTGCATTGTTTCAGTGGATTTGGGGCTGAACTTGGATCCATTGATTTGGGTTTCTGTGTGGGAAACAGGAGAATCTATCCAACACTTTGTTCTGCCTTGGTCCAAGCTTGGAAGGCCTCACCTTGCATATCCCCTGGTTGTTTTTATTCAAGTATATGGAATCAACAATTACGAACAGCCTATCATCACAAGTTATGTATCCATTTTGAACTTCTCTCTTCAGCCATATGCCTCTGACTTCCAGTTGTCTGTTGTCATCTCACTTCCTACAGACCCATGGCCTTCGATAGCCCTCAATGAAAGGATTTTAACACCCACTTCCCCTCTTAATCTTTCACTCACTTAATGGTACTATTACAAATTATGTTGTCCAAATCAAAAATTTAGAAGTGATTCTTGATTCTTTCTCTTCCTTTTCCCCACATTTACTTGATCATGAACTATCTCTTACATACGTCTTCTTTCTTCTAGTCCACTGCTCTTGCCCCATTCATTGCACTGCGGTCTTCAACATTTCCTACCTGGCTTAAAGCGATAATTTCTTGAAGGCTTGAAAATCATCTCTCCACACTGCCACTATGAGAAAAACAAATAAAAGGCGATAGGAAGACAGAATTCAGCTATAGTGTTGATTAGCCAGTCATTTTTTCAAAAAGTTATGCACTTTTTAGGATCTTTCCTTGATTTCTCATTGTTTTCAGGACATATTCCTCAATTGGTAGGAAGTTTCATACTTTTTTTAATATTTGGCTTTTACCAATTTTTCTAAGCTTTTCCCTTGGAATGCTCTGTCATGTTTGCTCTTCTTCCCACACCATCCAGAGACCAGGCTGTTTTTCTGGCCAATGAACTCTTAGCATCCTTAAGATTACACTCAAAGGTCACATCCACTGTGATGCAAAATATATTTCGTATTTAAAATATATTTCAGAAGTTTCAAAGACAAGTTTCGAGACAGCAGGCAAAGTGGTCAGCATTTTTATGGAAGAAGTGAGTTGTGAAACAGTCCTTGAAGAAATAATTTAGACAATCTGAAAAGATGTGTGGATATTCCTTATAATGGAAATATGAACAAAGCCTTGGAAGCAGGATAAGTTAAATAAACATGCCTGACTGAGGGCTGATGGGGGATGGGAGGGAGGGAGGGTGGGTGATGGGTATTGAGGAGGGCACCTGTTGGGATGAACACTGGGTGTTGTATGGAAACCAATTTGACAATAAATTTCATATATTTAAATAAATAAATAAATAAATAAATAAATAAATAAACAAACATGACTGATTATAGTGGTATGTCCATGAAGAATAACATTAGATAAAACATTCGAGTGTTGAAATAAAAGCCCAGAATATAGAGTGCTTGACAGTTACACTGACAAATATAGACTAGGCTGGTTGGTTTCAAATGATTCATACTGCAGTGTGACATAAAGTCAGTGAAAATTTATAAGCAGATGTACAGTGTGAGTAAAGCCACAATGCACCTTTCTCAAACTCTAGATCATGAAAAAATGGAAGCAAGCAAGCGTCATAGTATCTTATGCACCGTCATGGTCCACTGCAATGCATTGGAATGATTAGGATCTCCCTTTAGCTGACAAGAGGGGTGTGATGTAGTGGCTTGAAGTGTCTGGGCTCTGGACAAGGACTGCTCACGTTCAACACAGCTTTCTCACTACCAACTGTGTGGCCTTGGAAGGTCAGTTCTTTCTCTTCACCTCCGTTTCCTCTCATGGAAGACAGGAATAATAACAACATCTTACTTATAAGATCATGTGATGATTACATGAGTATCTCCAAATTACTCCTCTGTTGTGGGGTAGGCAGAGAAAGTGGTTTTCATCACGGAGAAAAGTCAGAGAACATGACTGGAGGCATCCTAGAGATAGGAAGAATATTGAGTATTTGGTAACTTACTCTCAGTAGCCAGGTACTCTGAAACAAAGAAACAAAAATCCTTGTAGAGCAGACACTGCTTTGGGAACTCCATGTCTAAAACAAGCTGGTCGTAGTGGTAACTCAGACCGTATTATATTTTAAGCAGTCTGACAAGCTTCCTTGAGGATAGAACTGACTTGGGGGAAACTGAAAAATTCTTTCTGGCTAGAAAATTCAATTTTGCCTTTCTAGTCTTTTTCCCCTTCATCACACCTAAAGAGGACTTTAAAAATTTTTTGGAACACCTTTAACAATGGGTATGTAGCCATCAGTCAACAAGAAAACAAATCCAAGTCCCAGAAACTGGCAGGGCCATCAGTTCCTACAACACACAGTTTCATAAAAAAGAGCAAAAAGATTATTTTTCAAGGTTAAGCCTCCCTCTGGGATTGCCAGATTCTGCCATAATAAAAAATATTAAGCCCCAAATCAGTAGCCAGACCTAAAACTCAGGATTTTAATTATGCAAATTATAATTACTTCAAGTACAAAATACTATTTTTAGGGTTTAAGAGCTTAGGAGCACAAGGAAATATTTTCGTGACCATTTGGCTATTCGTTACATTTTTCAACATATGTTATTTATTTTAGTAAATGATGATGTTTGCTAATGATCACTCTGCATCTGAACACTGCATCAAATGGGTTCCCTAAATCTATGTCCCAAATTAGACTAGCGTCAAACATTTGTTTTTTGTAGTTTTCATTGAATAAAATTTGGGTACATGATCTAAAACATTTGCAGAATACTTCACAAAATATTCCTTTTTTGAAGATTCACAGAGCACTTTCATATATTAAAGTGCTCGGGATGCCCTTCAATAAAGAAGTTTGCTTACTTTTATTTAACTCAGCAGTTCTAAAATATATTTCATCATAGAAACTCTGTTTTTCTATAATGCTAATTTACATCACTAAAAGCAGTGGTTGAAGTAATACTCTGAAAAACGTTGCTTTAAGGCCAGCTACATTTTGCTGTAGTGCAACCTGGGTTCAAAATCATAAGATATTTGAGTCTGATGAGCCCTTCTCGATACATACCTTTGCTATGGGATTGTGATGCACCTTTGTCTAGCCTTCATCCAAGAAAACAAGTGGCTCCAGATTCACATTCCATGCCCATCTTGGAAATCAGAAGTTCTTTGTAGAGGATATTTAGTAAGTTGTATAGTCAGAACATCTGATCTGCTTCAGGATTTCTAGTCTGGATGATCTAATTACGACTAACTAAAATCTTAATAGTTCCATTAGTTACTTGACAAAACACCTCAATCCATCCGATTCCCTTATTAAATTACCTAGTAAAACTATTTCCCTAGCAAGTTATATGCAATGACAAAAAAAATTGAAAGCTCATCTTCCATCTTCAGATTTGTGAACTTTGAAAGAAAAAAATACACTTAATCCTGCATTCAGTACAAAGCACATTGACAACAAGTTCGATTAAGCAAAATTCTTGATCCTTTAAGCCCTTTTCTTCCAGTCACCCCAATAATCTCCAGCCTCAAATGTCTTTCAGATATGATCTTATTCACTGTAGTGAGACAGGGAAAACTGAGAGAAACTGAGATGTAGAAATAGTTCCACCAACTGAAGCAGGGCAGGTAATTAGCAGACCCAAGTTTTAGATGATAGAAGAAAGTTCATTCCAGTAACTAAAGCACTATGTGATTTCCACAGGTTGGGGCAACAGACAAGAAATGATAGTCCAGGAACAGACAAATAATTAGAAGAGGGCAGAGGAAGGCGTGAATACTTCTCTATATGTGAAAGAGAGTACTCAAATAGGAAAGCACAGAAGTCCGGAGCAGATGTCTGGAAGAAGAGAGTGAAGGACAGATGGTTGGGGTTCCCTTAACCTGAGAGAAGTCTTGTGAAAGACCAGACTTGTACTATATGGAGTCTGGAGCTGCATGGCATCAGGGACCTGGGAGAAGGAAGACTGGACCAAAGGAAGAACTCAGAAACTCAGTGGTCAGAATGGATCCACCAAAGGTGAGACCACCAAAGGTGAGACCACCAAAGGTGAGACCACCATAGAGTCTTTGGCAGCACCTTAAGAGACCTGCTTCAATTTTGATAAGTCTCTGAGGTTACAGAGATGATGCTCTAGATGATCCTATACAAGAAAAGAAAGCCAGAAACTCTATATTTCCTAAAATCTCCTAGTTTAGCAATCTAGTCAAGTAATTTATTTTTTGATTTGTAAATTCATTTATAGGGCAAACATTTATTCCAGTAAAGCTATAGACAAATATTGATGTGATTTGGAGAACTACATTGTCACCTAGTCTCTTCAGATGAGCTCTTTCTCAAAGAAATGAAATGTTTTTAACTGTTTACTCCTGGAGAAGAATTAACTCTTCTGGAGATATTTTTTTTTTATTTTTTTAATGTTTATTTATTTTTAAGAGAGAGAGAGATGGGGGAAGGAGCAGAGAGAGGAGACACAGAATCCGAAGCAAGCTCCAGGCTCTGAGCTGACAGCACAGAACCTGATGCGGGGCTCAAACCCTCGAACCATGAGATCACCACCTGAGCCGAAGTTGGACTCTTAACAAACTGAGCCACCCAGGCACTCCTGCTGGAGATAACTTTTTACTCAAATAGCCATGTAAGAGATATGCAGAAAAGTGTTTATCAAAAGCAAAATAATCAGGGTGCCTGAGTGGCCTAGTCGGTTAAGCATCCGACTTCAGGTCATGCTGTGGTCTCACAGTTCATGGGTTGGAGCCCTGTATAGGGCTCTCTGCTGTCAGCACAGAGCCTACTTCAGATTCTCTGTCTCCCATTCTCTCTACCCCTCTCCTGCTTGCACTCTCTCTCAAATATAAACACTTTTTTAAAAAGCAAAATAATCTACAATATTTACAAAATTTTTCCATTATAAAATTGACATAATTTTTATTCTCCTCATTAAACATAATTTAAGAGATCCATTTGTTTTTAAATTTTTTTTTAATGTTTATTTTATTTTTGAGACAGGGAGAGACAGCATGAACAGGGGAGAGTCAGAGAGAGAGAGGGAGACACAGAATCTGAAACAGACTCCAGGCTCTGAGCTGTCAGCACAGAGCCCGACGCGGGGCTCGAACTCGCGGACCACGAGATCATGACCTGAGTCGAAGTCGGATGCTTAACCGACTGAGCCACCCAGGCGCCCCGAGATCCATTTGTTTTTAATATTTACCTTCAAATTAAGCAAAGAGATAATATAAAAGTAACTGTTTTCCTCACTTCAGGAGTAGAAAAAACTAAACAGCATCCATATAACAATGATTATTTTAATGTAAAAACACTCAACTGTCTTTTCCATGTGTATGACTACAAGTATACAGATACAGGTTAGTATTGACTTCTTAATTCAGCCTTTAAGAACTGTGTTTCTATTTTTAAATTCTAAAAATCTTTATAGTTTATAAGGTGGCTATCCAAATCTGTTTTCTAATATGGTCAATCTTCAGATTATATCTTCAGTTAGATCTAGAAATAAAAATGCTAAGATACCTCTTACCCAGTGTTTTGAAAACTGTAGAATCAATATTTAGATTCTTCAGTGAATGAAACTACAACAATATAATTTTCAATAAGTCTGAAATTTAAAATCCCCCAGTTTTGGCACCCTAAACCTTCAATAGTAATTTAATAACAGGAACTATGAAAGTGAAAATCTTTATTCTTCTAAAATGTAACAGTACAAGTGGCTCAGTCGATTAAGCTTCCAACTTCAGCTAAAGTCATGATCTCATGGTTCATGGGTTCGAGCCCCGCATTGGGCTCTTTGCTGACAGCTCAGAGCCTGGAGCTTGCTTTGGACTCTGTGTCTCTCTCTTTCTGCTCCTCCCCTGCTCACTCTCTGTCTCTTTGTCTCTCTGTCTCAGAGATAAATAAATATTAAAAATAATTGAAAATAAATTAATTAAATCTAGCAGCACATTTTGTTATGTTACAGTATTTTATGATTATAGTATTTTATGTGACAGTATGTATTTCAGCTAGATTATTCAGAAAACTTCATATAGCTTTTTGCAATTAATCAGCTGTAGATTCCTAAATACTAGATGGTTTTATAAAGGATACTCTCCTTATAGCCACTATAAATTGGTGGCAAAATTATTTCCAGTTTGGCCTCAATTCATGTGACTTAATGCACAAAATTGCCTTACAGTCCAAATATTTCATTTGTTTCAGTTAAAATTCTCTAACCAGATCCTTATGAGCCATATCATTATGTATTTATTAATTAAATTTAAATGCAAAATACAAAATGCACCATTTCATTAAAATATATTTAGGAAGCACATTAATAATCTCTGTTCACACTGTCTTTAGTTTTGTTATTGAAGCTATTTTTTGACTTCCAACTTTTAAACACGATGCATATGTGTATCATGTCTCTAAGGCTCTAAATAAAAGCTAAGTTCTTTTTAAGCTACCATTCGTCAAATATAGTTAAAATAAATCCCAAGTTTGTATTGATGTATTGATTTATACCTTTGAATAGATTTGGGGATTTTATCAAGGTTTTTTTTTTTTTTTTTGCAATAAAATGTGAGATATTTTAATTGAAATTGAGATATTTCTGGGAAAAAAATGCTAATGAGATAAATCAAGAGGAGCTAAAGTAAGCCAAAAAGAAAAACTGCAAACATTCTGAAGTGTGGTTCTGCGAACTCAGGGCCAAACCTCTTGAGAATAGGACCAGGAACGGGAAAGCCCGTGGGAACTTCAGCAACGCTCCTCCGATGTGAGTGTGTCTTCTTTGAGAACGGACGCCTGCATATATGTCATGATGCAGGGATCTGTGTTGCCGTATGCTCATCTGTACGTGTACGTATCTGTGTTGTATGTGAGGAGGCAGGGAGGTCCTTTTCTTTCTCTTGGCTTCATGCTTCATTCTTCTCTCTGGGCAGAGAGGATTGTAGGGCACTTCAGTGCACCTGGAGGGAAAAAACTTAATTTACAGGCTGTTTCCTACAGCCTACTGGCAGGTGCGTGCCCAGAGATAAAAACTAATCCATCTGAGCGTAGTTCCCTAGAAAGGCAACTATATTAAAAACAACTCCGTAACAGTCCCTCCAAATCTCTTAACAAATACCATAGTGACCCTCATAGGTCTTACTCCAAAGTAAATCCTGTGGTCAGGATTTATCTGATAATAATGCCAATAACAAATAATTGTTGATAAATTAGTATTAAATATATTAATCCTATTAATTATACTGATATAGAATTCCCAATAATTTTAATAATGTGATTATTGATTATAATTATTAATAAATTATGATGATTAATAATCAATGAAATAATAATAACACATGTATATTGAGGGTTTTAAATAATCCAGGCAATATTAAGTACAGTTGATTCTTGAACAAGTGGAGGTTAGAAACACTGACCTCTTCATCCATGCAATATAACTTTTGACTCCCCTAAACCTTAACTACTGTTGACCAGAAGCCTTACTGATAAAGCAATATATATACACTATATATTCTTACAATAAAGTAAGCTAGAGAAAAAAAAATGTCATTAAGAAAATGATAAGGAAGGGGCACCTGGGTGGCTCAGTAAGTGACTCTTGGTTTCAGCTTACTCATGTTCTCATGGTTTCTGAGTTTGAGCCCTGCTTCAGGCTCTGCACTGACAGTGTGTAACCTGCTTGGGATTCTCTGTCTCTCTGTCTCTCTCTCTCTCTCTCTCTCACTGCCTCTCCCTGTATGCTCTGTCTTTTCTCTCTCAAAACTAAATGAATATTAAAAAAAAAAAGAAAAAGAAAATCATAAGGAAGAGAAATTACATTTACAGTATTGTATTGTTATGTGTAAGTGGACCCCTGTAGTTCAAGTCCTTGTTATTCAAGACTCACTGTACTTCACATGTATTCTTTAATCCTTACAACACTCTACAGTTCCACCATTACCTCCTTTTTTCCCAGCCAAAAAATTGGGACACTCACCCAAGTTTACACAGTTAGAAAATGGTAGAGTGGGAATCGGAGGCCAGGCCATCTACTGCCAGGACCTCGATGTTTAACCACTAAAGTCTACGGTTTAGAAACAATAGGTTCAATGAGATTGGAACAATAATTGATTGATTTTTGTTATAGGATTTCTTACTACTTTTAATATGTTGCTGTGAATTATGAATTCCCCAGAGCAAGATATACCATAAAGTTTCAACAGTTTATTTAACTATCAACTTTTTATTTTCGTGGGTTACCTAAAAACATTGGCACAACATTCTTTGGGAAATGTTGCTATAACTTGATTTTACTCTGGGTCAGTAAAACATTACACAAGAAACAATTGAACCACAAGGAAAATTGAACAAAAATTAAGTTTATTTATTTTCAGTTTAATTTCAATTGGTTATAGGATTCTCTTCTTATAAATTCTAAAATTGAGGTGTCAACATGGATAGACAAGATCGAATTGTGTGCATACAATCAATGTCCTTAAATTATTTTTAAAAATAATCAACAGTAAAGATAGAGAGCAGCTTATTATCAGACAAATAAATGGAAGTAAAATGGTACCTAGTACATAGTCCATGTATGGGACATAATGTTCCAAGAATTAATATGTGCAAAGAAATAGGAACTTAGGAAGGGTATAATTTAGTTAAATCCTTTGGTGATAAATATATGATGATTCCAAAACAGAAGCTAAGGAAGTAGTTCCTTTCTAGAAGTAGTATCTGGAAGACAATTACTATCCCGTCTTACAAAACAGTGATTTATTCATTCAACAAACATTTACTTAGTGCCTACCAGATGCAGGGACCTGTCCTTTGTTTCTAGAAGACAATAGATGGATAAGACACAAATTCTTCCCTCATATTTTTCATGATTTATCTGATCACTCATACATGCAGGGGAGGAACCACATTCAAAGTGAGGCGGGAAATGCACATGAGAAGGTGAAGAAAGGCCCCAGAAAAGGAATGGCATTTAAACTGGACACGACAGGTGTTAGGAAGTTAGAAAGGACTACGTGCTGAGAAAAGGGAATAGAATGCCCTCCCCATGAGAAGGAGAAGTACAGAGAAGGAAAAAAAAAACAATTCTGTTTAATTGTAGCCTTGTGTCTGTGAGGGAGGAATAAGCAACGAGACCTTCAGGGTTTGCAGAAACCAGGCTAGAGCCCTACGCTGGGGCAGAGTCCTCGGAGCCGAGAGCGCAACGTGATGGTTCTACGCATGTCCGGTGGAGCCTGCGACCCCACCTCCAGATTTCAGTCAGCAGTGGCTCTTCACGAGCAGCAGTTTTGCTCCCCAGGGGACGTTTGGTAATAACTGGAGACGTTTTTAATCGTCATAATTATTTGACCATTGTATTTGGTATTATAAGAATTTAAAAGATTTAAAGTAATACTGCATTTAACATTTCAGACAGTGACTTTACAGCGGCAACACTGCTTATTGACATTTAAAGGGAAATATATTGTCAGTGGACTAAATATTTCAAAAAAACTCTTCTGATAAACATAACCAGAAAGATAGATGATGGGGTGCCTGGGTGGATCAGTCGCATAAACGTCCGACTTCAACTCAGTCACGATCTCACAGTTCTTGAGTTTGAGCCCGGCATTGGGGTCTGTGCTGACAACTCAGAGCCTGGAGCTTGCTTCAGATTCTGTCTCCCTCTCTCTCTGCCCTTCTGTCACTTATGTTCTCTCTCTCTCAAAACTAAATAAACATTAAAAGAATTTTTTTTAAACTGATGGATGAAATATAAAAATCATTTTCCTAAATTTACCAAATAGGTAGGTGGTAAGGAATTAAAATGCCACTGGAAAGGATGGGACCCAGAGATTTTAACATGGCAATTTGGAACATTTTGTCAGGGTCATTATCCAATCATAAGCTGGTCATCACCAAAAGCTGAGCTGCTTTTTGTTTTGTGCATTTTTAGCCTCATTACAAGTCTTGGGTGACAGATCTGTCTGCCTCCAGGACCTGTGAAGTATGCAATCCGGCTAAACTCCACTGTCTGCTTTGAGTTAGGATCCAAAGAGCCACAGGATTAAGATGAAAGAAGGAACCCAGACTACAGCCCAGGTCTTCTGTGTAGACAAGAAAACTTCAAACACAAATCTCAGTGTCAAGTTATGCAGACAAATAGCAAACCCAGAGACCAGCAGAAGCACTAAAATCTTCTTTAAAGGAAGATAGTCATCCTGAGCTGTCAATTATTTCTATAAGTAATTTTCCTGATATGATACCTGTTACACAAAAATAAATAGACAAATGGGGAGATTAATCATAGATGAAAAGCAAGCAAAACCACTTCTAAAAAGTCAACAAGAATGGATACAAAAGACCCCTGAGTTGAGG
Organism: Panthera tigris; assembly: GCF_018350195.1. Classification (NCBI taxonomy): domain Eukaryota; kingdom Metazoa; phylum Chordata; class Mammalia; order Carnivora; family Felidae; genus Panthera; species Panthera tigris. The sequence goes on from NC_056664.1 coordinate 85,935,958, forward strand.
ACACAGAGAGACAATTGATAGTCTGAGAGCAGAGTACCAAATAGGAGAGAACTGTGGAGGGAGAGACAGAGAGATAGGGAGACAGAGACAAACAGACCAAGAGATCCAAGGATCTGCAGAGGGACCCCTATAAATATTCAGCTGAGTGTGGGTCAAAATATTCATGTAAGGAAATTACCCTGAGACCAGAGAAAAACAACCTAGAAGGATTAGAGGGAACAATCCTTAGAAATAATATAAGGCTGGGACTAGTTAACTTTCCTGCACCTGCAAGAAATTCACAGGATTTAGAGTACTCACAATGTAGTGCCTCAGTAGGGGAAGTTAGCCCTTGATTCAAGGCTGCTCTGATTCTAACACAGCTCAAAAGCAAGCCTTGACAGAATAACTGTTTCTAAGTAACTGTATCCAAAAGAAAGCTCAAGAATATTTGTAAGAATAAAAAATATCTATTATCCAACAGGATAAAGTATACAATATCTGACATCCAACCAAAAGTTAAATCTAAATTAAACAGAAGAAAGTAGATAATAACACTAAGAGCAGAAAATAAAGGAATAAAAAATAGAAAACTTTAGATAATTTTATAAAGAAAATTTAGATAAAAATCAATGAAATCAAAACTGGGTTGTTGGAGATGACTAATAAAATAGAAAAATTTCTGGCTAGATTGAGTGTGGAAAAAACACATAAATTACCAACATCATAAATAAGAAAAGTAACCTGACTACAGAATCTGCAGGCACTAACAGGTTAATGAGAGAATACTATGAACAACCATATGCCAGGAAATTTGACAACTTGTGTGAAATGCACAGGTTTTTAAAAGGCACGAACAAACACAACTCCTTCAAAAATAAAGAACCTGAATAACCTAATAACTGTTTTCAAAAATTGAATTTGTAGTTAAAAGCCTTTGGGGCACCTGGGTGGCTCAGTTGGTTAAGCATCCGACTCCAGCTCAGGTCATGATCTCACGGTCGGTGAGTTTGAGCCCCTCATCGGGCTCTGTGTGGACAGCTCAGAGCCTGGAGCCTGGTTTCACTTCTGTGTTTCTGTCTCTCTCTACCCCTCCCCTGCTTGTGTTCGGTCTCTCTCTCTCAAAAATAAATAAACATTTAAAATAAATAAATAAATAAATAAATAAATAAATAAATACCTTTCCACAAATAAATCTCTAGACTTCGATGGCTTATTAGTAAATTCTGCCAAATATGTAAGGGAAAAAAATGCTGATTTTACACAAATTCTTTCAGAAGTTGAAGAGGGTATGGGGTCCCTCGATGGCTCAGGCGATTAAGCATCCAATCTCTTGGTTTTGGCTCAGGTCATGATCTCACAGTTCATGAGTTCAAGCCCCACTTTGGGCCTGTGCTGACAGAGCAGAGCCTGCTTGGGACTCTCTCTCTCTCTCTCTCTCTCTCTCTCTCTCTCTCTCTTTACCTCACCCTGCCTCCCCACTAGCTCACTCTATCTCTCTCAATATAAATAAATAAACATTAAAAAAAAGTTGAAGAGGGTATGTATGTTCTTTTTCTTGATTGTGGTGATGGCTATAAGTCAAACTTACAAAATTTTAGGCTGTAAATCTAAGCAGTTTGTTGTATGTCCATTATATCTCAAAAGCCTATTTTCAAAAGGTTTAAAAAACCATGTCCCAGTAAATAAGCAACAGACCATCTCCATAAGAAAATGCCCAGCATTTAGAAAGAAATGCAAACAAAAGCAATATTGAAATATTGTTTTGTACCTTTCACCAATCTTGAAAATAAAAAGATTGAATAAAAGCTTGTGATGAGACAAGTCTGTTTACATACTGCTGGTGAAATTCGAAACTTTTCACCCATTATGAAAAGTACTATGGATATATATATTAACTGTCATAGCTTTCTTTCTTGTGTGCTTGCTTTTTCTTTTTAAAGAAATATTTATCCAATAATCTTCACCATCATTGTGTGTTCTTAGAAAATGATTTCACATAGAGAAAGAGCTATCTTGACCAAGATGTTTTCTTCAAGACATATAATAAGAAAAAATAATAATTCAAATACCAAAGAGTAGGAGAGGTTTCATAAATCATGATGTTGATATGTTATGAAATTCGCTGTGATTGGAAAAAAAAAGTAAATGACAACAAGTGAAAACACAGATGTCAAAATTATGTATATGTTATTGTTGCAACTATTTTTAAAGGTCTATCTACTAATGAGCAAGACAACAAAGTCTGGATGTAATACATCAAAATAAAAATAGTATTCTTATGATGGGAACAATATTGGTGATTAAAAAATTTTTAATATCAGGGCGCCTGGGTGGCTCAGCTGGTTAAGCATCCAACTTCAGCTCAGGTCATGATCTCACAGTTCGTGAGTTCGAGCCCCACATTGGGCTCTGTACTGACAGCTCAGAGCCTGGAGCCTGCTTCAAATTCTGTGTCTCCCTCTCTCTCTGCACCTTCCCATCTCATGCCCTGTCTCTCTCTCTCTCTGTCTCTCTGTCTCGCTCTCAAAAATAAGTAAACATTTTTTTTTTATTTTTAGTATTTTGTAACATTTGTTTTAATAGAAAAACAACACACTTGATCTAAATGTAGGTTCTCTTTTGGTAAAATTAGTAATTCTTTGAAAAAGTTTTCTTTTGAGGATGACTAATTTGCACTAATTCATCTATATATTTTTTTCCTCTTAATTTCATCAGGGATCTGAAGTACAGACTACAGCCATAGCACAGTGGGAAGCCCTGAAATAGAGGGTAATCTCATTACCATGACATTTATCAGCTGAGCTAAGTGGCCATGAATATGAATGTAACAAAGAGATTGTGACAGAGGAAGTTTCTGCCATGATGGCTGCTTTCTGTTCTGTGCACAAAAAATACTAAGATTTATGAAAAAGTAATAAAAGCAATAACAATGAAATTCCTTGCACAGTTAAAAATCCCAGAAATTTGCACATTTGCATCCAGCATCTTGGTCAATTGATCTTTCTTGGAACCGTAGATCTTTGTATGTAGCTGTTTCCAACAGAATATTGTTTGACAAAAAAAAAGAGCCTTAAGATGCAGCTTTTTATTTTTTCATTTCTCTCTCATCTCTCTCTCTCTCAATCTCAAAATGAAGGAAATGTTTTCCCAGCTTCTTCATCTGCACTCACAGCAGCAGCACTAAATACCTTAACTTTGGAGAAAACAGTTGTTTTCTGAAAACCATTACTTCTGCATATTACTAAAATTTTCCCTTTAACTGCATGAATGCTTGTTTCTGCATGCTTCAAACACATTTGCACACTAGAAAGAAATCACTCAGAAACAATTTCCACTTGCCCATTTTTATACTTGCCAATCACCTGTAACCAAACTTGCATTACAGAAACACATATCCATATCACTTTAGCTTCCTATTAGGTTATTCATCTCAACGTGCTGCTCCACAATGCATTAGAAAGAAGTCTATGGAAGTTTTTGCAGACTTCAGACAAGTTGCTTAAATCTCCCCATTTGTAAATTTAGAAATGTTTAGTACCTAACAGAATTGCTATGAGGCTATGTGTTTATAGTGTTTGGCATAATAACATATTTATTATTGCTATCATTCACTTCTGTAGACAAAAAAGTGGATTTCCAGGTAAACAAACCTATCCGAGCTAACTGGGCTGTTTTTAAGATTAACAAATCGGATATGATTGTGTTTTCATTGCGTCATGAAGTTTAAGTTTTGATTATCAACATTATTAAATTTGCATTTGTTAGAAATATAATGTTAAACAAAAATAGTTGTTTCCAGTACTTGAAAAAGTTGACCTCTGAGGGGAATGAATAGACTCTAAACTTACGTTAACATTAGTGTTCATCTACTAGTCTGTGACACAAAGCTACCGTTCACAAATCATTATTAATGAACTGAAGACCTAATCTGAGAATAGAAATAACTTAAAAAGCATCTATTAATTCAATTTAGAGTCAAGAATAGAATCTTTTCTACACATAAAATCTAACGAGAATCTTGATTCATTATTAGAATACTTTGATGCCAAATATATTTCACAAAGTAAGCATCAAAAGTTATCATGGAACATTCAAGTAAAGAAGAAAATTAACACATAACATAAAATACCAAATGGTCAGATTAAAGCAGAAATAGATATTCACTGTTTCATAATGCCAAGAAATATTCTCAACCACCTGGTTCAGTTCCTTCATTTTACAAATAAGAGTTCAAAGAAGTCTGAAGAGTTCAGAGAAGAGACTTTCTCAAGGTTACATAGGCCCTGGTTGGCATAATCAGTACTAACTTGTCTCTTAATTTCTACTATTGTGTTTATTCATCTTCTATATCATGCTTTTATATCAGGCCAAATATGAGGCACAAAATGGAACATGCTATAGACATAGACACCATTGTCAAGGCCAAATGTTAGCTATAAGCCAAAGCACAGAAGCTATTTCAAAAAGGACTTTTTTTTTCCCATTAGTTAAAAAATCAGTTGGGGCGCCTGGGTGGCTCAGTCAGTGAAGTGTCAAATTCTTGATATCAGCTCAGGCCATGATCTCACCGTCATGAACTGGAGCCCCAAGTCAGGTTCCATGCTGAGCGTGAAGCCTGCTGGGAGTTCTCTCTTTCTCCCTCTCTTTGTCCCTCCCCTGCTCCTGCTCATGCTTGTTCTCTCACCTCTCTCTCTCTCTCTCTCAAAATAAATAAACTTAAAAAAAATCAGTTATATTCATGGTAGCCAATAACAAATAACAAATTAAAATATCATATTACATGTTGACTGCTGTATCCTTCTTGACTTTCAAGCCAAGTTTAACTGAAATTTCCATATAACTGTGATGAGAAGAATAACACCTTAAATGATTTTTTTTTAATTTTAATGTTTATTTTTGAGAGAGAGAGAGAGAGAGAGAGAGTATTGTGGGGAAGGAGCAGAGAGAGAGGGAGACACAGAATCTGAAGCAGGCTCCAGGCTCTGAACTGTCAGCACAGAGCCTGACACAGGGCTCGAACTCACAAACTGTAAGATCATGACCTAAGCCGAAGTCAGACACAACTGACTGAGCCACCCAAGCGCCCCATAAATTATTTTTTAAAATAAATTTGCCTTTTCAATGAAAACTACTAATTAATTTATCCATTCATTTTCCATGTCCTGGTCATTAATTAGCATTAGGTCTTATCTTTGTATTATATATGAAAAGTATGGGTAAAGCTATAATCTTATTTAATTAGGAAATATTCATTTAATTCTTAACTAAAATAATCTTCCATAGAACCTGAAAAATAAGTAATAAACTCAAAACATTAATCCAATTATCTCCTCTTTTAGAGCTAGAAGAGATACAGAGATTATTGAGTTCCAGTATTTAATTTACTAATGAAGAAACTATGACCCAGAGATTATTCACAGCTGTAGGGCTATTATGGCAAGCACAGAAATAGAGTTCTTATGACTTGCTTCTTCCTTCCGGAGATGGTTCAATATATTTTAACATATGCAACTGAAAATTTAGAGCCCCAGGACTGGGTTCTCAAGTTACTAACTGCATAACCCTGCACCCTGAATAATTTTACTGATAATATTTTCAAAAGGAAATATTTTAATCTTACTTGAGAAAGCTTAATAAATAAAATAGGATCTTAGATACTCGCAGAGCCAGCTTATCTCGGCCTCTACGTTAAACCACATTTACTGAATTTGCTGATAGGTGTCCCAAGGCGGGTCCATCCTAGAAGAACAAACCTGACTACTGAAACCAAACAAGGGATGATAATAAAAATGTGAGGATAAGTGGAAATAATTCTTTTAAGGAGAAGTTTAATGTGTAAAAGGTAGAAGTGCCCATTTTTTAGAAAGAGTATTATATTGTGAGGCAGGTGTTTACCATGGGTTACAGAGAAACTCAAGGAGCAGAATTTACTAGAGACAAAAAAATTAATCACAGACAGAAGGAGAATTTTCTTTCATGCATATACTTAGCCTGGAGGTTCTGGTGGGAAAGAGAAATGAGGATAAAAAGACATCTTTAATAAAAGATAAGGAAAGTTACTTTTTACACAAACACCAGATGGCAAAATCAGTAAGCATGGGGTTTTCCATACACCCAGGGTTCCCGGCACCATAGGTAGGACAAGATGAGAAAATCTTCTATAAATGCCTTAGGTTATACACACACACACACACACACACACACACACACACAGGAGTAGGGGGGGCATGGATGGAAAGACAGACGTGCATACACTCACTTCCCAAAGGACAGAAGGCAGTTCCCTAGAATAATCTTGTTACTAGAACTCCTAACAGATTCCCCACCCACCTTCTAATCCAGTTTCCTTTATTCCATTTCACCTCTCATAAACTAGTACAAGATTCTAAAAATTTGTCTATGTGCTCAGAGCCTAGTGAAAACCTATAGATATCACAACATTAAAAAAAAAGGCAATAAATATCATTAATGAATCAGAATGAAGGAATAGTTATCAATGCTGACAGGTATTTCTCTGTCCATCATGTTTTTTTAACTTCAAAAAACAACAAAAGTTAATATCATAATTCAAAGATCACTGGACTGGGAATAACTGGAAAAAATTATGTTTTCCCATATATAAATAGGGGGTTATTTTTTAAAGTTGATTTATTTTGAGAAGTGGTGGAAGGGCAGAGAGAGAGGGAGAGAGAATCCCAAGCACTGCACTCACAGTGCAGAGCCTGATGTGGGGCTTGAAGTCAGAAACTGTTAGACTATGACCTAGGCCAAAACCAAGAGCCAGCCACTTACCCGACTGAGCCAACAGGTGCCCCAATAGTGAGTTATTTTATTGTTTGTATGTTTATGTGTTTGTTTGCTTGTTTGTTTTAAGAGAGAGAGAGAGAGAGAGAGAGAGAGAGAGCAAACAGGGGAGAGGCAGAGAAAGAGGGAGACAGAGAATCCCAAGCAGGCTCTGCAGTGCACTGCACTGGTGGAGCTCCACACAGGGTTCGAACACGGGAACTGTGAGATCGTGACCTAAGCCAAAACCAAGAGTCAGATGCTCAACCGACTGAGTCACTCAGGCACCCTTATTTTAAAAGTTTAATTTTGGGATGCCTGAGTAGCTCAGTTAGTTAAGCATCCAACTTTGGCTCAGGTCAAGACTTCGCAATTTGTGAGTTCAAGCCCTGTATCGGGCTCTGCATTGGTCATACAGAGCTTGCTTGGGATTCTCTCTCTCTCTCTGCCCCTCCCTCACCTGCATTCTCTCTCTCTGAAAATAAATAAACTTTAAAAAAAATTGTCTCTCTCTGTCTCCCTCTACCCCTCTCCTCCACTGATGTTCTCTCTCTAAAAAAATGAAATAAAAATAAAAACAAATAAAAAAACACCTAAGTTTAATTACATCATTAGCCTAGAATTAATAAATATGTTTTTTTGGCCAGATGTTCATTCATAGTGTAACAAATTATAATGCATGTACTTATGAGCTATCTTCACATGCAGGCGACTGGATAAACAACCCAGATGTATACACATCCTGGGGTCGTGAACTGCTCTAGGATATGAAAACTACATTTTCTTGGCTCAGGATGGCCCAGGGGACAGAGTTTCATCAGAAGACATGCCTTCATGGGGTGCCGGGGTGACTCAGTCAGTTAAGAGTCCAACTTCGGCTCAGGTCATGATCACGTGGTTCGTGGGTTCAGGCCCACGTCAGGCTCTGTGCTGACAGCTCAGAGCCTGGAGACTGCTTTGGATTCTGTGTGTCCCTTTCTCTCTGCCCCTCCCCAGCTCTCTCACTCACTCTCTCTCTCTCTCTCTCTTTCAAAAACAAACATTAAAATAATAACAAAGAAAGAAGAAAAAATGCTTTCATATCCTGTCATTATGTATCACTGAAAATGCAAAGCACTTCCTAATCTTATTTGCTTTTGGAAACAGCCCTGGATAGTAAATCCAAACAACTCATTTTCAGATGAAGAAACTGAGGACTTGAACTAGAAGATGTGTGTGGACCCCACAAGTCAGCCACAACAACCAAAGATTAAACAGTCTCTTAACTATCCTACATTGCTTATGTACTAATACACAATACCTCATTCAATGACTCACATTATTGCATATGTGGTTGTTTCTCCAATCATATTTGATCTAGCAACCTTGAGATTTTACACCACTTAAGTTTTATTACTTAGAGATTACATCTAATTTATCTCCACAAATACATTGGAATAGAATAAATGTAGTATAATCAATATTCAGGTGGCTTTAAGACTGCCTTTTAATTAGACCTCTGGTAATTTGTCTAACAAATGTATCACTGTGCAATCAAATTAACGTATACAACAAATTCTAAAGTGTCTCATCTACCATTGGAAGACTCTAGATACAATGCATACCAAGCAGGATCAAAGTGCAGATTTTCTGCAATGAGTATTTTTCTTTCTCCTTAGGGAGTTAGTCACTAACTCGAGTTACATGCATGTTCTCCTTATTGTATGAGTAACTCAAAGCCACAGTATGACCCAGGATTTCCATGTAGACCTTGAGTTGTGACTTCTGCTAGTAATATCTTGCCTAGTCCACAGCTTTTCTGTTATTAAAAATCCTCATGGGCTTATTCATGAGCTATCTCAAAGGGCTTCTTTGTCTAGCCCACCTGACAGAGATGATGATAGAAGTTGGCAGAAAGAGAAAATTGATCAATGGCTCCTTGTCCAAGAGACTCCAATAGAGAGACAAAAGCACCCAGTAGATTAATCCTCTCTAAGCACATGAGGCTTCATAAACCTTCAAAAAACAGGGTCATATAGGGAATGAGCAGGTCTGTCTTCAACTCTCAAATACATGTGCAATTTGCCTTTCCATTCCTCTCAAAGGCATCTTTAGGGAAATGGAGTTTTTGCTTGTGTCTTTCATCATAAGCTAATAACTTAGTTCTGTTCTTCAAATACTCTTTACCCCAAAATGTTTAAGACATCATACTGTGTCAGCTACTAAAGCATTTTGATTGTTGGTTTCTTCAAAGTGTATCTTGGGCTGCATTTTCTTGAATTAGTCAGATAAAAGTATCATTGTCCTGTACTGAATTTTAGTGATTATTATCAGGTTTCATTAACTTCAATATAGAATGAGGCTTTTATATTCAATCTAGAATATTATTTAAATTATGGTATTATTATTACCATTACTATTACTCTTGTCTGTATCTAAAACTATCACTTAATAGTATGCATACTATATGGCACACCATGCCGGCGTTTCGTTTACATTATCCTACTTAATACTAGAAAAAAAAATCCTATGGTTACTATTTTAGCCTTCATTTTCCAGATGTAGAAACTGAGCTTAAAAGGTTGAGTTGCTTAAAGATAACCTGGTTAATTCACTGTTAGAGCAGAACTCAGCTTTATCTGATTCCAATACCCCATCTATGCAGCAGTACTGATATTCTCCACACTGGTTTGGAAGTGTCTTATATTGGGATTTGAGGGCGCTGTTTTTCCACTTTACTCAATTATAAATTCAACGACTATTTTCCGATACGCCTGAATGCCAGGCAAGATGTAGAGACTTGGAACACGATGAAGAGGAAGACAGACTTGATTCCCATCCTCATAGTTTGCGAACCCATAATCACACCAATAAATAGAAGTCTCCAACAGAGACAAGTGCTATGAGGAAAGAGGAGAGTTTCAGGAAGATAGGTATTTGCAACACCTGCAGGAGTTTGGGGTGGGGGGAGGGGGGAAAGGGCATTTTCAAGGAAGAGAAAAAGGCTCAGTGACCAAGGCTTCACTGGGGCAAGGTATGGCTGAGCCAAAGCACCTATGGGAACAGGTACCAGAAGGACACTGCTGTGGGGAGTAAATGACATCCTGCTAGGAATCAGGAAGTGTTTGTTAGATTGCTCACATTAACGCGCACAATTAACTCTCACAACCGTGTGTAGAAGGATGAATGATTAGCCTCCTTTTACCCATGTGTAAATGGAAATTATATGACTACCCAGGAACACAGCCAGGAAGCAAAAGGGCAAAGGGTTGCATGTGAGCATGCCACCCCTGAAAGCAAGCATATTTTCACATTACGCTGCCTGGTGATTGCCAACGAGGTGGGCTGCTTCAGAAAAACACACACAGTGACCATCAGCTAAAACTACAAGGCTGATTAAGAACTGCTTCGTGACAGAGTTCCACTGACACACCTCTTAGAAGCCAAAGGATGAGAGAGGAATCTCTCAAAAGTAAAAATCATTTTTAAAATTATCAGTGACAGGGGCACCTGGGTGGTTCAGTTAGTTGAGCGCCCGACTTCTGTTCAGGTCATGATCTCACAATTGACGAGTTCAAGCCCTGCATCAGGCTCTGTGCTGACAGCTCGGAGCCTGGAGCCTGCTTCAGATTCTGTGACTCCCTTCCTCTCTGCTCCTCCCCTCTCATGCTCTATGTCTGTCTCAAAAATAAATATAAACATTTTTTAAGAAATTTAAATTATCAGTGACCTGAAATAATGCTTGTATGTGAATTACAACAAAAAACATCAATCCTTGCCCGTTCCCCTTTCTCCATGCTAACCTCCAATTCAATGCACACCTTGGCAAGGATTCATTCTAATCACCTCAGTCTCAGGGAATACTGACAGTTGCATGGTGTTTCTCCCAGATTGCTGCAGACTAAAACCTAAACACATACAAACTAATTGTGTCAATAAGCATGAATGTAGCTGCAAATGTCTCCCAGTGTGGTAGGGCAGTTGTGTAGCTGCTGAAATACATTCATTTCTCCTTACAATTGAATTAGGAAATTACAATTAGGAGATGGGTAATATATTCTAAAACTAAAATAAAAATGCTTACACAAGACCCATATCCTAAACGCACATAAGATTCCTGGTCAGGAATCCTGTGCTTGTTTTTGCAATGCTCTTTTACAGCCCAGCAGAGGAGTGTGGAGATCATGACCCAAGCTGCTTCAAACTCATCAGTTTCCTCTCCAGTAGGCCGCTGAGCCTCAAGATCAGTGCTATGCTGAAACAACCTTCCCTCCTTCCTACAGTCTCTTTTGAAAGCCTTCCTCATTCTTCCAGGTCCAGTGTAAATAATGGATATTTTAGAGTTTCCCAGATGTCCTACTCAGAATCATTTGTCCTCCTTATACTCCCTTAGGACCTTTTTCTACCTCTACTATTATACCTATTCCAGCATGACATATTAGAAACATGACCTCTCTCCTCTCCTTACTATACGGTAAGTTCCTGAAAGTCATGGATGATAAATTTCTTCTCCCCTCATCCCTGCCAAGCACAAGATGGTGTACAAAGGCTGTATTACTTGACTTGTAGACTCTCCTTACCTTAAGGATCTAATTCTATAGACACATACCTGCTTTCATTTTATAATTATTTACCATATCTGCATGACTTTTGGAGATATGTACTATAATTAAAACTATACTCAGGATAGCTAATTTTTTTATTGCCTTCATAAGTGCAATGCATAATGCATTTAGTTCACTCTACGCTCTGAATATCTATATACAAAAAGCATGCAAAACACTAGTAAAATCCAAGTGGCCTACTCTAGATTATGGGCACCTCCACATGTTCTTACGTCTGCTCCTGCCTCTGGACAGTGAACTGACTAATGTTGCTTGATTAATTATGGAATCGAGATCAGGAATCAAACAACTCTCCAGAAGCACTTGGAGTACAAAACAATGTAATTTCTAACAGAATTCTCTCTAAATATAGCAGAGCCAACAGGAACTCTGGAAATTGTGAGACAGCCCTTTTGTTTTGTGGATAATACAATAGAAGCCAGAGGAACTAGGAGAACTGCTGAATATGCATTCAACGATGAAATCAGCATTTCTGATTCCCACCCTGCTGATCTCCAAGGTCTGATATTTATATAATATAAAATGTTGCCTTTAATAAGAAGAGGGTTCCACAATTCTGGAATATTTGGTCTAAATTTTTATTTTTAAAGCAACTTTGTTGAGGTATAATTTATGTGCCATATCTCATCTCTGTTTTAATTGTATATTTCTATGAGTTTTGAAAATGTGGGCAGCTCTGTGACCATCACAAGAAGATATAGAGCATTTCCCTCTCACCTGAGCATTTCCTCAGGCCTATTTTCAGCCCATCTCCACTCCACCTGCTGGGCTCAGGCAACCACCCATGTGCTTTCTGCTGTTGTTAGAACAGTTCTGCTTGTTTTAGAATTCCATGCAAATGGAAACATTTGTTATGCAGTCTTTTTTGTCTGTCTTTTTTAACTTAGCATAATTTTAGATTCATCAATGTTGTTGCTTCTATCAGTAGCTGATTTTTTGTTAAATTAACACAATTCCAGGCTTCCTTTGGAATTCACCAGATTTTGCATTTTTTCTCTTATTTTTAAGTTTATTTATTTATTTTGAGAGAGAGAGAAAGAGCAGAGTAGGTGCAGAGACAGAGGGAGAGAGAGAATCTCAAGCAGGTTCTGTGCTGTCAGCATGGAGCCCAACACAGGGCTCAAATCCATAAACCCTGAGATCATGACCTGAGCCAAAATCAAGAGTTGGATGCTTAACCAACTGAGCCACCCGGGCACCCCCAAATTTTTCATTTGTATGAATTGATCACTACAGTAAATTCAAGGGTATGATACATAAACTGCACTGGTTTGGTAAAGAGTGTAGCTTTGGGGTGAGAAAAATATAATTTGGACTGGTACTGATTCTTATTTTAGCTCATACTGGCTATGCATGACCTCAGAGACTTTATTCATTCCCCTGAGCTTTACATTTCTCATCTGTGAAGAATTGATAGTAATCCACATCTCAGGGTTAATTTTCAGATACACATAGTGCATGTACCTGTTTAACTCATAGTAACAACTCAGTAAATGGAAGCTAAATAAAACTAGAAAATAAATAAGAGAAAATACAGAACGTTATTTATATAAACTTCACGTAAGACACAAAGAATCCACAAAAGATAAAACTAACAGAGTTGAAAGTATCAACTAATTAATTCAACAAATACTGAATGATCACTTTGTGCTAGGAATCCATACTAGGAATTCAGTGTTGCCTCAACAAAACTTACACTCTCTATATATCTATGTATACACATCAGGTGGAGATAAATACAATAAAGAAAATTAAAGCAGAATAAGAGAACAATGGTAGAGAATGCTATACTATATTGGATAAATAAGAAAACCTTCTATGAGGTGATATTTGCATGCTGAATAGATGTCTGAATTAATTTAGGAACCAAGTCATGATTTGGATGGAAAGCATTCAAATTCAAGAGAGAGTAGATAAAAATGTCACAAGGCTGGTATGAGATTAGTATGTTAGAGGAAAATCAGTGTCCATGGGGCTGAAGTAGCAACAAAGGGTAAAAATTGTAGGAAGTGAGATGGAGAAGTAGCCAAAGAATTGCCACAAAGATTGGAGAAGTGTGGACTCGGAAGAAAAATTTAGTAGTGATATAAGGAGATAGGCTGATATTAAAATCATCATCATCAACAAAAGCACACATACTACAGAATCTGCCCCAAATAGAAAGAAAATATTAGAATTATCCAGTACTAAATATAAAAAAAAAAAAATTATGTGTACCAACAAATACAGAAGAGGATTAAATGCATGATGAAGGAACAAAAATCTATCAAAATTGACAGGTAGATTTGAAAACAAAACAAAACAAATACAACTATGAGACACAAATATACAAACAAAAGTAATGTTATGGGTTAACACAGAATACAAAGAACTGGAAATAAATTGCAAAATAGATCCAACAAAATTACAATGCAGGCAACAAAAAGATAAACAAATAGAAAATGTGAAAGAAGAATGAGGAGGTCTAATGTAAGACTTATTGGAATGCCAGAAGGAGATAATAGAAAGAAATAGTAATTGAGAATTTTCCAAAACTGAAGGAAGAGTGTAATTTGCAAATTCAGAAACTTGAATGAAACCTAAGCAAGGGAAATCTCAAAGAAATCCACACCAAGTTAAGTCATAATGAAAATGCAAAACAAAAGACAAAGAGAAGGTATCAAAAACAGCTACCAATTTTTAAAAATATTTCTTTATTTTGGGGAGAGCACAAGCAGGGGAGAGGCAGAGAGCCAGGGACAGAGGATCCGAAGTGGGCTCTGTGCTGACAGGCTGACAACAATGAGCCTGATGTGGGGCTCAAACTCAGGAACCCTGAGATCATGACCTGAGCCAAAGTCAGACGCTCAACCAACTGAGGCACTCAGGTGCCCCCAGTTACAAATAGCTACAACAAAATTTAGAAAAATGTTATTTCAAGATATGAGAGAAACTAATTGTCAAACTAGAATTTTGTATTTGGTAAACAATCTTTCAACAGTAAAATTGAAATATAGATATTTTCAAAACCCCCCAAAAGATAGTTTATTATAACAGGTTCACAAAAAGGGGTTCTAAGGCATCTACTTAAGGAAGAAAGAAAATGATCAAGAAAAAATGTCCAGGATTAAAAAAAAATGATGAACAAAGGAAAATGGCAACTCAGGCAATAAAGTTATCAAGCATTGACTGTATTATAAAAATTATAATGCCATTGGTATTATTGTATAAATATAAATAACAAGGACAAATAAAATGTAGGAGCAAGAACATATATATATATATATATATATATACACACATATATATACACACATATATATACATATACATACATTTTTTCTGATACTAATATGGCTCTCCTGGTTTCTGAGGTCAGTATTTTATATATATATATAAAAAAATTTTATATATATATATATAAAAAAATTTATATTTTTAAATATAAATATATTTTAAATATATATTTTAAAATACTGATATTTTTATATCAGTATTTTATATATATATATAAAAAAAGTTTATATATATATATATATAATACTGACCTCAGAAACCAGGAAAGCCATATTAGTATCAGAAAAAATTCACTTCAGGGCAAATGTTTTATTAACAATAGAGTTATAATATAAAGTTTCAATTCACATGAAGATAAAATTCTAAAATCTTTGTGAACTTAATAATAAAAACTAAAAGTGCATAAAGCAAAAATTTGCAGACCTGAAGAATAAATCAATAAATATACCAAATATACAGATTAAGTAGGCAAATGAAATTGAGAAGATTGGAGAAGATTTTTAAAAATCATAATCACCTCTCTTGAATTAATTGGCATTTAAAACCACTACAACTAACAATTGGAGAATATTCTTTTTTCTGAGCACATGGAACATTTTCAAAAACTGACAATTTATTAGACCAAAACAATAAATCTCAGCACATTTAATAGAATCTGTATCATAAAGAATATATGTTATGGACTAAAATGCAACTAAGTTAGAAATCAGTAACAATATGTTAAAAAAGGATATATTTAAATTTTTTTAAATAAAGTCCTCAATAATTCATGGGTGAAAGAAGAAATAGCAACAGAAGCTAGAAAAAAATTACAACTGTATATATAATAGTGAAAATATTTCTTTTAACCTATTGGGATATAGCCAAATAAGTACTTAAGAAAATTTTAT
Source organism: Panthera tigris (assembly GCF_018350195.1). Lineage (NCBI taxonomy): Eukaryota > Metazoa > Chordata > Mammalia > Carnivora > Felidae > Panthera > Panthera tigris. Next base: position 85,951,493 of record NC_056664.1, read on the forward strand.
TTTTCAATTAATTTTGGAAAATAAATAAAGCTGAAGATCAACGAGGCACAAAACATATTTGAAGATTTAAAAAAATGTGGAATTAATACATATTAGAAAAAATCAAATATAGAAAAAGTTTTAATTATATTAGGGGGGATAATTACGCCAAATTTGCCTTTTGGTAAAACTAATAATTTTGCCAAGCTTTTGCAATTTGACCAAAACATAAAGAGGAAAAGCACCAATTAATCATTCAATAGGATTGAAAAAGGAAACATAATTCCAAATTTAAGAGACATTAAAACATAACAAGAGTACCATGAAAAATTTTAAGTCAATACATTTGAAAATTTAGGTGAAAAGAAGAAATTCACCTTAAATATAATTTACAATATTGCCTTAAAACAAAAATAGAATTGTCTTAGTAAGAAACTGAATCAATTAAAAATCTCTCCACAAGGAAAACATCAGACTAATTTTATAGTCAAGTTCTACCAATTTTTTGAGAAGTAGATTATTCTAATTTACATAAAATCTAATGAAGTTAGAAGAGGGAATACTCTGATTCATTAGAAGGAATACTCCTGGACTCATTTCAAGAAATTGGCACAAAAAGAAGGAGGAGGAGAAGGGGAGGGGAAAAATGTGGAGGGGAAGGAGGGGGAGGAGGGGTGAGGGGAAGGGGAAGGGGGAGGAGGAAGAGGAGGAGGAGGAGGAGAAGAGAAGGAGGAGAAGGAGGAGGAGAAGGAGGAGGAGAAGAGAAGGAGAAGGTATCATCTTAATTCCAAAAGCAAATAAGGACAGTATGAGAAAGAGCTACTACAGATCAAAATTTCTCATGACTCCAGATGTAAAAAATAGAAATAAATCTTAAAATCAAAGATATATTTACAAAATAATTAACATGTTTGTTTCATCCCAACAATAAAACAGTAAGAAGTCAATTTTTTGCCATATTAATAAAGGGGGAAAATAAATGATCATCTCGATAAATGTAGGAAAACATCATTAAAATTCAAATATGTTTATAATGTAAGATGAAAATAAAGTTTTAGAGAATAGGAAAATAAGAAACTTCCTTTTTCTGATGTTATCTAGAAAAAAAGCATATTTACCATATTCCAAAATTAAAAATTGAAAACATTGCCTTTAAAACTAGGTCTCCCATCATTACAAACTATGGTCCCCTATCAGAGTTTCATAGTGCAACTATGAAAAAAGATACAAACTTTGGAAATAAAGATCTATCATTATTTGTAAGTAATATGATTTTCTGTGTAGAAAACCCTCAAAATATTAAAAGGCAAATTATTGGATTTAATAAGACAGTAATATTTGCTGAGTATAAGATTATGTAAAAGGACAGTTAAATTTTATGAACCAGGAAGAAGATTAGAAAATACAATGTTCTAGGAATAAGTCTACCAAAAGATTACAAAATTTTGTGAAGAATAATACAAAACTTATTTTAAAAGGCCTAAAGGGAGAAATATAACATTTTATGGATAGTAAGTCAACATTCAATGTCATTTAAACAACAACAAAAAAAACCAAATGGGTTTTTTCATGGTACATGACAAGCTGACTCTAAAGTTTATGTGGAAGAATGAAGAGCCAAGATTAGCCAAGACCCTAGAAAGAACAACCAGAATAGGAGACATACTTATCACATATCCAAGTTTTCAAAACTATTAGGAAGCTATAATAATTAAGATACATTGTTTCTGGCACAGGAAAAGACAACTGAAACAAAAAAACCAAGTAGAGAACCCAGACATGTTTGCCAAATAATGGAGATGGCATTGAAAATTAGGAGGGAAAATATGACATACTCAAGAAATTATATAAGCTGATGATTACATGTCTACTGACTGAATATTTCCCCCCATAGTCATCTACCTTAGAGAAACTCTTATTATGTATATCAAGAGGTATGTAAAAGTATACTTATGGAATAATTGTTTCTAACAAAAGATACAAATGGATGGATGGATGGATGGATGGATGGATAAATGAATGAATAAAAAAAGCAAAGTGTCCATTGACACAATGTATAGATGGATTGTGGCATGTTCTTACAGGGGAATAATAAATAGCAGTTAAAGAATAATTTGTAGGGACACCTGGGTGGCTCAGTCTGTTAAAGCGTCCGACTTCCGCTCGGGTCATGATCTCATGTTTCTGAGTTCGAGCACAGTGTCAGACTGTTTCCATCTCTCTCTACCTCTCCCCTGCAAGTGCTCTCTCTCTCTCTCTCAAGAATAAATAAACATTAAAAAAATTTAAAGAATAATTTACAGCTATACATACCAATATTAAAGAACCTCACAGTATCATTTCAAATAAACAAGTATAATATCAGACAAATAAGAAACATATTGTTTAGCAGTGCATATATATGTGGCAAAACCTTTAAGAAAGTGAGAGAATTATTGACACAAAATTCAGAATAGCGGTTGTTTCTGGAGGACAAAAGGTGATGTAGTCAAGAGGGACACACAGAAGCCTTCAAATATGTTGCTAATATTTTATTTCTTAGGCTAGTTGGTGGATATATGTGTGTTTAATTTATTATTGTTCTATAAAATGTACATACAGTACACATGAAAATATGAATTCTATAATATTTTATTTAGTGTTTTATAGTTAAAAGTAACAAAAATAAATGTCTCACCTTGGCTGAGCTGTGGAAAATGGACTGCATGAGGGAAAGAGCATAAGCAGAGATACCAGTAGTCTAGACAGAAAAGGATGATGTCTACAGAAAGGATGGAAGAGGTGATGGCAGCAAGAAAAGATTAATTTGGGGAAAGATATAAAGGTCAAGCCAACAAGAGTTTCTGGTGAGAGATGGAATATTAAAAGAGGAATCAACAATGGCATTGAGGTATTTGGCTTCAGTTAACAGTGGAAGTTTATGTTACTGAGATGGGAAATATTAGGTGACAGTTTATTTAAAATTCCAATGATAAATGACTGTATAAAAAAGGTTAAAAGATAAGAAATATATGGAAGAAAATTGTAGCTTATAAAACAGACAAAAGATCATTGCCCATAATATATAACGACCTTAGGAATCCCAAAGAAGAAATACACAAAAAGAAAAAATGGGCAAAAAATGTGAGCAGACAAGTCACAGAGCAAATGACAAATATATGAATAGATAACTGCCCTTAGTAGTAATCAAAGAAATGCAAATTAAAATAGCAGTAAGATGCCATTTTTCCCAAATATTATTGGGGGAAATATTAAATTACAATTCCAGTGTTGTTAAAGGAGAATCTATTAGAAATACACTATTATATACTTTCCGATATTGATTTAAATTGATATAAACCTTTTCACAGGGTAATTTGTATATGCTTTGATTCAATAATTTCACTTTTAGGAATCGCTTTTCCAGAACTACCTTCATATGTATAAAAAAGTGCTTATAAAATTATATTTATTGCAGAATTATTTTAATATAAACAGAAAATAAGCAAACTTTCAATGGTAGGATGATGGATAAATGTATTATTATAATAAGGTTATCAGAAAATCTCCCTTTAGGTTCTGAAACCTCTTTTGTATAATTTCCCACCACCATATAATATTTTTTCCTTATGAGAAGAGTATTTTATCTTACTTCATTGTTGTAGGTAAATTTGGCACAGCCATTATTCTTTTTTTCTTTCTTTTTCCGTAAGAGTTTTATATATTTGCACTGAGGAGGAATGAATTGCAATGTGCAAATTCTCATGGTTTATGTTATTAGGGACTCTGCTGACTCATTTTATTGAGTCTAATCTATTTATAGAACATCAATACAGTCACTTAAGGTCTAATGGAATTCCCTGGGACTTGACATTGAAAATTTTTCATGTTATAGATATTCACTGCCTCCTCAGGCTTACCCTCCAACCTTCTCTGCTCTCCAGACTGACCTCTATGGTCTTCTTTAAGCCTATGATTTTTCTTTAAGGTATTTTAACATAGACGTTGGCTCTATGCATTTTTCAAGGTAGCCATTCGTTCCAGTTATGTTATATATTGTTATATGTAATCATTATCTTTTAATTTCTTTTATTTATACCTACCAAGTCATATCGTATCATAAGCAGAACAATGGATATGGGAGCTTTTTTAGTCAGGATGGCTAAGCAAGTTCTATCTGAGGTAATAATTGAGTAGACACGTGAATACAGTATGGTATTGAGACTGTGCAATGTGGAAAAAGAGTATTTCAAATCAACAAAATAGCAGGTATAAAGCACTTGAGATGAGAATTTTTAGCATGGTGCATGGGAAACACCACGAAGACACTGTAAGTAAAGCAAAGTAAGGTAATAGCGCAGCTTAAATGACAGATGCTTATGATATTTTGTTAATAGATGGATGTGTCAGACTGACACAAAGGAGTGTCCAATCTTATGTACAGAGGTATTAAACTCCAGGGAGAACGGAATTTCTAGTAGTGACTGTGGTAAACAGGGATGCCAGGGATGATGGAATTATTTCCACGGATTTTTTTTTTAATTTTTTGATGTTTACTTATTTTTGAGAGAGATAGAGAGTGAGTGGGGGAGGGGCAGAGAGAGAGGGACACACCGAATCCAAAGCAGGCTCCAGGCTCTGAAGTGTCAGCACAGAGCCCAACGCAGGGCTCGAACCCACGAACCTCAAGTTCATGACCTGAGCCGAAGTTGGATGCTTAAATGACTGAGCCACCCAGGAGCCCCTTTTCTGAGGAGATTTTAAAACTGAGTGATGGGGCACCTGGGTGGCCCAGTCGGTTAAACGTCTGACTAACTCAGGTCATGATCTCAGGGTTCATGGGTTGAGCCCCTAGTGGGGCTCTGTGCTGACAGCTCAGAGCCTTGAGCCTGCTTCGGATTCTGTGTCTCCCTCTCTCTCTGCCCCTCCCCCGCTCACATTCTCTCTCTCTCTCTCTCTCTCTCTCTCTCTCTCTCTCTCTCTGTCTCTCTCAAAAAATAAATATGCATTAAAAAAAAACAGTGAGTGCATTCCCACTTCTAATTATAGGCTCTTCTTTGAGGGATGTATTTGCTTAAGTGATTCTGTAATAGTAATCTCAGATAATGTTGTAGTAGAGACAGAGCAGGGCATGGGGACACAAATTATCACCCGGAATACATGAGGCTCCCAGATTTCAGTCAAACTCTGCTCTGGGGTGTGTTGAGCACAGAGGAAAGGGAATACTACAAGGTACTCAAGGAACACTTTTTTATCCAAATAAAGTATTCCACTGTTGCATCTCTACATAGAAGTGATTCCATTGTCCGCCAACCTGTGAAACTTTTGTTTACAAAGTAATTTTTAATACTCTAACAAAGAAAGCATTGCAGATGTCTTCATCAAAAAAAAAAAAAAAAAAAAAAAGGTGTTGTCTTTTCTTTCCCAGTAGCACATACTAAGCAATCCTTTAGAGAAAAATAATAATACTGTCCTTCAGTCTCTGCAATCTGACGAATAGCTGTCCTTTCTGATATTTTTTGTATCCTAATAAAAGTGTAAGGAACAACAGAGTAACTACACTTCCTTCCCTGTGGAGTGATGCCTATCGTGTGATGAATGTATATTGTTTGACCAGCCAGTACCCCTTTCTTTGGGGAACTGCCCCATCTGTATTTAGTATGATTCCAGTGGGACTGTCCATAAAAGAGGTATCTTTTCCTCAGTGGTGGTGGATCTGATCCAGGACATAGACCGGGCCAATCAAAGCACCCATCTCTTGCCCAGTGATTGCTAGTATGTGTCCCAAATAGCATTGTTCTCAGTTCACAGGTCAGTATTCACTGTATATTTATCAAAGGGGTAGGAAAGAGAGGATATGACTTGTCTTCTAAAATTAAAAACTATAAGTTTAATTTGAGACAGTGGTCATTGTTTTTACCACACAGAGGTGAGTCTGAGAATAAAAGAAACATGGAGAAATGTAGAGCCAGGAGATGAAGTGAAATGAAATTCTGACCACAGCTTTGAGTATATGCATCCATGGGTGCTTAAGCAAATTCCACTGTTGGATTTGTCATTTGTGTTATTAGGAATCTATTTCTCCATAATAAATTAGCCCAAGATATTGCAATTTAAATGGCAGATATTTAAGATATTGATATTACAGAGCTGCTCAGAGTCAGGAATCCAGGAGTAGATTAGATGGATAAGTTTGGCCTCTCTTGAGATTCCAGACAAGATGTCAGCTGAGTAGAACAGCATCCGAAGGTTCGACTAAGTAAGGCTGGAAGATCCTTTTTAAGGTGCTCACTCAATCACATGGAGTTGGCTAGAATTCCTCAGACTTTTTTCAGGAGGCCTCAGTTCCTCATCACATGGATTGCTCCACAGAACTGTGTGGGTGTCCTTATGACATGACAGTTTCCCCTGGCATGAGCAAATCCAAGAGAGAGCAAGGTAAAAGCTACAATGTCCTTTATGATTTATCTTCAGGGGAAGATACCATCACATCTGCTGTCACCTATTTGTCATAAAGACCAACCCTGCAGCAGTATGGGAGGGGCCTATACCACGGCTTAAACACCAGGAGATGGGAATTGCTAGAGTCCTCTGCAAAGCTGAACACCCAGTTGTACAAACATACATATTTCCTTTTATTTTTAATCCCAAACTACTTAATTTTGGATTTCTGTCACTGGCAGCCAAAACAGAGTTCTACCTGATATATAGTCGTCAGTCAATCCCCTTCCTCAAAACACTCTGCTCTGTTTTTAAATGTCTTCAAAACAGAAGCCAAAGGAAGTAGCCTAGAATGAAACCCCAAGTACATCAGTAGTGTTACTACATGTGACATTTGACAAATCATAGACTTTCTGAGCTTCATTTCCATCTGAAAATATGCTGGACCATACTTTCTGTCATGTGAAGATTAAATGAACACAAATAATATTGTTGTTGTTTTTTTAATGAATAGGACATTTACAAGTTCACAAATCTTTCACATCTATTTTTCTAATCAGGGATTATAATAATCTTGTGAAGTAGATAGGTCAGGTATAGCTCTCAGCATTTTTCAGATGAGGAAATGGAAGGAAAAGGTTATTATTAACCCAAGGTCAATGTAGCCCAGCTGGTAGAGTGGCATAGCTATAGAGCCAAGACATTGGTTTAGCCACATATCTATCAATCTAGTTTGTGCCATATTGTCCCTCTGCATTCTTGCTCAGGCCTGCTGGCCCAGCCAAAGGTATTTCAGCCATAATAAATGTCCCCTTCCTATTTCAGCATTCGCTCCCTCCTGAGAATGTGACTAAGCCCCACTGCCTACTTCTGTGCAAGCTTAACAAACATAGATTGTACTCCTGTATGAATATTCATTCATTTTAAGGCCTGCATTTATGAGAAGTTGGCACATTCTCTGTGTTTTCCAGTCTATACTTTGCCAATACCACATTCTAAGTTTATTGACAAAGAAAGAGAAACCTACCAGTATGTCACAGAAACAAGGACAAAAGCTTCTTGCTTTTCATTTTAAGGTATTACAATTTAACAGAAGGAATTCTGTAATGGGAAGATATCACAAGTGGGTGGATAAGGAAGGCTGGTGTTTCTCCTGGGAATCATCAGAATGTTTTCTTGTTCATTTTCTTAGAATGCATATGAAGATCTGCAGAAATGAAGCCTACACGGTATAAAGGGACAGTTGTGCAGACTCACAGAATAGGGTGTGACAACCTTTCAGTCCCTTACACAAGCTTTTGCTTGTGCTTTTTAAATATAAGCAGCATATAAGTGTTAATTAAAATTACTCCGTGTGCAATGTAAGGCATTTTCATGTTAAGTTTCGTGGCATTGTTTTCTGGCATATATAATGCAGTAAATCAACCACTAAAGAAGAAACATAAATTCCTAACAAGATCTTATGATATGAACCATGCTATCTCTCCTGTGAGGTTATTTTGTCAGTTTTGGGGTTTTTTTTTTTTTTTTGGCTAAAATCTCAACCCCTTTTGTAATCTCCCATATAAATTTCCTTCCATTTCCTCCCAAGACAGCATTGCATCTCCCTGACTCACAGTAGGCTCTTACACATTTTATAAAATGTTATCATCCCAGGGGAATTAACTCCATTCTTACAAAATCATTGAAAATAAGAGAAGGCAAAGGCCACTGATTGTCCTTCTCTTTTGGTGGCAATAGCAATTTTCCCCATTAAATAGAAGTGATACAGAGAACAAAACTCAGGTACTCCCAGCCAGGCAAATCAACCCACGGGAAATTATGTAGGAAATTATATAGTAACATCTAAGTTTTGTGTGTTTATCTACAGAAAGGGTGTCAGACAAAGTGAATTGAAATGGCTTATCACCGAGGCATTTCATTTATTTAAAAATATTATGTGGTGAAACTGGAAAAGCAGAACATTTTGATAAAGATGAAATTTTACTCTTTTAAAAGTTATTATTATCAATAGATTGCCCAAACTCATTCCCAACCACCATTCTTTCCCTTAGCCTCAATCTTCTCCTACAGCATCACTCGCAGCGAGTCAAGGATATGCCTGGAACAGAAGCATGCTCAGGACAGAAAGGAATCAGGGAGTATATTATATTAGAGAGGGAAGTTAAGTGACGATTTTAAAATGCTCAAAATTCAGTGACTTAGTGTTTGTGGATATGAAATAAATGAAAATAAAAAAGTCCTGATTATGAAAGTGGGCACAAAAGAAATTACCTGTCAAAATGTCATGTACCCATTGACAGTAGAATCTGAAAAATAAATGGTTGCAAATGGAATCTGATACAGCAGAGAAAATAAACAGATTGTAGCTAAATACAATCACATGAACAGATCTTAGGAAAATAATTTTGGATGGCAAAAACAATCGTAGAGTAATATGTACAGTATGATGCCACTGAATCACATAAACTTAAAAATTAGTAACCTAAACAAGATACAAGGGATCAAGGGATACAAGAATAAAATTAAGCCATATAGAAACACAAGGGAATAATGAATCTCAAATTCAAGATGGTCGTTATGTTCTAAGGGGTGAAAGAAGCCAGATAAAGACTCAGAGAGGAACACCTTTGACCTCAAGGGAATGGTTTTTGGTTTTTGGTTTTTGATTTTTTGTAAATTGGGTGCTAGATACACAAGTGCTCATCTTACATTGCTTTTTAAAATCCTTGCTTGTATTTAAAATTTCCCTTTGGATTTCATTTATATTTAATTTTTACAAAACAAATTTAACTAGTGTCATGTACTTTGATAGTGATTATCACTTGAATAAACCCACATCTTCTAAAGAAGAAATAAAAGTCCTGGAACTAAAACTCCAGCTAAGAAGACAGGTTCGGGGGACTTATGCTTTTGGATCTGGATGTTGAGGGAGGATGTTGAGAATAGGTTTCTGAAGGTTATTAGTTGAAGTGTTGCCCAGTACAAGGAGGAAAGCCAGAAAAGGGAATTGCTAAATTCTGGGAAAGTCAGAAAGTCAAGAATTCTCAGGAACAAAGTCAAGTCCTTAGGTTACACAGTTATTTTTAGTAGTCTCTTTCTGATAGAAACTATGATTTCTTTTTGACACGAGAATATTCTATAAACCCACATTTTCTATCACCATATAAATGAGTAGCCCCTTATCTTAACATAGGTAAAGTCAAGAGTGGACCAGAAAATCTGGTTCCATGTTTCCATTCTGGAAATCAATCTCTAGATAAAATTCTTTTTTTGTTTTAGCTACACATTCTGAGGTCTTTCTGATGGAAGGTGATTTAAATTTATATCTAAATTTCGGGTTACCTCTCCTGAGACCACTGTCAAATTTCCCTTCGGTATTCAACAATATTCCAGAAGAATTTAATCTTTTAGATATTGAGAGTGAAAAACTTACTAATAACATAGTTAACACATAATTTATCATATAATAATGTCTTTCCTAGATTGGAATTTTTATGAATTCCCAGAGTAATTTTTTAAACATTAAAAAGTAAGGAGCACCTATGTGGCTCGGTCAGTTGAGCGTCCAACTCTTGACTTCAGCTCAGGGCATGATCCTAGAGTCATGGGATCCAGCCCCAAGTTGGGCTCCACACTGGGCATGGAGACTGTTTAGGATTCTTTCTCTCTCCCTCTCTGCCCCTCTCCCCCCATTTGTGCTCTCTCTAAAATTTGATTTCATTTGATTTTTAAAAAGGAAAATAAAATTAAACTTTATTATGGTCAATTTACTTATATAGTTGTAGTTGATTAGAAGCAATGAACATGAGAAAAAGGTATTATCAGTTTCCAAGTGATTGAAGAGAAATTTTTGGAGATACACACTCACACAAACACACACACACACACACACACAGAGTATATGTTCAATATATATTCAAATGTACATAGATTATATTTATATACAACTTATATATCTATATAAGTAATAAAGGTGGAATATCAAAGGAAAAAAATTAAAGAATCTTAATCTAATGAGCCAAATTAAAAATGCCCTAAACATTATCATAAGGCATAAAAATGTTCTAAAACATTATCACTATATTCTATTTATAATTAATGAATGGGAAGATTGACTAGAATGGAAGAGTCCATTATACATATATATCTATATATGTATATATATAATATATTATATATAATATAGGTATATTTTATATATAATATATACATTCAACACTCTCATATATATGTAATGTATAATGTACATATATGCAATAGTTTTAAATGCCACAACAGTTAACTGAAAATTTTTGCCTTTACAGAGCTAAAATAATGAATATCAATCACTATTGACTTTTTTTTTTTGCAGATTCACATATCCATCTGGACACCAATTATTACTGCCGGTTCATAGTATGCCACTCCATTCTTCATGCCCGAGTGCTTTCTAAGGGTCCTTTAAACACATGTGCCAACTCCTAGTATCAAATACAAAAGTTGTATCATTCAGAGGGGTAATTTTCATAGGAGAACAGTGACCAATTGGGGGAAAAAAACAAATGGATGTGTTATCACACATGTTATTATCACCAACATCTCCTATTTACATATTTATTAAACACAAATTATTTATGTATTATCCTATTTATTAAGAAGAGTACTCCCAGAAATCTGGGGGAAAGAATCCTGATCTAAAATCTCAACATGCTTCCTAGGATCAATCCAGGTCTTAGATGAATGCTTTGGTCAACCCAGATGTCTGGGACTGTAGAAGAAAAGCCTTCGAAGAAAATTAAGATTCTGAAACTAGAAGAATATAGAGTAGGAGGCTAATTCTGCTAGTATTCATACCTCCTAAACTTCTGGTTGTTCTTTAAACACTGAAATCCTCGATGATAATTAGGTGTGGACTGAGGCCAGTTTGGAGGCCCTCCAGGCATATCTGCTTGCTGCTTTCAGAGCTGATTAAGTAGTTGGTCCTAGAAAAGGTAAGGATTGTTACAACTAGGAATACCAATGAGGTCAAGCCAGGCTTTATTGCAAACATAATATCACTCTCTCCTTTGTATTGCTTTCATTGTTTGCATGAAAGTAATCCACAAATATTATCCTCTCAACAAAAGACATGCAATATTTTTTTTTAAAAATCATTACAAAGAATATCTTGTTTCCCAGTTAATAAAATATTAATTATGCCCATCCACATTTTGAGCAACCTCTTTTTGTAACATAATATTTGACTATAGGATTATGCATCTGTATATTTATTTCACTCAAATGCCTGCTTTGGCATTTCCAGAATTTCCAAGAAATTGTTGTTATATAATACAAATACCCATTTCTTTTAGACAAAGACTCTTAACAATTACACATTAACTAACATGAAAACACAAAGCAGGAATGAAAATGGAATTCATGATTTTAATTTTGACCTTAATCAGTCACCATGTGAGGCCGTACAGCTTCTCTACAAGAACATTTTAAGCAGAGAAAAAGTAGAACTACATAGTACCAAAAATCTGTAGATTTTTTAGTAGAGCTCAAGGAGTAGAACTCACTCCACAGCGTTCCTCCCAGGGATATAGCCTCTATAATGCCACAGTCATACATTTAGTAGAACAGTTCTGCCAACTGAAAGCTGAATGTTAGAGGTAGAACAATGCTGTCTTTAAAGCATTGTATTTGACTATCCTCAGACTTCATTTCCCATAAAATTAGAACGCTTTTTCCACCAACAGCTAGCAGGATCCCTAAATACACATTGAGAGAAAATGAAAGTGCTTGGTAAGCACAGGTGTTCAATGAGTGTATGAGAATGAATGAATCACTGACCTGCATCTAATGGTGTGTCTGGGAATGTGTGGATAACGCTAGGACACTAAGAAATAGAGGCACACCTCTGACACTTGGTTACTCTCATGGTCTCTTCTGAGTAGAATTAAAACAGAATCAGTAAATGATGAGTTGGCTCACCTGCCTCTATCCACAACCTAAAAAGTCACATGCCCAAATGTATCTCTTTTAGAAGTAACAGTGAAACACGTATGAAGTAGGTCAAATGCCTTTGAAAATAATTTTCATAGAGGAGCAGTTTGAAAATAAAGTGGAGGTAGTAATAAATTTAAAATAAAGTGGAGGCAGCAATAAAATTGCTGACGGTAGTAGATGGACTCTTATTCCAAAAGCGTCTATATTACAATATCTATGAAAAGGATCTGGATCACAAATTCCATAGAGTTAACACATAGTAATTTGAAGCTTAGCTGTGAAGTGATTCTGATATATATATATAGCAAGTTTGCCTAGAAGAGAATATATATGTTGTTTCATCCTTAAAAAAAAATCACTTCTTAAGTGTTTGGCTTACCCCACTACAAAAAGTAGCCACTGGAAATACATGTTATTATTTAATGGGTACATAATTTTACATTAAGTTTCAGCCATCTGCTCCTCTTTCTAATTATGAAGTCAAGAAGGACATAATTCACTACACATGGTACAAAAGGCTGATGGAAAGGATTTTAGTATTATGTATAGATTCTTTCTGAAATGTTCCTTTTCAAGGTAACAGTTTTCAGACTTATAAATCAGGGGAATTTAGCAACTCACCTTTGAAAAATAGCAAATGACTATAAAAGAAAATAGAAATTAATAAGAGAAGAAGCTTGTGATTAAATCCATGTTTTCAGTCTCCAACTCGGAAAACATTTTTTTAATGTTTATCTATTATTTTGAGAGACAGAGAGAGACACACAGCGTGAGTTGGGGAGGGGCAGAGAAAAAGAGAGAGAAGGAGACACAGATTCCGAAGCAGCGTCCAGGTTCTGAGCTGTCAGCACAGACCCTGACTCAGGGCTCAAACTCACAAACCCTGAGATAATGACCTGAGCTGAAGTCAGATGCTTAACTGACTGAGCCACCCAGGTACCCCAGAAAACATTTTTTAATATCAAAAGTTGCAATTATAATCTTGATTTAAATGCTATTTGCAGTTGGGATTCTTTTTTTTTTTTTTTTTCTTTTTCTAAGAGAGAGAGGATGCCAAAAACTCTTCTCCATTTGTTTCGCACTGTTTCCCTAGTGTGAAATTGACAAGAAGTAGGACAAAGCTAATGACAGGGAAAGATGGAAATTAACAACACAAAAAGAGTATTTCCGGGCTTTTATTTCGACTAAGATAAATATTTACTGCTATTGTCGTACCTTTCATTTGTCACAGAGACAATACAGCTCATACCGTAAACTCTCACGTGAAGGATTCATTGTCTTTAATACAGTGAGATAGCAATTCATACATATATATCTTCAAGATCCTCTTCTGCTTATAGAGGGAATGGCTGATGAATGCAAGTAAAGCTTCATGGAACAAACTAAAGAGAATGGCTTTACTTTTTTATGCGCAACATTAGAAATAGGTTTACTGGGCTAATTCCCAAAACAGGACAGCATTATATACCTTTAGTGTCACCCTTTCAAGAATTTCACACTTCAGTTCTCAAAATTAAGAAGACTCCTACAGAACTTTATAGGGCTTTATTTCGAATCGTCCAGGATCGCATTCACCAAACGGAGATTGGTGGGGCGAAGGAAGCTCAGCATAGCTTTTAAAAAAACTACACGAAGAAATTAAAACTTGTCTGTTCCTCTACATGTTTTATCACTGAACAAAAGAAGGTCGAAGGAGGGGTTTTGTTAGTGTCACACGCTGTGAGCCAAACTCCTTCTTTGTCAGACATGGCCTCCAATTGCACCCTCTAATCATATAGCACACCATTAACTTCGTGAGGGCTGCTGTACGCCTGTCCAGGAAGATTCCTGGGTGTTTTTTACAGTGCTGGCGCTTGGTTCTTCTTTCAGCCACTCACTCTCATCATTTCCTATGTTTCTCAGAGGTAAGTTCAAACCTCCCTAACTTCTTGTTCTTGAAGTAAACCGATAATACAAGTCTATAGAATATGAGTTTCAGAGGCAACAAGGAAGGGTAAGATGTCCCGTTATGGTCTGACGGGGAGACAGAATAAGGATTGCAGTTTCTTTAAAATCTTTCTGTTCTTCATGATGAGTAAAAAAAAAGTTATTTAAACAATAATAAAATTTGGGCCTCACAAAGGGAGGAACTTTTGTTCTGTTTCAAGTTTTTATTTAAATTCCAGTTAGTTAACATATAGTGTAGTATTCGTTTCAGGAGTAGAATGTAGTGATTCATCACTTGCATGTAACACTCAGTGTTCATCACAATGAGACTTTTTTAAATGTAAAAATGTCCATCATAAAAAGCGTGTGGTGGGGCACCTGGGGGAGCTCAGTCAGTTAAGCATCTGACTCCTGATTTTGGCTCAAGTCATGATCTCATGGTTTGTGAGTTCAAGCCCTGCATTGGGTCTGAGCTCACAGTATGGAGCTTGCTTGGAATTCTCTCTCTCCTTCTCTATCTCTGCCCCTCCCCTGCTCACTCACATGTGCTCACACTCTCTCTTTCAAAATGAATAAATAAACTTTAAAAAAGGGTGTGACAAGAGAGGGGCATTGGAACGTGTGTGCACAGATACTACTGGTAGAGGAATGTATTGGTGCATTTTGTCAAGACAGCAACTTGGCCATATGTATCAAGAGCCTTTGTATAAATTTAATAGCCTTTGAATCAGTAATTCCACTTTGAAAATTCTGTCCTAAAGGGAAAATATCTGATGTTTAACAAACATATATGCTATAGAAAAAGCTGGAAGCAATATAAGCATTCAACCATGTGAGTGACAAAATGCATTATGGAATATCCTTGCCTGCAATATTGTGTAGCCAATAAAATCATATTTCCCTAAAGTTTTAAGGACGAATACTTTAGTTAAATGCTCATAAAAATGTTAAGTTAAAGAAATTGGATTCAAAACTATGTACCACATATCTGTACATATAGTATATAGATATGTATACATATATCTATACATGTACTCACACATATATATACATGTTTTATCTATATACATTTATGAGTATATTGTATTCATATGTATATGTATATATATATGAATTCATATGTATATATCACATATGTATATAGTGTTCTTTAAAGATATATGAAATGTTATATAAACCTTTATCTATCTATCTGTCTATATATATATAATGATATACCTATTATATGGGTCTACATATATTTAAGGTAGTTATAAATACCCCCAAATATTACTAATTTTTGTTTCTGGGTGTTAATATTATACATATAACTGGTTTTGAATTGATTTTTAGTCTTTTTTATATCATCCATATTTTTATAATTAAGTTGTATTTTTTTAATTAGAAAAGTAAATGGTAAAGCTCCCTGGCTTAGTAACCTGGAGCTAAGAATTCACCATCTATCATAGTACAGATCACAGTCATTCCATAATTTTGAATAACCCAGTTAACTCCTCCAATTGGAAAGGACTAACACCCAGTATTAGATTAGTTTGCAGGAATGAGGCTGGCACTAGGGAGTACAGATTGGACAGAAGTGGAGAAAAGTCTAGTCTAACATAAGGGAACACTGTGTCTGGAGACTAACACTAGCCACAAGGGGGCGCCCAGACAGGCAGTCAGCCTTGTGAAAGTCCCATACAGAAAACATCCTAAAAACTGAGCTTACCAGGAAGGACAGCTGGGACTCCAAGAATAGGGGATCTTTAGAGAATAAGCAGACTAGATAGACAACAGCTGCTCAGAAGACTATCAACATTCCAGCCACAAGGACAGAACTTTAATCCCCAGGGATATGGGTAATAGGAAAAGCAAGATGAAATGAGTATTGGAGACAAAATAAGGCAATAAATCTCCAGAAGTGTGATTTAAAGTAACAGTAAGTCTCAGAATTAAGGTAGATAGAAGTGGAATATGGCCCTGGAATTAGAGTAGTGGAAGTAGGATACGGGTCAGAGAAAATTACTGTATTGCTGTATTGCTTAAAATGTATTGCTTAAAATGTAAAGCATTTCAGGAACAGGTTTAGATAAAGGAGATGGTAATTGTTTTTAGATATACTGTGTTTGAAGGGATAGTAGGAAAATCATGTGTAAATAGCTAATAGTTGACCTGGAAATTAGGTTTAGATGAGAGATCTAACTGAAAAAAAAAATTGCAGTCACTAGCACAGAGATGACGTACTGGCTATTATCTTTGCCCTCTCCAGATCAGAGAGTCTCTGCTCTCCTCTGCTCACTCTGCACCTCAGGAAGCTGATCTCTGTACACTTTATCCGGCCTTGCTTGCCAGCCAGCTTCAAATTGGGTTTGGCATATAGAGGGAGGAGACAGGAAACTATGGGGGGGGTGGGGTGTTGGTAAGAGCAGAAAGTGGTCAGGGTATTTCTTCCTTGCTTCCTCCCTTCTTCCAAGTCTGATTTCTGACAGCAGCTGTGTCCCTCCACAAGTACAGCTTGCTCTTAGAAACCTCCTGCTGGGTTTCAGGCCTCCCTACTTTCTCAGAAGTTTATATCTGCCATTTTCCTTTAGGCCTTGAAGTAAAGAGAATTTCCTAAAACCATTACTGTCTGGGTACCACACAACCCTCTTTTTGAGCCCTTAACACTGCCCACATCTCTGTAAGTCTCTTCTTATGGGTAATCTGGGCATAAATTTAGTTTTCTGACAGTTTCATGACTGAATCAGATGATGAGACGAATCCTTCACAGGAAATTTTTAAAAAGTGTCTATATAAAGAAAAGATCCCTCTTTAATCCATAGAACAGGGACTAGATGGGGCTGAATACTGACACTGGGAATCTTGGAGATCTGTACAAAGAATGTTAAGGAATTATAGAGAAGCAAGATGTTATAACGTCATGGAACTGATGTTCCATGTTCCAAAAAGAGGGTGAGGAAGATTTTAGTTCATGTGTGAAATGCTGCAGACAGGCCATGGAGAATTCAAATAAGAAAAATGGTATTTAATTTTCAGTTAGGCATTAGTGACCTTTAAGAGATGTATAAACAATGGAGGACATATTTTCAAGGGATATTAAAAAGGAGTAAGTGAAGATAAGTCTTGAACAGA
This sequence comes from Panthera tigris, assembly GCF_018350195.1. NCBI lineage: Eukaryota > Metazoa > Chordata > Mammalia > Carnivora > Felidae > Panthera > Panthera tigris. The sequence continues at coordinate 85,968,902 of NC_056664.1, forward strand.
AAATAGATTCCATATTTTTGGATGCTATGGAAATAAGGGAATACGAGGTAAATGTTAACCAAAGTACAGTACAAGATAGGTGAAAATTTGTTGGTTTCTTGTTTTCAAAACAGGAAACAACCAAGAGTGTTTGAAGGCAGAGAGAAATAGAAAGAGAGAAACTGATGAGGAAACTGGTGTGGTGAGGACAGTGGAGATAGGGTCAGTGCAAAAGTAGAGGGTTTTGCCTTGAGAAGAAAATGGGGACAGATGTAAATACGTTACACTTCAATTTGTTTTTAAAAAGCAGAATAATGTTTTCATTTAGACTAACGGTACAAGTAGAGAATCAATAGCACATAGAAATATTTGACAAGACATTCTGTCTTGAAATGAGCTCCTGTTGGGGCTCATTGGAAGGTAGGTTCTCTTGCAAGGATGAAGTCTCATCCATCATGGTAGCTCAGTTCTAGGGCATTTGAAACAGGAGGCCAACGTAGGTCAGTGGCATCCAGATATCTTCATACTGAACTTGAAAGATCAAAAAGAAAATGTGAACACAGGCGTCATTGTAGAATATTTAGAAATCATTTTTATTAGTATTTGCATAAAATACTGTGATACATTTATTCTGAGGTCTGGTTTATAAGTTCAGTCATTTCTACACTTGGTTAAGTGGTATTTATACCTTGGAAGAATACTGTACATAAATACATAGATTCAAACAGAAAAAGTGTTTCACTGGCTGCCTCTACTAAAGCATGATGCTTTTTTTCTATCTTGTCCATCACGGTGGATAATTATGAAATTGAGCCAGCAACGTTTTACTTTTTCTGATGTCAATTAAAGCTACAAAACAACAGACATAATGTTCTGTTTAAAACAGAGATATAAAATCTACAAAACCTCTTCATCTTAAAGATTAGAAAATTCTGTTTCCAGATAAGCAGACTTTAGAGTTTATAGGTTATACTCTTACAATTGTTTTTGTCAACAAAGCTACTTAATGGTGAGAACATCTCCAAATACCTATTATCAAAATTCTCTTGTCCCAACACAAGGTTTTTTGAAAGAGAATTCATTTTCTCGCTTATTGTTAAAATGTCACCTTTAACTTGAACAGACAGATTATGTGCTTTCTTTAAAAAAAAAAAAACAACATCTTCCAGGAAGTGGTATATCTCCTCATCTCTGAAAAGGTCAGCAAATTTGGAGCATTTGTCTTCAAAAAAAATGTATCTTTTTTTAAGTTGTCAACTCCTTTAAGTACTTGCCTTGAGACAACTAAACAATTACTGAGGTTAAAAAAGACTTTCATGGTCACTCCTATTGTGTTAAAAAAAAAATAAAGAGTCCTGCTGTTTAAAAATCTTATTTTTACAAAACTAACTACATTTATAACATTGAAGATGATACAATTTCATTTTCAAAGTCTTCTCTACAAGCAATAGAATGAATGAATTTCAGTTGTGAAGATGTCTCTAGAGCCATAGCCAGGAACCTTAATTGTATTTCCAAATAAATTAGCAGTTTTACCGGTGGTTATATGTATATACTTTGTCCATAAAGCAAAATAGTCATAGTTAATTCTTTTAATCATGTTATTTATATTGAGATTACATCTTTTATAGGACATCTTCTTTTTTTAAGTCTATTTATTTTGAGAGAGAGAGAGAGAGAGAGAGAGCAAGTGGGGTAGGGGCAAAGAGAGAGGAAGAAGAAGAGTTGCAACCAGGCTCACTAAGCTCAGAGCCTGACACCAGGCTCAAACTCAAAAACCCTAAGATCAAGACCAGAACCGAAATCAAGAGTCAGGGGCTTAACTGACTGAGCCGCCCAAGCACCCCAAGACAGCTTTTTTTGATAGTTCACAAAAAGAAATATAATCTAACAAGTACCATACTCTGAATGTTAGAAAACCCATATGTTCTCCATCTGTATAGCAAACTTCCCCAACTACATGAAATATATTTTAACAATTTCTTTATCAGTGTTTCCCAGGCATTTCCCAATAGAATTTTCTAACTAGGAATGTGTTTTAATTTGTCCTCATATTAATTCTCCTGTAATATTTCAACTACTTTTTAATTAGGAAAAAAACCCAAATATTTCCCTAATTGTACATGGCATCTTGCCCTTCCTTATTAAGAAACCTTAAAATTGTCATCTAAGCCTTTACTGTAGTTGATTAAATATTATAAAGTACTTAATTAGCATATGACCCTAAACATTACTGAAGAAATGATCATCTTTCAAATGCTTAGTTTTTCAATGTCCTGCTACTTATGATTTTTTCTCTGATTTGCTAATGTCTAAGGACTAAATAAACATTTAGTATAAGTTTCATCCTTAATGTAATGTAATGCATGTAATTATATTTCAGTCTCCTTGAAAATTTCAATTATTTTTTATCAACATCAAATACTATTATTATGTTATTGTTTGTAGAACATAATGTGGCTGAAGAAGAGCCAGTGTTAGTTTTAGAAGTATGAGGTCTTTCTTCTTGCTTATTTTCACTTGTGCCATTAGTAACATATTCAAGCTATGATTTCTTTCCAGGAATCGCCTTTAAACAATTTGTTCACTTTGGGAGGTTTCTTTTCATTAAAAGTAATTAATATAATCTTCAAATCCAATTAATTAGGCACAAATAAATTTCAATAATCACAATATGCTGAAATCAAATGGATGCACCAAGAACTTATGTCAATACCTTTGTTTAGAACACCTAAACTTTCCTCAGGATCACTCATGATAGGTGGCCATATAGGTGGATATGTATACCTCCTGAGGGTGCCAGTGTCAATTTTTTCAGTTAATTATTAGCAAATATTAACAGATAAACTCAATCACCCTGCTTTGAGGACCACTGGTATAGATGACCCTTTTAACTCCATATTGTTAAAAATGTTAAGATGGCTCACCTCTCACCAAGATTTCATTATGAACCCACTGCCCTTAAAAAACTCTTCTGGGATGGGGGCACCTGGTGGCTCAGTCGGTTGAGCGTAAGACTTCAGCTCAGGTCATGATCTCATTGTTCCTGAGTTCAAGCCTGGGGTTGGGGTCTGGTCTGACAGCTCAGAGCCTGGAGCCTGTTTCAGATTCTGTGTCTCCCTCTCTCTCTGCCCCTCCCCCACTCATGCTCTGTCTATCTCTCTCTGTCTCTCTCTCTCCCCAAAGTAAATAAACATACCAAAAAAAAAAAAAAACTCTTCTAATCACAAGTACTTTTAAATCAGTCACTAAATGATTTGCAATAAGTGAAGTTAAAATTCATATGTACATATACATAAATCTATTATTTAATCAAAGTATACAAATTATATTTTCATTGTTAATAAGAGACATTTTGCATACAGGAGAAACAGCTTCAAGTTTTGGGAAAGCAATATCAGAGTCACATATATTAGTAAGAAAATTATTTCCACAATGACCATTTATTTTCATTATACTTTTCCTTCCAATTTCTTTAATATTAGGAAACACCTTAAATAACTGAATGATATAGCTGGCCATTTCTTTTGTTCTTTATTCAGAGTAACAGACTCTAATCCAAACCAAAATACTCAGGTATAACAGGAAGTCATTTTAAATGGGATTTTCTACCTTAGTGTCACTGTCATAGTAGGTGACAAAGGGTTCATTGTTTTTTTATACCTAAAGGGTTAAAAAAGACCTAAGAGAAACCAAATTTCATTTGCTATTTCTAACATGTGTTAAAATTCACACCCATCTCCTAGTAAATTGATGTGTATAAAACAGAGAATGCAGTATTACAAAAGGCTTTTATATGACTGCTACCGAGATGTCTATCACCTCGAGGAAACCTGGGACTGTAATTGGTCTAACTGTGCCTAAAATAAGGCTTCACACTCAGGTACAGAGTTGGCTTCCAGATTTGCACAGGTGTTTCTACTATGTTAGGTTCAGTCAGCTGGGCACTCTTTCACTTTTAAATATCATTGATTGAAAACCAAAAGCCTAATTAGTCATTCAGTCAGTCACACTGTCATATTGCTCACCTTATGTGATCATCATAGACAAAACAATTTATGTATTTTAGCTTTTACACGTTAACGAATACATCTAGGCTCCTTACAACATCGAAGTTATACCCAATTAGATTGAATTTATAGGGATCAAGAAATTGGGCAGGCTTGCTTTTATGCCCCTGTAGCCAAATTGCCTTCAAAAAGGCTAAAGACAGACAGGCTTAAATTCAATCGAATTGTTGGAAAGCCTGGGGAGGCTGGCACCTTAGATGTTAGACAGTTAGAAGCCAGTAAGTGCTATTATTAGGTTCTCTCCCTCCATGCTAGAAAAGGGGAAATTTCTCAACAATTTCTTCATATGATCTCTGAAAAAGAAAAATTAAGTTACAGCATGAGAGACTGTGTCTGCCTTTGATAAAATAAAACTAATAAAATATTAACAGTTTATAACTCAGAATTTTGACAGCTAAAAGTCAGATTATTTCCAGTACAGCATGCATTTCTAGCTTTCAGTTGAGAAGTTTCTGGACCAAGAATAACTCAAAAAATTGTCATATCTCAATATTATTTTGATCAGGAACCTCTAAGGAACCATAAAAGCCTCTACATGGTCATTTGGCTTTATTTGTAAAATTGAACGTGCCATTTTGAAGTGAATTTTCACAGAAGCTTTTTGAAAGAATGTTCACATAAAAGCATTGCCTTTCTAAAAAGAATAAGTGCAACTAGGGGAATGGGTGCAACATTTTTTTTTCTGGCAGGGGCAGGTGACATCACTGAGCAGAGCAAGCAGATTGAGGACAGTAGAGCAAGACTGGGAATGAAACTAGAGGAGTCCCATTTGCAGGGGTCACTGACACTACTGAGCTTCAGCCGACTGCTGGCCCAGGCTTCTCAAGTCTTCTGATTGTTCAAGAGAAACCAAAAATCTAGAACCAGAAGTGAAATCTCCCAATTTCAAATGCTAGCAAATCACTTGATTATTTTTAAAACATTACATATGCCAAACGAAATATATTTCCTGACTGGATTTGGCTCAAAGGCCAAAATCAGCTTCTGGCATAGGATTCCATATTGGAAAAAGTGATAGGAAATAAAATCAATGGAAATCGTAGGTTGTTATTACTCATTTTCATCATCAAGAGATGAACCACACTTCAACCACAGATGGAGAAAGAGCACTAGCCCACACCAGGAAATAAGGAAAGGAAGGAAGATTCAATGCTATCCTGATGATACATTCTTCTACATAAGACATCATCATGGAGAGAGAAGACTTTTGAGGCATCAAAAGTTCCTGAAAGGTATTTAAACCTTGCATTGACCTGAAAAGAACTATTTAAAATGATGCTGTATAAGTTCATTTGAATAAGAAGGAATCTGCCAAAAAGATAAGGAAAGCTACATTTCAGCAACAATATAATTCTTGACAGGTAAAATTATGCACACTACAGGTAACTTTTTTATTTTTCCATCTTTTTTCAGGTTTAATTGACAAATGAATTTGTGTATGTTTAAGATGTATGACTTGAAGTTTTCATGTATGTATACATTGTGAAACAATGATCCACAGTTAGCTTTTCAAATCTTTCATAATATATGCTTTTCTACACAGCTGCTAAAATAACCAAAAAGATGAAAAAAAATAAACAGACAATATCAAGTGCCATCAGGATGTGAGGAATAATTGGTGCTCTCCTGCTGGTGAGAATGTAAACTGGTAAAACCACTGAAGAAAAATGCTTGTCAGTATCTTGTGAAGCTTAACACAGAGATGTTAAACCTATAAGGATGTTAAACATCCTTATAACTCAGCAATTCTACTTTCTTGTGTATATGCAACAGAAATGCTTACCAAATACCATATACAAGAATGTCCACAGCTGTGGTATTTGAAGTTGCGAAAAAGAAGAAAAAACTCTAAATTCCCATCTACAATAAAATGGAAAGATGGTGATATATGTTTACACAACAGAATCTTACAGAGTAATGACACTGAACAAACTACAACTACACACAGCAACTTGGATGAATTTCACAATGTAGTGCTTATCAGAAGAAGGTGCACACAGAAGAGTACATACTATAAGAATCTATTTCTAAATCACTATTATTAACATGCCAAATCATCATGGTGGAAGTCAAGATAGTGGTTAACTTTGGGACAGGTAGTGACTAGGAAGGGCCCAAGGGAACTTTTGAGATTCTAGTAATAGTCTGTTTCTTGATACAGTGTCAGGGTCTTATTCACAGATGCGTTCACTTTGTGAAAATTCACTGGGTATATACTCATAATTCGTGCTTATGTATATACATATGAATATATATATTATACTTCAGTACAACTTACAAAAAACAAAAGATAGGGAGTATGGAATTTATATTTTTTATTCTTTGTATCATGTGTCCTAAAAAATGCCCAAATTGAAAGTATAAGTTACAGTAACACGCATATAAGAGATTCAAATGTTTATGATGGATCTGTTTTGGGGATCCCTCAAAAGAGGTGATTTGTCAGAAGGGCTCAGGACTCAACAGCAAGTTATACTCATGGCTAAGTTTTAATACAGCAAAAGATAGAGAGTGAAAGTATTGAGTATAGTCCAGAGAGGTCAGGCGCATGCTTTCAAGTCCTTCCCCATCCAGAGCTACACTGGACATACTTTCTTTCTAGCATCAAACCATAGAGACATGTACAGAATGTTTCCATGCCAGGAAGCTCTGTTTGAATGTCAGGGTCCAAGACTTTTATGAAGAATTGGTCACAGAGACACATTCTGCTATGTAACCAGCCATGACAACTGAAACTCAAGACCCCAACAATGAAACCAGGTGCACATCACCAATCCTGGTGCTTGTGCAAAGCAAACCTGGACACACTGGTATGTCACAGTCCATTGCTCCCTGTGTACACACCAAAAATATCAATCATTAACATAAAGAACCTTCATATGGTCACGTGCCCAGTGATTGGCCAAGGGTCAGTCATGGTCCTGGGTTTCCTAGGACACATGCAAGGACTGAGAGACCGGGCCTGACATGTTAACTCTTTCCTAACAATTTTAGATTATCCCCTCAATTGTAACCTCCTTTTTCTGTAAAAGTGCTGGCAGTGAGACTGCAAGCCCTATTTGTGGGGCTTGCATGGACCATAGTCTCCTCCTTATTTCCAAACTTAGGTAGAGTTTTACTCTTCGTGGAAAAAAAACCCACCTCTCCTTTGTGAATTGAGAGTATTATATTTGAAGCATACATATTTATCAACTATCCAAAATTAAAAGTTGATACAGAAAACAGCCAAATAATAGGTGAGTTTCATATTGCTGGGATCCTTTTTCCTTTTCCAAATATAAGTGACCTGGGTTTGGATGAAAGTAGATAATTCATTTTGAAGGTTAAAGTCATTTTCTCAATTGAATATTAAATATCATTCAACTTCTAGTGTAGCTATTACAAATATCGCACTTCGTGGTTGTTTTCAGTTTTCTCACCAATCCTAGCCATTGCTTTTTTCCTTATTCCAAAACAAAACAAAACAAAACAAAAAAGACATAAAATTTAAGATATCCCGCATTAGCTCTCTTTTGATTGTTTTTTGTACACATTCCCATTGGAACATGTGCACATATTCCTTTTTTTTTTTTTTGTTAGACTGATTTCACGTTAGTCTCCTTGCTATACTGTCTTCCCCTCTGAGGCAAAAAACATCTTTTATTTTGAAACTTCAACATCTAGTATAGTATCTGGCATACAGTATGTAAACAATATATGGTGCATGAATTATGATTTTTAAGAATATATATCATTACAGGGACACCTGGGTGGTTTGGTCAGGTAAGCGGCCAAATTTGGCTCAAGTCATGATCCTGCATTTCATGAGTTCGAGCCCCACCTCGGGCTCTGTGCTGAAAGCTCAGAGCCTGGAGCCTGCTTTAGATTCTGTGTCTCCCTCTCTCTCTCTCTCTGCCCCTCCCCCACTTGCTCCTTTCTCTCTCTCAAAAAACATTAAAAATAAATAAAAATACATGTCATTACAAATTTGTCCAAACCCATTGAATAAATAACACCAAGAGAGAACCCTACTATAAACTCTGGACTCTGCGTGACAATGATGGGTCAGTATAGGTTCAGCCGTTATAACAAATGTACTTCTCTGGTGGAAGATAGCGATGAAGGTAAAGGCTATGCCTGGGTGCAGGCAGGGGGCATATGGGAAGTATCTATACATTCTATTCAATTTTGCTGTGAATCTAAAATTGCTCTAAAAACGAAAGTCTATAAAAAATTAATCACAAAGCTTTTCACCATCCTGGAAGAGTTCTGCTACCATGTAAACTTAAGTGACACTTGCTTTGAAACTTAGACTTTAATAAAAATGGATTTTAAAAGACTTTGTAAAATAAATCTGTTCCACAATACCTCCTTTACCATTTCTCAAAATCATGTCCTTGTTTGAAATGAAATCCTCTTGGAAATCAACCATGTCATCAAGAAAACCTGTCCAAGCACTCAGGTTAAATTTGTGCTATCTCAGAAATAGCAGTCAGTCTTCATAAAAAGCCCTGCCAACATATGTAATGGATGTAAGAAGCTGCAGATTGATGCCTTTGAGCTAAGAAATTAATTGAATGCACCTCTGTGTTCTCCCTGATTCACCACATACAGCTAACAACCTACAAGATAAGAAAACATACGGCCAAGGGACAGAAGTGAGCCACCGGTACTGATGCTTCTGGCAAAGGTCTTGCTATGTACAGAGGGAATTTATGTGGCCCAATGAAGAATATGAAATGAGATTAATCTCTCGAGAGTAAGTTTAAGAAATACTTTAAAAGATTTACAAGTTTTCCTTCACAAAACTTACTCAAACTTCAACCTCAATTTAAATATCTCATTCTTTGGATTGCAGTGGAGCATAGATGCCTGTAAACTATCCCCGGAGAGCTTATGCTGTTTCTCAAAGTGATAGAAATGTAAGAAGCAATTCCAAACTCTTTCAAATCAGATGCTTAGAGTGCAGGGTAAGAGGAGACCATATATATGATGCATGAGGGGAAAGCAGGTATCTTGCCCCCAAACAAAATGATTGTAGGGCAAAGAGCTAAGACCACCTCTGGCACAGATGTCTGTAGTATACTCTCCTCCATTTCCAGAAATTCAGCATTAGATCAGAATTTGAGTATCTGTAATCCCTAAACTAAAAGATGTGAAACTTAATATGTAAGGCAAAGAAGGAATCTTTGTTGGTATAATAATTCCTCACTTCTCTGTTTGTTCATTTTCCTTAGACTTATGCATTCTACATTCACTCTGTTTTGGTCCCCTCCATGCCCTGACTTGACCTCCACTTTTCGATGACCCATGCAACAAGCATTTATTGAGCATATACTATACTACTCTATACCTTGAAGATGAGATATGGAATACTCAAGAAAATAGGAAAAATATGTCTTCCCTATTATCTGAAATCTTGTTACTGAAGACACTCATACCAAAAAATGTATAAAATAATAAAACTCATATTAGATAATGAAAAAATATTTGAAGAATTTTATAACCTAAACAAAATACTAGCCACTATAATTCAGGAAAAAAAAAGAAACGACAGAAAAACTCAGGTAACAAAAAGCAGATTCTCAAACAAAAGAAGGTAAAAAGAATATATTAGGCACAATTCTACATTAATATATTACAAATTCTCAATAAAATGGATAATTTTCTGGAAACTAAAGTCAACTTAAAATAGGTGAATTCTAACCCTAACAATAATATTGGGGAATTTTGAAAAAGTTTTAAGAAGTTGAATTCCATGAACCTTGGCATAACCAAGCAGTTCAAATGGCCAATATTTTAAACTTCTTTGGAAGAGATAACTTCCCCACTGAGTGAAATGTTGCGGAGATTAAAATGGAGAATGATTCCCAATTCACATAAAGAAGCATAGACCTGATAAGAAAAAGTTATAAATTTAGGCAAAGACAAGAATGGAGAGTCAACTACAAGAGGCAGAATATCTCAACAACACCATAATAAAATTAATACGTTAAAGTTTAAACCAGAGACAGGATCCAATGAGTATATGAGAGAAATACAGTGAATATGCAAAAAATATTTACATGTCAGAATAAAAACAATTAGCAAATGCCATGAGTATGCAATACCGCAAGAGGGAATAGAAAAAAGTAACAGTAATATTTTTAGCTTTAGTGATCAACAATACTAAAATTAAGATAATAAGATTAGTATCTTACCTATCATATTGGCAAAGATAGCTTTAAAATCTTGCTCTCCAGTGAATACCATGGACAATGTCGTTGAGAAACACTCTCTGCTGTTTGAATCATAAATGGTACATACAGCTTTTTTTATAACAATTTTGCAGCATGTATCAAAATTTAAGTGTACACTATTTGACATAATTCAAAATTGACGGAACAATTTGAAATTGACATAACAATTTCTCAAAAATTGACTTAAGGAAATAATGTGAGACACCTGCAAGTCACAGCTAAAATGATATTATTTATAGTAATATTATTTATAATAAAAACATTAAATTATCTAAAGGTCTTACAAAAGGAAACTGATTAGGAAACATTATGGGAGCTATATAAATACCATATTTGTTTTGTGCATAAAATATTGTCTAGTGAGAAGTTATGCAACCAGAATATAGAACCAAATTTCAAAAAAATTAACATATGTGATATCTAAGTGTGTGTATGCATAGAAGTAAATATGTACCCAAATTATTAACACTGTCTGATCTTTGGATTGGTTTACTTACTATCCCTGGTGTTCTTTAGTATTCATATCCTCTCCAAAGAAAGTATTTTACTTTTATAACCAGGTATAATAATAATAATACAGTAATAATAATGAATTCAAGAGGTAAAATAGAGGGAAATCCTGATTATAAAATTTGAGAGAATTATGTTATTTCCCCTGGGGATTTATAAGTGAAGGGTTGACTGCCAGCTTTCAGGAGTAATTGAGGAAGAGAAGCCAAGGGAATTGACTGGATTCCTTGTACAAAGATATTCCTGCTCCACTGCTCTAAGTTCCGGACTTCTCCTTTGGTGGTGATTCATGTCTAAAGGAGTCTACAGACATCTATTATGAAATACTCAGATCATCGCTGCTTGAAAAGCAATAATACAGACACCACACAGCAGGACATTAAGGAAGGACACAGCCCTGCCCTTGTTTTAAAGTTTCTCTGGTTTTTTAAAGGCTAATCCAGAGAAAGACAAATTTTGTTTCAACATTTGCCATCCCACACTACTATTTCAGACTAACATTAAAAAGAAAATGCAAGAAGAAAAATGAGTCAAATGCATACGTTCTGCTGCAAACACAAAGGAAACTAAAAGTGGCTTGCCAATGAATGAACTTTCCTAGAGTTAAGAACTTTATGAGCAAGTCTGTCGTTAACAAATCTGGAAAGAGAGCTGATGTTAATCCTGTGGATCTGTCAGGTTCTCATTTTTTCTGTGTGCCTTTTTTTCTTCCACCACTAAGTCTCCTCTAATTCCAAAGGTATGAAGGAAAAAAACCAATTACCAAGAGAAAATGAGAATGGTGCTAAGAATGTTTTTCTCCTTTGGTTTTGATTAGTGGCTTTATGTGACCAGTTATTTTTAGCTATTGGCTTAAAGATATTTCACTGAGATAGTTCTCATTGAATATATTTCTTCCTTTTAGTTTATAGTGCTTTAAACATAGTATATAATATATACCTTTATACTATATGTTGGAAAATTCATACGGTAGTGAATATTGACATAAAATATGCAAATTCAAATCAGTCCCTAATTGCCTTGTGGTAATGAATTACATCTGATGATTTAAACAACAAAAACATGATGCCTTATTTCTTGAATTAGTTAATTTTTTAAATCTGCCCAGTTATTGATCAAAGTGAGGATTATTTTAATCAAACATGATTCCTAGTTTTTATATACCTAGAATGAACATTGATTTGGAAGCTAGCTTTTATATACCTAGAATGAACATTGATTTGGAAGTTCTCCTGGCCCGGCTATTATGTAAATTTTTTGTTGCTAGCTATTATCTATGCATTCCTTGGTTATCGTTTGCTAGTTCAAATATAAATAAGGGGGAATTTGCAAATGATAACCTCAATAACCAATTGTTTAAAACAATTTTCTCAATGAAAATAGTATAAATACAATTTAACTTTAAGTAGAAATAAGCACATGATAAGAAAAATAAGGTCTATCACACTGTCTCAGATAAAACCCATCACTAAGGGGTATGTAAATGGCTCAGTGAGTTAAGCATCTGACTCTTGATCTCAGCTCAGATCTCAGTCTCAGGGTCATGAGTTCAACCTCCACATTGGGCTTTGTACTGGGGGAGGAGTCTACTTCAAATAAACAAACAAACAAACAAAAAAGTCAATAAATTTTCCAGCTAGAAAAAACAGGAAATACACTACAGCAAAATGGAATATATTTTCCCAGAAACGTTAGTGATATTATTATTAAAATATTTGCAAATTCTTCAGTTCAAACTATTGGTAAACAATCAGTTTTCTCTATTTGTACCCTGGAGAATGAGAAACACACAATGTTATTGTGTCCTGCACAGCATGGTTACAAATAATAAACTGTCAGAATCAAGAATGCAAACTGCAAAAAAACAAAACAAAACAAACAAACAAACAAACTGGACTATATTGGAAGAGAGCCTGAGTTATGTTCCTGGGAGGAAAATCTGTGATTTTCTGTTGATTTGAATAGATTTTAAAATGATCTATTCTATACAAACTTCTTCCATGGGGGCCTCAGAAAAACAAGCAGTAAAATTTAGGTAAGGCCATTCATTATTCTTTTTAGTTGTTCATTTATTACAAAAGACTGAAACCAGGATCTCACAGAAAATTTCCTTGTAAGCCTGTCAGCAACTAGCTGAGCCATATTCGGCATTTATCTGAACATCACGAGTCTCCTGAGAGACTTTTACATATGCATCAACATGTAAAACTGTGAAGAATATAATGAAATGGAAAATATGGTCCTTGGAACCTTGATGTACTCAGTAAAATCTTCATCTGGTGCTAAAGCATGTGGGAGCAACGTTTGATGAAGTAGCTATAGCCAAGGGACATGGAGGTGGTTTTCATTCAATTTTTCTTTACTTCTCTGTCACATGCTTCTCCAAACCCAGGAGTTACAAAGACAGACTCAAAGGAGCAGGCATCTTAACAAATTTAACAATACAAGAAGACATTTCAGGAACTTTTTAAAATATTTGGACATTGGGTTAAGATAACCAGTGATAACTAAGCTTGTCTTCTGTTTCCAGCATGATTATTGCCTATCACCTATGTAGCTCTGCCTAGCAGACAAAAATAACATATCTCATGTATATCTACAGGCAAGTTTGCTATAGCATTTTTTTAGTGTTAGGAAAAGGTGTTTTCTATAAAAAGGAAATAGATCAACTGTTTTTAAAGGTCAAATCTGATTTTGATGACACCAGAGTATCCTCATCCATATGAAGGACAAATTGCAAGAGAATGTTTTATGCTGTTAGAATCATAGTGATTCTATATTTGGAAAAGAACACAAAATTATTAGGTCCACGCCAATGTTTCTCAAATTAGGGTTCATCTACATATTGCAGGTCTGCAATCCAGTGATCATTTAAAGACAAACATATTCTTAACCACCCAAATGAGCACCGTATAACTACCAGGCAATTGGAAAATCTTATAATTGCAATTGTGTTTACAATCGTGTAAGTGTTAAAAGCTGTAATTTTGAGCCATAAGAAAATTCTGTCAGTCTGTTTAATAGCCAAAAACTTCAAGATGCCTAGCAGTTTGAGTAGGGAAAGGAAATGGGAGACATGAGTTACTACACAGTATAGATAAGATAAAATTGGAAGAACTCCTGTCTTCATCAGTACTTTCTTTAGGTTGCCTACATGAATTTAGTTTCAGCAACAATACGTTATTTATCATACTATGAAATTATTTAGATTAACGTTAGATTGATGACTTGCTAAAAGGTGACAAAAACCCAAGAATCCTGTAGAGGATTCTATCATATGTCTGAGAATTTATTGAGGAAGGAATGTTATTTGAAGGAAATATGCAAGAGTAGAGACTGCCTTGGTGTTTCTTCCCCACTCTATGCCATTCTCCTAGCCCACATAATGCGAAACTGGCCTCTAATTCTCTTCTAAACACTTGATGAGCTTCAAAAAGCCATATCCCCACTTAAGATTAGAGCAGAGAACTGGAGATTGTTTTGAAGCTTAGGAATGAATGGAGACAGTTACTTGGCACCAGTTACGATGAATCCAAAGCTTAGAGATAGACTGGGGTACTCTTAGAGTTTGAATGGGGATAGACAGCATGACAGAAAAGCCTGAAAATCCAGAGCTTGACACAGTGAGGTGGTCAATTTTCCTACAGACCAAGTGGATACTCAGAATTTTACAGGGCTAGGATAATATTGAAAGAATCCTACTAGGGGCTCCTGGGTGGCTCAGTCGGTTGAGTGTCCAACTTCAGCTCAGGTCATGATCTCATGACTTGTGAGTTCAAGCCCCGTGTCAGGCTCTGTGCTTGAGAGCTCAGAGCCTGGAGCCTGCTTTGGATCTTCTGTCACCCTCTCTCTGCCCCTCCCCCAGTGATTCTCTCTCTCTCTCTCTCTCTCTCTCTCTCTCTCTCTCTCTCTCTTCCCCCCCCCCAAAAAATAAATAGGTAAACTTAAAAAGAGAGAGAGAAAAAAAACCCTACTAAGACAACCAGGGGTGTTGTTCACGAGGTTAGGATATGGGAGTATTTTGGAGCATGTGTTATCAGCCTCAGGAAATGATACAGTGAGTAGCAACGAGATAGGGCTTTATCCTTCTTTCTCATCACTATTTCCATGTCCCAGACCCAGAAAAAATAGGAGTCATAGAGGTGAGGAGCAGACCATGAAGCAGAGAAAATAGAACAGACCATATTCCTTTCTTTATGGGGTCCACAGTAATGCATGTCAGGACCAAACAGGAGGAGGAAGCAGAAATTAATCTATTAATATCAATTAATATTTAATAGATACTAATTATACTATTGATTAATTTAATATCAATTTATTTAGTTAATATTGAATTTTTAAAGAGACTAACTTTTTATTTAGCTTATAATCAGATATATAGATACATATATTTCTTTTCAGGCATGTTGAAGAATATTGTAAAAAAACTGTTAATTTTAAAGTGATTGAAGACACACAAGAACAAATAATTTTTTCCTACATCATTTGAAAGTAAGTTGCTAATGCAATGTTCCATCATTTTCAAATACTTCAGCATGCAGTTTCTATAAACAAGGATTTTTTTTATATAATAGAATTCAGCTATCAAAATCAAGAAATCAATCTGATACCTGGCCAGTATCAAATCCTCAGACTCCACTCAGTTTTCCAGTTGTTCCAGTAATTTCCTTTAAAGCAAAAAGATCCAGTCCAAGAGCACACATTGCACTTAGCTATTCTGTCTCTTTAATGCCCTTCAATCTGGAAGAGTTTCTCCTTGTCTTTCATGACTACTTTGGCTTTCATGAGCTTGACACTTGTGAAAATTATAAGCCAATGCTATGTGGAATGCTCTACAATTAGTGTTTGTCTTCTGTTTTTCATGATAACATTTGGATTATGTGTCTTTAGCAAGGATATCACAGAAGTTCTCGTTGCACTCCACCAAGCAGTACATGATCACAGTTTGTTCCATTCCTGTATTTGGCCATTTGATTAAGGTTGTATTGCACTTTCTAGTATCTAAAATTGGGATTATTTTAATACCTGCAAGTGACCAGAAAACTTATGTTCAATATGCCTAAGGGTTATTCGGCCTATGGGCTAAGAAAGAAAATCCCATGTTGTCTGTTTATAAAGTTAATCATGAAAACTAAAATGAAGGCATTATCTAATGTCTTAAAGGATCCATACATAACCCAATTTAGGGGAAAATAAATCCAACAAACTATTAAAATCCATTCATGTTACATCTAAAAAATGTTGAGTTCCAGAAAGTTGGAGGGACTACAGTTTTCCAGTGACAGATCCAGAAGCCAAACAAAATCTCACAGCTCAAAGCCTTGTTCTCATTCAATCAAAAGACAATATACCTGTGGTGTGAAATTCCCTCTTCTCTCTACCTCCCAAAGTTGGGGTAGGTAATAACCCTAATTATAACATATTGACTACATACTATGTGCCAAGAATTAGCCTGTTTTATATGTGTATCATTTCATTTTCTTCTCACAGAAATCCTGTGAAGGAGTCTTATAGATATCTTCATTTAAAATGTAGGGTCACCTTGGTACTTCAGCTAGTTAAGTGTTCAACTTCAGCTTAGGTCATAACCTCACTGTTTGTGAGTTCAAGCCCTGCATCAGGCTCTGTGCTGACAGCTCAGAGGCTAGAACCTTCTTCAGATTCTGTCTCCATCTCTCTTCCCCCCGCCCCCCGCTCATGCACTCTCTCTCTCTCTCTCTCTCTCTCTCAAATATAAAATAAAATATAAAATTTTTTTAAATAAAATAAAATGAAAGTGAGGCATGAAAAATTTTTTTTTAATTTATCCAAGGTTACATGATTTCAAAGTGGCAAGCAGGCAGTCAGACTGTTGGAGCAGGCATTAACTTCCATACCACACTGCCCCTCTGCCTGCCCTCTTAAATTCTATTCAGAGAGTTCTTACTGTTCTGTGTTGGAATTATGCGTTTTTTTTGTGTGTGTGTCTCGTGTCCATGAAATACAGACGGACCAACACTAAACCATGCTGCACACCTAGAAAACTGATTTGAGGATTAACACAAAAGTCTGCACAACCTGAACCACAGAATTCAGCAGGTACGTGGTGAGGAGAGGTGAACTTGGGGAGAGAGAAGCCATGGAGGACAGGGAGCCACTTTTGCATGTGGAGAGATGACAGAGACGGGCGGTGGGGGGGCAGCAGAAGAATATGGGAAAAGCACCTCTTTCCACAAGCAGCTGGAGAGAAAGTGGAAAATTAGAAACAGCCACAGGGACTAAACTAAAAAGGGAGAAAGGAGAAGGTTTAAATTCCATTAAGACTGTAAACAGGGGGAACACAGACTCTGAAACTCTGCAGCTCAATACCTAGCATTGCTCTGGTGGGAAAGGCAAATGCCCAGGGGCAGAGTGGGGTCCGGGAGGTTCTCAGGCCACATGGGGAAAAGCGGTTCCATTGCTGGAAGAACGTTTTATAGAGACTGTTGAAGTCACCTGGTCCCAGAAGACCCCAAAGAACAGCCCATTCACTGGTGCTGGAACAAGGTCCTTAAGGGTAAAGCCTGGTGCCAGATGTGTGTTGTGATTTTCCATAATCCCTGAAACGTTGCTGCTACACTATCTCACAAACTTTCTCTGGGGCGGGCTGGCACCTGGCTGCAGTCTTGGGGCACCGGCAGCAGCAGGGTCCAGCAAGCGTTCCTGGGTGCAGCCGACATTCAGCCATTGCTCATTCAGCCATTGCTTGGTGAGACCCTCCCGCAGAGGGGCGGAACCGGTCAAAGCAGCAGTCCTGCAGAGGCAAGGGGCTGGAGAGAAAACAGCTGCATCTGAGACACAACTCAGGAGAGAGGTACTGCCTGGGGCTTGGTCACGGACAGTGAAAAAGCGGGGAGTGGACGAAAGCTGAAGACAGAGAACGGGTGCATGATAGCTGATCGGGGAGAACAGAGTTCCGATACTAGACACTGGGTAGCTGGGTGACGCCATTTTCACCGCTCCCGGGCATGCACATACGCACCTATGAGCACCACAACAATCCACCTCAGTAGGGTAATAGTGCCATCTAGTGGAGAAGGGAACTGTTAGACTAAGCCCCGCCCAACTGGGCCAACCTCCTTTTTCAAAAACACAAGTCTCACTGCCTGTTTAGTTAAGCTCACTATAGAGAGCTTCATAGTCTGCTTTCCAGGGGAAAACAAAGTAATTTCAGTCAAATTTGAATCTGTTAGCAGGTTCATCTATTCAATTTTATTTTTTTTCTCTTTTTCATTTCTTTTCTTTTTCTTGAAAACAGAAAGAGAAAAACTTCATTTTTATTTCCAATTTTTATGAAAAATATTTTCTTTAAGTTTTTACTATATTTTTACTTTTATGTAATTTTTTTCAAACTCTATTTTGCTTCCATCATTTAATTTTAGTGTACTACAGTGTAGTCACTTTTTCAAATTTTCAAATGATTTCCTTTTTTTTCCTTTTTCTCTTTTTCATTTTATTTATTTTTCTTGAATACAGACAGAGAAAAAATTCATTTTTATTTAAAATATTTTTCTTTAATTCTTTTCTACTATATTCTTTACTTTTGTGTAAATTTTTTCAAATTCTATTTTACTTCCATCATTTCATTTTAGTCTACATCAGTGTATTCATTTTTTCAAATTCAAAAATGACTTCCTCTTTTTTTTTCTCTTCCCCACCCCCTTTTTTCTCTAATCTATCAAACCACTTTTAACACCCAACCAAAACACACCTAGGATCTAGCATCAATTATTCAATTTTGTGTGTGTGTGTAATTTTTTAATTTTAATATTTTTTAATTTTAATTTTTTGCCTCATTAATTCCTTTTCTCCCTTCAAAATGAAGAAACGAAGGAATTCACCCCAAAAGAAAGAGCATGAAGAGATGACAGCCAGGGATTTAACTAACACAGATACAAACTAGATGTCTGAATCAGAATTTAGAATCATGATAAGAATACTAACTGGAGTCAAAAACAGACTAGAATCCTTTCCTGTGGAGCTAAAAGAAGTAAAAACTAGTCAGGATGAAATAAAAAATGTTATAACTGAGCTGCAATAACAGATGGATGCCACGGCGGCAAGGATGGGTGAGGTAGAACAGAGAATCCACAATATAGAAGGCAAACTTACGGAGAATAATGAAGCAGAAAAAAAGAGGGAGATTAAGGCAGAAGAGCATGATTTAAAAATTAGAGAAATCAGTGGCCCATTAAAAAGGAACAACATCAGAATCATAGGGGTCCGAGAAGAGGAAGAGAGAGAAAAAGGGGTAGAAGGGTTATGTGAGCAAATCATAGCAGAAAACTTTCCTACCCTGGGGAAAGACACAGACATCAAAATCCAGGAAGTACAGAGGACCCCCATTGGATTCAACAAAAACCAACCATCAACAAGGCATATCATAGTCAAATCACAAAATACTCAGGCAAGGAGAGAATCATGAAAGCAGCAAGGGAAAAAAAAAGTTCCTAACCTACAAGGGAAGACAGATCAGGTTTGCAGCAGACCTATCCACAGAAACTTGGCAGGCCAGAAAGGAGGGGCAGGATATATTCACTGTGCTCAATCAGAAAAATAGGCAGCCAAGAATTCTTTATCCAGCAAGGCTGTCATTCAAAATAGAAAGAGAGATAAAAATTTTCTCAGACACCCAAAAACTAAAGGAGTTTGTGACCACTAAACCAGCCCTGCAAGAAATTTTAAGAGGGACTCTCTGAGGGGAGAAAAGATGAATAAATAAATAAACAAACAAAGAAACAAACAAACAGCAAAAGCAACAAAGATTCGAAAGGACCAGAGACACCACTAGAAACTCCAACTCTACAAACATAATGGCAATAAATTCCTATCATTCAGTACTCACTCTAAACATCAATGGACTCAATGCTCCAATCAAAAGACATAGGATAACATAATGGATAAGAAAACAAGATCCATCTACATGCTGCTTACAACAGACCCACTTTAGACCTAAAGACACCTTCAGATTGAAAGTAAGGGGATGGAGAACCATCTACCATGCTAATGGTCAACAAAAGAAAGCTGGAGTAGCCATACTTATATGAGACAATCTAGACCTTAAAATAAAGACTGTATCAAGAGATGCAGAAGGGCATTATATCATAATCAAGGGGTCTATCCCCCAAGAAGACCTAACAATTGTAAACATGTATGCGCCAAATGTGAGAGCACCCAAATATATAAATCAATTAATCACAAACAAAAAGAAACTCATCCATAGTAATAACATAATAGTAGGAGACTTCAATACCCCACTCACAACAATGGACAGATCATATAATCAAAAAATCAACAAGGAAACAATGGCTTTGAGTGACACACTGGACCAGATCGACTAAACATATATATTCACAACATTTCATCCTAAAGCAGCAGAATATACATTCCTCTCCAGTGCACATGGAACGTTCTCCAGAAAAACCACATACTGGGACACAAATCAGCCTTCAGCAAGTACAAAAAGATCGAGATCATACTGTGCATATTTTCAGATCACAATGCTACAAAACTCAAAATCAACCACAAGAAAAAATTTGGAAAGGTAACAAATACTTGGAGACTGAAGATCATCCTCCTAAAGAATGAATGGGCTAACCAAGCAGTTAAAGAGGAAATTAAAAAGTATATAGAAGCCCATGAAAATTATAACACAACAACCCAAATCCTCTGGGACTCAGCAAAGGCAGTCATAAGAGGAAAGTTATAGCAGTCCAGGACTTCCTAAAGAAGGAAGAAAGATGTCAGATACACAACCTAACCTTACGCCTTAAGAAGCTGGAAAAAGAACAGCAAATAAAACCCCAAAGCAGCAGAAGACAGGAAATAATAAATCTTAGAGCAGAAATTAATGCTATCAAAACAAAAAAAAAAAACAGTAGAACAGATCAATGAAACCAGAAGCTGCTTCTTTAAAAGAATTAACAAAATTGGTAAACCACTAGCCAGTTTGATCACAAAGAAAAAGGAAAGGACCCAAATAAATAAAATCAAGAATGAAAGAGGAGAGATCACAACCAACACAGCAGAAATAAAAACAATAATAAGAGAATATTATGAACAGTTATATGGCAATAAAATGGACAATCTGGAAGAAATGGACAAATTCCTAGAAATATATACACTACCAAAACTGAAACAGGAAGAAATAGAAAATTTGAACAGATCCATAACCGGTAAGGAAATCGAATTAGTAATAAAAAATCTCCCAAAAACAAGAGTCAAGGGCCAGATGGCTTTCCAGGGGAATTCTTCCAAACAAGTAAGGAAGAGTTAATACCTATTCTCTTGAAGCTGTTCAAAAAATAGAAATGGAAGGAAAACTTCCAAACACTTTGTATGAAGCCAGCATTACCTTGATTCCAAAACCAGAGACCCCACTAAAAAGGAGAACTATAGACCAATTTCCCTGATGAACATGGATGCAAAAACCCTCAACAAGATATTAGCCAACCGGATCCAACAATACACTAAAAAAATTATTCACCACAACCAAGTGGGATTTACACCTGGGATGCAGGGCTGGTTCAATATCCGCAAAACAATCAATGTAATTCATCACATCAATAAAATAAAGGACAAGAACCATATGATCCTCTCAATAGATACAGAGAAACGTTTGACAAAATACAGCATCCTTTCTTGATTAAAACCCTCAAGAAAGTAGGGATAGAAGGAACATAACTCGAGATTATAAAAGCCATATATGAACGACCCAATGCTAATATCATCCTCAACGGGGGAAAAAATGACAGCTTCCCCCCCTAAGGTCAGGAACCAGACAGGGATGTCCACTCTTGCCACTGTTATTCAACATAGTATTGGAAGTCTTAACCTCTACAATCTCACAACACAAAGAAATAAAAGGCATCCAAATCAGCCAGGAGGAGGTCAAACTTTCACTCTTCGCATATGACATGATACTCTATATGGAAAACCCAAAAGATTCCACCAAAAAACTGCTAGAACTGATTCATGAATTCAGCAAAGTTGCAGGATATAAAATCAATGCACAGAAATCGGTTGCCTTCCTATACACCAACAATGAAGCAGCAGAAAGAGAAATCAAGGAATTGATCCCATTTACAATTGCACCAAACCCATAAAATACCTAGAAATAAATCTAACCAAAGAGGTGAAAAATCTATACACTGAAAACTATAGAAAGCTTATGAAAGAAATTGAAGAAGACACAAAGAAATGGCAAAAGATTCCATGCTCCTGGATAGGAAGAACAAATATTGTTAAAATGTCGATACTACCCAAAGCAATCTACATATTCAACACAATCCCTAACAAAGTAACACCAGCATTCTTCACAGAGCTAGAACAAATAATCCTAAAATTTGTAGGGAACCACAAAAGACCTTGAATAGCGAAAGCAATCTTGAAAAAGAAAACCAAAGCAGGAGGCATCACAATCCCGGACTTCAAGTTATACTACAAAGCTGTGATCATCAAGACAGTATGGTACTGGCACAAAAACAGACACTCAGATCAATGGAACAGAAGAGAACCCAGAAATGGACCCGCAAACATATGACCAACTAATCTTTGACAAAGCAGGAAAGAATATCCAATGGAATAAAGACATTGTCTTCAGCAAGTGGTGCTGGGAAAACTGGACAGCGACATGCAGAAGAAGGAACCTGGACCACTTTCTTACACCATACACAAAAATAAACTCAAAGTGGATGAAAGATCTAAATGTAAGACCAGAAGCCATCAAAATCCTCCAGGAGAAACCAGACAAAGACCTCCTTGACCTTGGCCACAGGAACTTCTTACTCAACACGTCTCCAAAGGCAAGGGAAACAAAAGCAAAAATAAGTATTGGGACCTCATCAAAATAGAAAGTTTCTGCACAGCAAAGGAAACAATCAGCCAAACTAAAAGGCAACCGATGGAGTGGGAGAAGATATTTGCAAATGACATATCAGATAAAGGGTTAGTATCCAAAATCTATAAAAAACTTACCAAACTCAACGCCCAAAAAACATATAATCCAGTGAAGAAATGGGCAAAAGATATGAATAGACACTTCTCCAAAGAAGATATCCAGATGGTCAACTGACACATGAAAAAATGGTCAACTTCACTCATCGTCAGGGAAATACAAATCAAAACCACAATGAGATACCACCTCACACCTGTCAGAATCGCTAACATTAACAACTCAGGCAACAACAGATGTTGGCAAGGATGCGGAGAAAGAGGATCTCTTTTGCATTGTTGGTGGCAAGCAAGCTGGCGCAGCCCCTCTGGAAAACAGTATGGAGGTTCCTCAAAAAACTAAAAATAGAACTACCCTATGACCCAGCAATTGCACTACTAGGTATTTATCCAAGGGATACAGGGGTGCTGTTTTGAAGGGACACATGCACCCCAATGTTTATAGCAGCACTGTCAACAATAGCCAAAGTATGGAAAGAGCCCAAATGTCCATCGATGGATGAATGGATAAAGAAGATGTGGTATATATATGTGTATATATATATGTGTGTATATATATATATATATGTACATATATATATGTGTATATATATATATGTACATATATATATGTATATATACATACATACAATGGAGTATTACTCAGCTATCAAAAATAATGAAACCTTGCCATTTACAACTATGTGGATGGAACTGGAGGGTATTATTCTAAGTGAAATTAGTCAGTCAGAGAAACAAAAATATTACGTGACTTCACTAATATACAGACTTTAAGAGACAAAACAGATGAACATAAGGGAAGGGAAACAAAAATAATATAAAAACAGGGAGGGGGACAAAACAGAAGAGACTCATAAATATGGAGAACAAACTGAGGGTTGCTGGAGGGGTTGTGGGAGGGGGTATGTGGGCTAAATAAGTAAGGGGTACTAAGGAAATCTACTCCTGAAATCATTGTTGCCCTAGATGCTAACTAATTTGGATGTAAATTTAAAAAATTTAAAGTGAAATTCTCATTAAAAAAAAGAAATGTGCACGTGTGTTCAATTCTCTCACTTGAGTATAAACCCCTCAAGGATAAGAATTGCCTTTTTCATTTTTTACTATGTGTCTGATGTGATGTTGGACACAGGAAAGAGTCAATAAATATTGTACCCAAAATGATTGATTAAAATTATTGAATATAAAGGAGGAGGAAAGAATGCTAGATGCAAAAATCAAAATGAAGCGGGTTTTAGAAGCATGAAAATCTGGCCACAATAACAAAGGCTTCAGTTTGTGGAGGGATCAAGTGAAGTTAAAGTTCCTAAGTCCTCTGTAGGAGACTGGTGAAGGCCTGAATCAGAAGATGAAAATGCTGAACTCCGTAAGACAGAGATAGAGACAAAGGCACCAAGAAAGGAACCTTGTGGGGGAAGTAGGAGGTAGTGAAATGACCTGTCAACAGGATTAAGAATTAGGTATCATGATTGGTTTCCATTGCTCACAATCAACTTGGAGGAAGGCTGACTAGTTCTCAGGACTTCTGGCCACGAGTCAGATCATGTGTGAAGCTATTACAAAGGTGCAGACCACAGCCACAAGATAGGCAATTGTATCAGGTTAGTGATTTTGCCTAAACTGACCTAATTGGTCAGCTGATTAAATTGACTTCAAAAGTTTTTTTAACAGACTTGGTTGTGTACAAATTGAATGAACCAATCAAAGAGCTTGTATTTATTCAATATGTCTGTGGACTAGCACATCTACTAAAGAAATCAACATATTCAGGGGAATTTGTAGCTGTCAGCAGGTGTTTGGCTACCAGCAATAAATAATTATATCACTTCTCAATATTCTGTACAGTTATGGCTTCATTTAAGGGATAATATAAAGAATGCAGCAAGGATGAAAGAATAATTATTGAATTCTAATAAAATGTTGGTTCAAAAGAAAATTTTAAAATAGCCAGTTGAAAAGCCTGCTGGCAAACACTTCAGAAGTGTGTTGAATCCTGCACTACACAGTACTGCTAATGCAGTTTCAAGGAAGCAATGGGTTGAGTTATTTAAAGTTAGAGAGATGAAAATAAAAAAGAAAGCAGGTCACAGAAATTGTACCATTGAAGAGCTTGCTGCAGAACACTGGAGGTCTGGCCGTGAAAATAAAAATCTCTGACAATCCTGATGAAATCTAAAAACAAAATAAGTAATATAGGGAAATGCAGCCTACATTATTAGATGGCAGAAGGCAGATTCTTTCAAAAGAGCAAAGGGTCACATTTTCTGCAGTTGAATTGCCACACCTGCAGTTTGCAAGTTTGGGATTAGGGCAAGGAAAATAGTCACCTTGGGATCTGACCACCCAGCTAGGCTCTAGCAACTGTAGCAGTAGATCTGAGGACCTTGCTCCAGTGGCTTCCTATTTGGAAAAGACTACTTAGTGAAGACAGTCAGAGATAGGGATTTAATGTGAATCTTGGTCAAGCCCGGGTCATTTTTCCCGAGGGGGAAAAACGTTCATATGGATGAATAATTTTAACATTCTTTGTTTCCTGGGATAGAAAACAGATCATTAGCCCATCTACACTAACAAATTCAGTAGAAATACGATTTGTGTTTGCATGCAAGATATATGAGAATGTGAGTTGTTTATCCTTTGAAAGTACCTGCCTTTGATGACAAGGTCCGTGCCTTTCTTTAAGTTTGATGAGAACCTAGGCATTGGCATGGGCAGGTAGCTCCTATAAATATTTGAGTGATTCCCCTGGTCCTTGAATTTTTGCCACCAGATGAAAAGGAAATATTGATGCCTAGAGCTCTCCCCAGAAATCTCTGAAAGGCAATGGCTCCTCCAGAGAAGTCTGTCTGGCTTTAACATAGAACTTCTTGTCTCCATTTTTCAGCACTGAAAGCACAATGGGAAAAGCTGAAAGGAAGACAGGGGCCATCATTCCTACGTTGTCAGTTCACAAGTGATGGCTAGGGCATGTAAACACAGTAGTGCAGGAGCCTGGAACTCCAACCCCCTCCCCCCCGCACACACACACACACACTCCACAGATCAACCAAAGGCGCTCATGCCTGGTGCTAGCTCTGAACTGCAGGAAGATAGAAGCAACTACTCATCTATTTTCTTGTTGATAGAACAGTAAGTAAAGTCAAGCCAAATGTGTGTTAGCTTTTTCTCTCCTGATTTCAGTGTCTGGAAGGATTAAGCAAACAAAATCCACAAGGAGCTAATAATGATCCCAAGAATAGTCTTCTCAAATATGCTCAAAATAACACAATATGCCACATTTTTTGCACGTGTTCTTTCATTTACATAATTTACATAAATGATTCCCACTCCTCAGTGGTTCTGCAATATGCTTTTGCATTCAATATTATGTTTTTGAGATCTGCCCAAGCTGATATTTAGCCTGACCTGCCTATCTAGTCTGCTGACAGTGAGATAGACCTGACCTCACTAAAAGATAATCAGGTATCATAATTCCAAAACAAGAAGCTCATCTACACAACAAAGGTAACCAGATGCCCAAATTCTGAAGCAAAGATCACAGTGAGATGTGCCACTGACACCTTCCCCAGTCATTGCAGACATTGCCAGCCGATCATCTACACTCTGGGACTTTGCTTTCCTAATGTAGGACTGAGATGATTTGAGATTTTTCAGCTTCAAAAGACCTACCATATTTTTCCTCCCTCAAAGCCCATCATCAAAGTTTAGATGGCTTGTTGGATTGGGGCCTGCCTTGCAATAAAAATGACTTTCACCCAGCATTCCAGCTTTGTTCTTTGAGTTTTTATTTTCTGGTTCTAATTCATTCTACATGGTATAATTATATACCATTATGTATATGATGTATACATTATACATTATACATTATACATTATACATAATGTATACATTATACATTGTGTGCATCTTCCAAGATTTATTTCTCTTCTCACCTACTGATGTATTTTGGGGTTGTTTCTGCTTTTTTTTCCTTATTACTATTACAAACAGTATTATGCGGAAGACTATTGTTTGTGTCTTCCTGTATATAACACCACAATGATATGATGACGAAACCAGTCCTAGCAATCAAGAGAAATTCATGTCAGTTATTCAGCTAACATTAACGTTTTACTCTCTAAATGTTTTACTCTCCTAACTCCTTTACAAGTCTTTGATAGATGGTCCCACTGTTCGGAAAATAAGTAAAGTTATGCACCATAAGATGGCTGATGGGACTAACATAAGCTCTAGTTCCTAGTTTAGAGACTCCTCTTCCAGGCTCTTCTTCCTGCCCTGCTTGGTGTGTGCACCAAATCACTGCTAATGCAGAATGTGGAAGTAACAGACTATAAATTGTTCCCCGTGCTTATGCTCGGGACTCAGACCTCTGGAGAATGATCTCCTCTGAGCCCACCGGTGTAAAATAAACCTCCTGCCTTCCAAGATGACTGAATTCCGCTTGTTTTTTCCACCAGCATTCCAGCCTGGTTCTGTAACACCCCAATATTTGTTCTGAATACATATTGTGAGGTGCCTTGTTTACAATTATATTGGTACTCAGGGGGTACCTTTGTTCAGCGCTCATTTTTTTAAAAAATGCTTATTTATTTATTTTGAGAGAGAGAGAGAGAGTTGGGTGAAGGGGCAGAGGGAGGAGAGAGAGAATCCCGAGCAGGCTCCACACTGTCAGCGCAGAGCCCAACACTGGGCTGGAACCCACAAACTGTGAGATAATGACCCGGACCAAAACTAAGAGTCATATGCTTAACCGACTGAGCCACCCAGGCATCCCAGGACCCATCTCTAAGGATCTGTTTCCAAAGTAACACCACCTACAGTTTCCTCAGATGGGACATTCTGTCTCTGGCCAGTAAACTGTGACTCCTTCCCTCAGCTGTTGGCTTCTGGTGTGCACCACACACAGATTCCATCACTGGGGCTCTCTCATCTCTTCAGGCTTCCTCTCCAAATGAAGGAGCCTAGAGGAAACACATATTCACCCCAATTCACCTCAAACGCTATAAAGAACAGTAGGTACTGTTGACTCTGCCACAACAGATCTGTCCTTACCACAGTCTCTCATCTTTAAAATACTTGTACAGGACGATGTGAAATACTAGCCTTCTGTCCCCTAAATTCCAGGAGATGCAAATCAAATTCCCCAGGTGATCTTAAAGAACTTATCATTTGTTTGGAAATGGAGAGAAACCTAGGATAACTCCAGCAGTTCTCAATCGAAAGAAACCCTTTCTCTCCAATCTTCTACCTTTGGGTAATTCTTAATTATCCATGTAGTCTGGAACTGAGAATGAGTTAAACGAGGAGGCGGAAAGTGGTTTGACAAGTTCTCACCATGTCCTACAACAAAGGTCTAGCACTATTGTTCCATGTAGTATCACTGCTAAAATTCCCAGAGGACAAGGTATGTACATTGTAATAGCTTCCTGCATAGATTTGCAGATTTATTTGTGTTTGTTAATGATGTCCTTTACTATCTTAGTAGCGCTCATGATGATTCTTATTTCTTCTTTCGTTCTGAATTTCATTTTTTCTTTTTTAGATAAGTCTTACCAATGATTTTTTTCATTAATTTTTATTTATTTTAAAAAATTTTTTAATGTTTATTTTAGAGAGACAGAGTGTGATCAGGGGAGGGGCAGAGAGAGAGAGAGAGAGAGAGAGAGAGAGAGAGAGAGACAGAATCTGAAGTAGGTTCCAGGCTCTGAGCTGTCAGCACAGAACCCAACATGGAGCTCAAACTCATGAACCACGAGATCATGACCTGAGCTAAAGTTGGATACTTAACCAACTGAGCCATCCAGGTGCCCGTCATTAGTTTTTATTTTTAATTTTTTTGTTCTTTTGATCACTTTTTTGTTTTTGTTCCCTATTTCAGAAATGTTTATCCTTTTATTTCTTACCAGTATTATTAAGTTCTTGTTTACCCTGTTGCTTTTTTCTTTATTTTTGAGTTTAGCTATTTTTTTCCAGTATTTTCTGTGGTTAAATGTTTAAATGTATTCAAAGATATAAATTTCTAAGTTCTACTTCGGTTAAATCTCACAAATATTGTGGTTAAATCTCACAAATGATCTCACGGTTCATGAGTTCAAGCACCACATCAGGCTCTGTGCTGATAGCTTGGAGCCTGGAGCCTGCTGCAGATTCTAGGTTTCCCTCTCTCTCTGCCCCTCCCTCTCTCTCTCTCTCTCTCTCAGAAAAAATAAACACTAATTTTTTTTTTGAATCTCACAAATGTTGTATGTAATATTTTTATTTCATTTGGTACTTTGTAATTTCCCAGGAGATCCTCCTTAATAAAAGCAATACTTATTTTAGGCTCCAAATATAAGTGTTTTTTTTAAAGGCTGTCCTTTATGGATTCTAACTTTATTGAATTTTGGTCAAAGAACAGTCTTAGAATAATGCTTATTCTTCAGAATGTACTGGGACTTCTTTTGCAGCCTTGTACATGAATTCTCCCACAAATGAACTAAAAGAATCTGCATTCTCTGTTGGCTATACATTTTTACATAGAGCTGACATTTTTATATTGTGTTACCCAAATCTAGCATATTAAGAATTTTTGTTGGCTAGATTTCTCAATTTAAAGCACAATTTTTGATATGCCTATTTCTCCTTCTTCTGACCATTGTTGTTT
Source organism: Panthera tigris (assembly GCF_018350195.1). NCBI lineage: Eukaryota > Metazoa > Chordata > Mammalia > Carnivora > Felidae > Panthera > Panthera tigris. Next base: position 85,998,292 of record NC_056664.1, read on the forward strand.
GATATGTTCCAGAGCTGCACTGATATTCCACAAATTATTCTGTACATGATTACTATACCTAAGATTCCTTTTACCAATGAGTAACATGCTTCTTTATCCCTACTAAACTTTTACCTTAATCCTTACTTGATGTATTGTTAAAATAAGTATTTCATATTTCATTCAGTCTTTTTTCTTCTTCTTCATGTCTTTGTTCAAACATGACCTTTTCAACAAGGTCTGTTTTAACAAATTACAATCCCCTGCCCTCTCTACCCCTCCTCCCTGCTTTATTCTTCGCAAAGCATTTGTCACCTTCCAAGATACTATAGAATGCAAGTGCTCATTTTGTTTGCTGTCTGTCTTCCCTAGTTAAAAGGTCAAAAATATGCTGAACAGGTATTTTTTGTCTGTCTGGCTCCCTGCTCTATCACCACACCTGGAAGAGGAACTAACACTTAGAAGGCATTCCATAAATATTTGTTGAATGAGTGAATAAATAAACAGCTCCATATGCTTTTGTTTTAAATGCATGGCCTATAGACAAAGGTGTCCATTATGTGCATGTTTGTCTGAGGCCCCTCCTGTATTTTACTGTGCCTTGGAGGGGGCTGGGAGTCTGCAAACGACATGTTCCGGGATCCCTTACCAACAGGCTTCCTATGAAGTTCTGTTAATGGGGGTCCTGAGAGGGATTTGTAAGGTGAAAGAGGAGAGTTGTACCTCCCATTCTGCTTCCTGTTTCTGGTAGAGTCTTCAGTGACGGCAGCAACAGAGCAATAGTGACTACAGCACAGCTACGGATGACAGCATCAGTAGTAGCCACGACTGTGAAAAAGACGTGGCAAATGTCCAGCAGTTCATCAGCAGGTGTAGACTCTTGGGCTTGAGGGAGAAAGTGTCAGCAAACTTCTGATATCTGAGCATCACCCCCTTTTTTTTGCTCTTGCTAATTATCTGTATTGTGTTCATCCAAAATCTGCATAACCAATTCCCTGTTTTAAATCTCCTCTAAATACTAAGAATATTTTTCCTTGATGGGATCTTGATTAATACAGCAATATACTGCTAAACCTTATTTTAAATCCAATCTGTGTGTTTCTATCTTTAGATTTCTGAGTTGAACTCACATTTATTGAAACTACTCTTAATGAGATTTTCTTCTCTGTAATGCTTAGTGTTATATATTACCATAGTTCCTTTACTTTTTTTTTCTTTTTTTTTTCTCCTTTCATTTTTTATATTAGGAAGGTTGCATTTACTTAGCTGGTTGAAAATTCTATTTTGTGGCTTCTAAAATGCATGTATTTTATTATATAGTTTCTTGACAATCAAGGTGGGTTTAAAGTCTCTAGTGTTTTATGAACACGGTTCGCCAGGCAGTAAAGTTATGACACAGTTGTCATTCCCTGAGCATGTGGGAATATCAAATATGCCAGCGTTGTTACCCACAGAATGGGTGTCAGTAGTTTTAAAGAAAATCCCAGAGATAAATGGTGGAGAATAGAACACTTTTAATCTCTAGGAACGAATGTTACAGAATAAGAGGTTGACAGAGTGGTGAATTGGACATCCTTAGCCACATTCCTCAACAGATGTCTAAAGTCAGCCTACTCAGTGTCCCACTTCGGCTCAGGTCATGATCTCGTGGTTTAATGAGTTCAAGCTCCACGTCGGGCCCTGTGCTGACAGCTCAGAGCCTGAGGCCTGCTTTTGATTCTGTGTCCCCTTCTCTCTCTGCCCCACCCCTGCTTGTGCTCTGTCTTTCTCTGTCTTTCAAAAATGAATAAACATTAAAAATTTTAAAGTCAGCCTGCTTGGGGCACCTGGGTGACTCAGTCGGTTGAGCACGGGACTTTGGCTCGGGTCATGTTCTCATATTTCGTGGGTTCAAGTCCCACATTGGGCTCTGCACTGACAGCTTCAAGCCTGCATTGGAATCTCTGTCTCCCTCTCTCTACTCCTGCCCTGCCCCTCTCACACACGAGCATGCACCCTCTTTCTCAAAAATAAACAAACATTAAAAAAAATGTACAGTAGGCCTGCTCTACCTGCAACGTATAGCGGTTTTACTCCTAGAAATTCTTTACAATGTTGCATTGCCACTCTTTACAACACAGAAGTTTATTTTGTGCAGAAAACCACAAACAACAATGATGTTAAATTAAAAACTCATTTAGAAGAGTTGGACTCAGAAGAGTGTGAAGAAGATTTATGAATATGTTAACTGGTTTTATTTTGGTTTTTCCTTTTATATTTTTATAAGAATGATAATATCTAAAAGACCTCTTGCAATATGAATAAAAATTATAACTAATAAGAAAACATTCATTTTTTTTAATGTTATATTTACTTTTGAGAGACAGAGCGTAAGCAGGGGAAGGGTAGAGGTGGGGACAGAGGATCTGAAGCGGGCTCTGAGCTGACAGCAGCAAGCCAGATGCGGGGCTAGAACTCACAACCTATGAGATCATGACCTGAGATGAAGTCAGCCACTCAGCCAAATGGACCACCCAGGTACCCCAGAAAGCGTTGTGTCTTAATTGGCAGCCCCTTTTTCACAGTTAGCAGCATTTTTTCTTCTTAGAGGTAAATGAAATAATGGTGTGCTTTATCATCGATGACATCTTGAATTTTATATAAAATAGAATGCAGACATACCATTTTGTTTATGTATGATTATGTCTAATCAAAGCCCAATTTTGCATTTATTTTTAACTATCAATTTCTTAAATTTATTTATATCTATTTTTTAAGCCATTCTCAACCCCCACTGATTTCCAACATCCCTTATAGCCCAGATCATATTAGAATCACCTGGAATTTTAATTCCGGATTGTTATGGACTTTTTGACTGTTTATTATTATTGCTTATTAAGGCAATAACAACACTAGCTGGGCGATAATGCCATGGCATTACTTCCTCTTAGATTCATTTCTCTTTTTGTTGGGGTTCTTTCTCCAAGAGTATTTTCAAAAGTGGTCTTTGTTTTGCACATTTTCTGAGGTTCAATTATCTAAGTCTCAGAAAATAAATATATTTCATTTTCATAGCTAAATATTATTTATTTGAAAGAAATCTACATTCAAAGTTATTTTCCTTATACTTTTCTCCCATTTAATTATTCAATTCATCTAGGAAATAACTTTTCCCCATACCATTTATTAAATAAAGATATCCCTTCAGTGTTGGTCTGTAATGCTTCCATTAGCATGTAGTTAATTCAGAGATACATCAGTGCATATTCCATTACATTTTAATGCACATTAATTATTTTGTCAGTACTTCATAGTCAATTGTCAGGGCTCTAATGGAATGACATACGAGGTTATTCTATTACAGTGTCTCAAGATGTCAACTACCAGTTCTGGGTCATCCTACCTTCCCCTGCAACCATCCCCATCTTTATTTGTGGAGGATACTAACCAAATTAAAAATGGCAAAACTCTACACTATGCAAGATGTAAGACTAAAACAATGAAGAAAACCAAAGAACTGGTTTCTGTCTTCCCAGTTATCAGAGGTGAGCCCATAAATAAAGCTGAAAGAAAAAGAGGCAAATCTTGGAGGGCGAGGGGTTAATAGCTATGTATAGAGAAAGTGACTTGTGACTCCACCCTGATTGTCCCCATCCCCAGAATTTCCCTTGCAATTTGGAACATGAGCCTAATGGGTACTTCTCATCTGAAGCTCTCATGGAGACTAGTGCTCAGCTAAAAAATAAAAATATTCAAAAGAAAAAGAAACCCAAATAAGCCAGTACATATATGTATGTAATACACACACACACACACACACACACACACATACACACACACATGCACACATCTAAAATACAATATACCCATAGAAGTTCAATTGAGAGAGAGGGAGAAAACATTTAAAGATCTCCATAAAAGTGGAGGGATATTTGTGTTTTCTAATGGGAATAGGCTCTAAGCTAGTTTGGAAGCTTGGCAGCTTGGCAGAGAATAAAACATATATCAGTAGGAATTTGGGGGTCACACTCCATGGACTGCTTGTCTAGAATCCTCCACGGCAAAGAGTAGGGCAGGTGCCCAGCTGGGTCCCCAAATACACCACAAGTCAAAATCAACAATGGGTATATCAGTGCCACAAACCAGTCAGGGAAAGACAAAAGCATGGGAGCCCACAAAGCTCTGTGACCTAGTTGGGGATACTTCACAATAAAGACTCTGACTCTGACTTTAAAATGATCTGAACAATGAAATTAACCACATTGCTTACTCTGTTGCATGACACTAGCTCAAGCATAGAGTTGATATTAGTTGAAAGACAAAATAGAGTACACATGACATACACATTTGATTGATGACTTTTCAGTTAATTCTTATCATGTTATAATACAGGCAATAATCGATATTTTTACTTTTTCAACATTCCTGGAAAATAAGGTTCTAATACAAATCAAATGCATATAAAGAATGCATGCCATTTAACCCAATAATTCTATGTCTTAGAAACTATTTCAGGAAACAATGTGCAAATATGCTTATTAAGATATGATTTTAATTTGGTGACAAAAAATTAAACCAATATTCAATAATAGAAACATTTGAGGGGCGCCTGAAGTGGCTCAGTTGGTTGGGCAGCCAACTTCAGCACAGGTCATGATCTCACGGTTCCTGGGTTCAAGCCCCATGTCAGGCTCTGTACTGACAGCTCAGAGCCTGCAGCCTGCTTCGGATTCTGTGTCTCCCTCCCCCACTCAAACTCTGTCTCTCTCTCTCAAAAATAAATAAACATTAAAAAATAAAAAATAGTAGAAACATTTGATTATAAATGTAATACTGTTACCACTTTAGTCATCCCCAACACTTTGTCAATAGTGTTCTATAACCCAATTGTTACCAAGAAGTGTTACTGTGGCAACTAACAAACGTTTGGATGTTTTGTTTACTCTAAAATTTTAATTACATATTTCAAATTTTATAGCCCTTTGGTCAGGAAAAAAAATCTATCATGGATATTTCTGCCATTTGAGTTTTTAAAAATATTTATTTATTTTTTTAGAGACAGAGAAAACGCAAGTAGGGGAGGGGCACAGAGCCCGACATGGGGCTTGAACTCACAAACCATGAGATCATGATCCGAGCCAAAATCAAGAGTCCAACAGTTCAACACTTAAACAACTGAGCCACCTATGTGCCCCCATTTGAAATATTCTAAATTTACTTTATAGCCTGATGTATAACTTTCTGTGCCAAAAATTTCACGGAAATTGGAATTTGGTTTTGCTATTGCTTTTTGAGTTAAACTGTTTATATATAAACCAATGCTGGAAAATTGGTTTTGCTATCTCTTTTTGAGTTAAACTGTTTATATATAAACCTATGCTTCATTTCTCTTAATCATATTATTCTGATTTTCCATATTTTTCTACTTAGCCTAACAATAGCAAAGACAGTTATCCTACATCATTTGTGTTTGTATTTTTTTCCACAAGTCTTTACTATATTGATCTTTAATATATATATGTATATAATATATACGTTGTTTTAATATTTATATTGGTCTTTAAAATATATATTGTGATAGTTCAGTAAGCATCACCAAGAAGAACCCATGAACATTATATTTTCATTTAAATATGAATAACAGCTTTCAGCCCACTTAATTAATTTTGACTTTAATTCTCAACTTGTCTGAAATTAAAATTGCCACTGAAGCTTGCCATTTTCATTTGATAAATGTTGTTTATTATTTTTAATCATTCTGATTCCATGTACTTTTATGTATATGCCAGTCTTCAGTCTTCATCCTCAATAAAATGCTCAATCTGATTATATTTATTGACAAAATTTGCATGCTTTTCCTTACTTTATGTTTTCCCTTTTGGGACAGGTAGTTTTTAATTTTCTTGTTCCTATGAATTTCTATATTTTTATCTCTTCATTTTTTAATTATCCTTAACAACTTTTTACAAAGTTAAAAAGTTTAGTCTTAGTTTAGTCATCTTGATGTTTATTATAATTATTTAAAAAACATGCTTTTGAAGGGGTAGAGGGGAAGATGGCAGCATAGGAGGACACTGGGCTCACCTCATCCTGCTGATCAGTCAGATTCCACCCACATCTGCCTAAATAACCCAGAAAACCACCAGAAGCCTGGCAGAACAGACTTTCCAGAGCCAAGCGAGACAAGAGGCCCACGGAACAGGGTAGGAAGGGCAGAGAGGAGGTGCACACTACACGGACTTGCAGGAGGGAGCCAGGGAGGTGGAGGGGCAGCCCACCAGGCAGGCAGAGCCCATGAAGTCTGGCTTGCAAAAGCGGAGGGGCCAGACTCCATGAGTTCTGACAGCCAGCGGAACTTAACATCTGGAATGTTAAAAGTCAACAGCTCTGCTCTCTGAGAGCGGGGAGGGCGAGAGGACGCTGGGAAGGAGAGTTGTTGAGCCCTGGGAGACAGAGCTCAGCTCAACAGGGGAACTGCTGGCAAGCACCATCTCCCTCTCCCATCCCCCAGCCAAAATTCCAAAGGGAACCAGTACCCATCACCATTACCAAACTTGCTTGCACCGCGTAAACACCCAACACTGTGCTTCTATGGATCCATCCCTCTGATGGGTCTGCCTCCCTCCAGGTGCTGCAGGGCCCCTCCCGCAGGAGACTGAGAAGGGCAAAGTGAGCTAAGCCAAGCCTGCCCCTCCCACCCCTATGCACCTTGCGGATCCATCCGGGCTAATATGCTAGATCCCATCAAAGCAGCACAACAAGCCTGGCAGTGTGCAAGTAGCCCAGACAGGGGCCACACCACTGCACAGTGAGTCCTGCCCCTGGGAGAGGGGAAGATAAGGTACACACCAGTCTGACTGTGGCCCCAACAGTGGGCTGGGGCAGACATCGGGTCTGACTGTGGCCCTGCCCACCAACACAAGTTACTCCAGAGAATACAGGGGAAGTGCCCTGCAGTTTGGGGCCACTGCAGAGACTACACTAAATGACAAAACAGAAGAATTCTCCTCAAAAAAACTCCAGGAAGTAGCGACAGCTAACGAATTATCAAAAATGATTTAAGCAATATAATGGAACAAGAATTTAGAATAATAGTCATAAAATTAATTGCTGGGCTTCAAAAAAGCATAGAGGACAGCAGAGAATATTGCTACAGAGATCAAGGGACTAAGAAATAGTCATGAGGAGCTAAAAAATGCTATAAATGAGGTGCAAAATAAAATGGAGGCAGCCATAGCATGGATTGAAGAGGCAGAGGAGAGAATAGGTGGATTAGAAGATAAAATTATGGAAAAAGAAGAATCTGAGAAAAAGATTAAAAAAATCCAGGAGTATGAGGGGAGAATTAGAGAACTAAATGATGCAATCAAACGGAACAACATCCATATCATAAGAATTCCAGAAGAAGAGAGAGAAAGTGGCTGAAGGTGTGCTTGAACAAATCATAGCTGAGAAGTTCCATGATCTGGGGAAGGAAAAAGGCATTGAAATCCAAGAGGCACAGAGAACTCCCTTCAGACGTAACTTGAATCGATCTTCTGTACTACATACCATAGTGAAACTAGCAAAATACAAGGATAAAGAGAAAATGGTGAAAGCAGCTAGGGATAAACAGGCTCTAACTTACAAAGGGAGACCCATAAGACTAGTGGCAGACGTATCTACTGAAATTTGGCAGATCATAAAGGAATGGAGGGAAATCTTCAATGTGATGAACAGAAAAAAATATGCAGCCCAGAATCCTTTATCCAGCAAGTCTGTCATTCAGAATAGAAGGAGAGATAAAGGTTTTCCCAAAAAAAAACTGAAGGAATTCATTACCACTAAACCAGCCCTATAAGAGATCCTAAGGGAGATTCTGTGAGTGAAATGTTGCAAGGACCACAAAGTACCAGAGATATCACTACAAGTATGAAACCTACAGGCATGACAATGACTCTAAACTGATATCTTTCTTTCTTTTTTTTTTAACGTTTATTTATTTTTGAGACAGAGAGAGACAGAGCATGAACGGGGGAGGGTCAGAGAGAGAGGGAGACACAGAATCTGAAACAGGCTCCAGGCTCTAAGCTGTCAGTACAGAGCCCGACGCGGGGCTTGAAATCACGGACTGCGAGATCATGACCTGAGCCGAAGTCAGACGCTTAACCGACTGAGCCACCCAGGCGCCCTTAAACTGATATCTTTCAATAATAACACTGAATGTAAATGGACTAAATGCTCCAACCAAAAGACATAGGGTATCAGAATGTATAAAAAACAAGACCCGCTGATGTCCACTCTCACCACTGTTATTCAACATAGTATTAGAAAGCTTAGCTTCTGCAATCAGACAACACAAAGAAATAAAAGGCATCCAAATCAGCCAGGAGGAGGTCAAACTTTCACTCTTCGCATATGACATGATACTGTAAATGGAAAACCCAAAAGATTCCACCAAAAAACTGCTAGAACTGATTCATGAGTTCAGCAAAGTTGTAGGATATAAAATCAATGCACAGAAATCGGTTGCATTCCTATACATCAACAATGAAGCAACAGAAAGAGAAATCAAGGAATCGATCCCATTTACAATTGCACCAAAAACCATAATATACCCAGGAATAAATCTAACCAAAGAGGTGAAAAATCTATACACTGAAAACTATAGAAAGCTTATGAAAGAAACTGAAGGAGACACAAAGAAATGGAAAAAGATTCCATGCTCCTGGATAGGAAGAACAAATATTGTTAAAATGTTGATACTACCCAAAGCAATCTACATATTCAACACAATCCCTAACAAAGTAACACCAGCATTCTTCACAGAGCTAGAACAAATAATCCTAAAATTTGTAGGGAACCAGGAAAGACCCCGAATAGCAAAAGCAATCTTGAAAAAGGAAACAAAGCAGGAGGCATCACAATCCCAGACTTCAAGCTATACTACAAAGCTGTAATCATCAAGACAGTATGGTACAGCACAAGAACAGACACTCAGATCAATGGAACAGAATAGAGAACCCAGAAATGGACCCACAAATGTATGGCCAACTAATCTTTGACAAAGCAGGAAAGAATATCCAATGGAATAAAGACAGTGTCTTCAGCAAGTGGTGCTGGGAAAACTGGACAGCTACATGCAGAAGAAGGAACCTGGACCACTTTCTTACACCATACACAAAAATAAACTAAAAGTGTATGAAAGACCCCATTGTAACACAGGACGCCATCACAATCCTCGAGGAGAAAGCAGGCAAAAACCTCTTTGATCTTGCCCGCAGCAATTTCTTACTCAACATGTCTCCAGAGGCAAGGGAAACAAAAGCAAAAATGAACTACTGGGACCTCATCAAAATAGAAAGTTTCTGAACAGCAAAGGAAACAATCAGCAAAACTAAAAGGCAACCGACAGAATGGGAGAAGATATTTGCAAATGACATATCAGATAAAGGGTTAGTATCCAAAATCTACAAAGAACTTATCAAACTCAACACCCAAAAAACAAATAATCCAGTGAAGAAGAAATGGGCAAAAGGCATGAATAGACACTTCTCCAAAGAAGACATCCAGATGGCCAACCGACAAATGAAAAAATGCTCAATATCACTCATCATCAGGGAAATACAAATCAAAACCACAATGAGATACCACCTTACACCTGTCAGAAGGGCTAACATTAACAACTCAGGCAACAACAGATGTTGGCGAGGATGTGGAGAAAGAGGATCTCTTTTGCATTGTTGGTGGCAATGCAAGCTGGTGCAGCCCCTCTGGAAAACAGTATGGAGGTTTCTTAAAAAACTAAAAATAGAACTACCCTATGACCCAGCCATTGCACTACTAGGCATTTTTCCAAGTGATAGAGGTGTGCTGTTTTGAAGGGACACATGCACCCCCATGTTTATAGCAGCACTATCAACAATAGCCAAAGTATGGAAAGAGCCCAAATGTCCATCGATGGATGAATGGATAAAGAAATGTGGTGTATATATATACAATGGAGTATTATTCAGCAATCAAAAAGAATGAAATCTTTCCATTTGCAACTACGTGGACGGAACTGGAGGGTATTATGCTAAATGAAATTAGTCAGAGAAAGACAAATATCACATGACTTCACTCATATGAGGACTTTAAGAGAAAAAAACAGATGAACATAAGTGAAGGGAAACAAAAATAATACAAAAACAGGGAGGGGGACAAAACAAAAGAGACTCATAAATATGGAGAACAAACTGAGCATTGCTGGAGGGGTTGTGGGAGGGGGGATGGGCTAAATGGGTAAGGGGCATTAAGGAATCTACTGAAATCATTGCTTCACTAGATACTAACTAATTTGGATGTAAATTTTAAAAAATAAAGTTAAATCAAAAAAAAAAAAAAACGATCCATCTATTAGCTGTCTACAAGAGACTCATTTTAGATCTGAGGACACCTTCAGATGGAAAGTGAGGGGATGGAGAACTATCTATCATGCTACTGGAAGTCAAAAGAAAGCTGGAGTAGCCATACTTATATCAGACAAACTAGACTTTAAATTAAAGGCTGTAACAAGAGATGAACAAGGGCATTATATAATAATTACAGTGTCTATCCATCAGGAAGAGCTAACAATTATAAATGTGTATGTGCTGAATACAGGAGCTCCCAAATATATAAAACAATCACAAACATAAGCAACTTTATTGATAAGAATGTGGTAATTGCAGGGGACTTTAATACTCCACTTAACACAATGGATAGATCATCTAGACACACGGTCAATAAAACAAGGGCCCTGAATGATACATTGGATCAGATGGACTTGACAGATATATTTAGAACTCTGCATCCCTAAGCAACAGAATATAGTTTTTTCTCGAGTGCACATGGACATTCTCCAAGATATATCACATACTGGGTCACAAAACAGTCCTTAATAAGTATAAAAGAATTGCGATCATACCATACACACTTTCAGACCACAATGCTATGAAACTCGAAATCAACCACAGGAAAAAAGTCTGGAAAACCTCCAAAAGCATGAGGTTAAAGAACACCCTATTAAAGAATGAATGGGTCAACCAGGCAATTAGAGAAGAAATTTAAAAATATATGGAAAAATGAAAATGAAAATACAACAATCCAAATGCTTTGGGATGCAGTGAAGGTCCTGAGAGGAAAATACATTGCAATCCAGGCCTATCTCAAGAAACAAGAAAAATCCCAAATACAAAATCTAACAGCACACCTAAAGGAAATAGAAGCAGAGCAGCAAAGACACCCCAAACCAAGCAGAAGAAGAGAAATAATAAAGATCAGAGCAGAAATAAACAATATAGAATCTAAAAAAACTGTAGAGCAGATCAACGAAACCAAGAGTTGGTTTTTTTAAAAAATAAACAAAATTGATAAACCTCTAGCCAGGCTCCTCAAAAAGAAAAGGGAGATGACCCAAATAGATAAAATCATGAATGAAAATGGAATTATTACAACCAATCCCTCAGAAATACAAGCAATTATCAGGGAATACTATGAAAAATTATATTCCAACAAACTCAACAACCTGGAAGAAACAGACAAATTCCTAAGTACCCACCCACTTCCAAAACTCAAACAGGAAGAAATAGAAAACTTGAACAGACCCATAACCAGAGAAGAAATTGAATCAGTTACCAAAAATCTCCCAACAAATAAGAGTCCAGGACCAGATGGCTTCCCTGGGGAATTCTACCAGACATTTAAAGCAGAGATAATACCTATCCTTCTCAAGCTGTTCCAAAAACTAGAAAGGGAAGGAAAACTTCCAGATTCATTCTATGAAGCCAGTGTTACTTTGATTCCCAAACCAGACAAGAGACCCAGCAAAAAAAGAGAACTATAGGCCAACATCCCTGATGAATATGGATGCAAAAATTCTCAATAAGATACTAGCAAATCAAATTCAACAGAATATAAAAAGAATTATTCACCATGATCAAGTGGGATTCATTCATGGGTTGCAGGACTGGTTCATCATATGCAAATCAATCAATGTGATACATCACATTAATAAAAGAAAAGAAAAGAATCATATGATCCTGTCAATCGATGCAGAAAAAGCATTTGACAAAATTCAGCATCCTTTCTTAATAAAAACCCTGGAGAAAGCCAGGATAGAAGGGACATACTTCAACATAATAGCCATTTATGAAAAGCCCACAGCTAATATCATCCTCAATGGGGAAAAACTGAGAGCTTTCCCCCTGAGATCAGGAACATGACAGGGATGTCCACTCTCACCGCTGTTGTTTCACAGAGTGTTGGAAGTTCTAGTATTAGCAATCAGACAACAAAAGGAGATCAAAGGCATCGAAATTGGCAAAGATGAAGTCAAGCTTTTACCTTTTGCAGATGACATGATATTATACATGGAAAACCCAACAGACTCCACCAAAAATCTGCTAGAACTGATACATGAATTCAGCAAAGTCTCAGGATACAAAATTAATGTACAGAAATCAGTTGCATTCTTACACACTAATAATGAATCAACAGAGAGACAAATAAAGAAACTGATCCCATTCACAATTGCACCAAGAAGCATAAAATACCTAGGAATAAACCTAACCAAAGATGTAAAAGATCTGTATGCTGAAAACTATAGAAAACTTATGAAGGAAATTGAAGAAGACACAAAGAAATGGAAAAAAAAATTCTGTGCTCATAGATTGGAAGAATAAATATTGTTAAAATGTCAATACTACCCAAAGCTATCTACACATTCAATGCAATCCCAATCAAAATTGCACCAGCATTCTTCTCGAAGCTAGAACAAGCAATCCTAAAATTTGTATGGAACCACAAAAGACCCTGAATAGCCAAAGTAATATTGAAGAAGAAGACCAAAGAGGGAGGCATCACAATCCCAGACTTTAGCCTCTACTACAAAGCTATAATCATCAAAACAGCATGGTACTGGCACAAAAAACAGAGACATAGACCAATGGAATAGAATAGAGACTCCAGAACTGGACCCACAAAAGTATGGCTAACTAATCTTTGACAAATCAGGAAAGAACATCCAATGGAAAAAAGACAGTCTCTTTAACAAATGGTGCTGGGAGAACTAGACAGCAACATGCAGAAGAATGAAACTAGACCACTTTCTTACACCATTCACAAAAATAAACTCAAAATGGGTGAAGGACCTGAATGTGAGACAGGAAATATCAAAACCCTAGAGGAGAAAGCAAGAAAAAAACCTCTCTGACCTTAGCCGCAGCGATTCCTTACTCGACACATCTCCAAAGGCAAGGGAATTAAAAGCAAAAATGAACTGTTGGGACCTCATGAAGACAAAAAGCTTCTGCACTGAAAAGGAAACAATCAACAAAACTAAAAGGCAAGTGACAGAATGGGAAAAGATATTTGCAAATGACATATCGGACAAACGGCTAGTATCCAAAATCTATAAAGAACTCACCAAACTCCACACCTGACAAACAAATAATCCAGTGAAGAAACAGGCAGAAAACATGAATAGACACTTTTCTAAAGAAGACATCCAGATGGCCAACAGACACATGAAAAGATGCTCAATGTCACTCCTCATCAGGGAAATATAAATCAAAACCACACTCAGATACCACCTCATACCAGTCAGAGTGGCTAAAATGAACAAATCAGGAGACTATAGATCCTGGAGAGGATGTGGAGAAATGGGAACCCTCTTGCACTGTTGGTGGGAATGCAAACTGGTGCAGCACTCTGGAAAACAGTGTGGAGGTTCCTCAAAAATTAAAAATAGATCTACCCTATGACCCAGCAATAGCACTGCTAGGAATTTATCCAAGGGATACAGGAGTGATGATGCATAGTGGCACTTGTACCCCAATGTTTATAGCAGCACTTTCAACAATAGCCAAATTATGGAAAGAGCCTAAATGTCCATCAACTGATGAATGGATAAAGAAATTATGGTTTATATACACAATGGACTACTACTTGGCAGTGAGAAAGAATGAAATATGGCCTTTTGTAGCAACGTGGATGGAACTGGAGAGTGTTATGCTAAGTGAAATAAGTCATATAGAGACAGAAAGATACCATGTTTTCACTCTTATGTGGATCCTGAGAAACTTAACAGAAGACCAAGCGGGAGTGGAAGGAAAAAAAAAAAGTTAGAGAGGGAGAGAGCCAAACCATAAGAGACTCCTAAAAACTGAGAATAAACTGAGGGTTGATGGGGGGTGGGAGGGAGAGAAGGGGGGGTGATGGGCATTGAGGAGGGCACCTTTTGGGATGAGCACTGGGTGTTGTATGAAAACCAATTTGACAATAAATTTCATATTTTAAAAAACATGCTTTTATTTTTCTTTACTTCTCTACTTACTATCATCCATCATAAAACAGTGTTTTAACCATGTGGGATTAAATTTTCAACCATTCTATTTCATAGCTTGGATTTGAACCCATTACTGGCTAAGCAAAGTAGGCACCCTCTGAGCATTTTATTTTTTTCAAAAATATTGACTTGTATTCAGTTTTTTTACTTGTATTCAGTTTTCAAAGTAGCACTTAAGATAATAATTTAGATTGACGGGAATGATTTTTTGATATTCACAACTTGGTTTGGGCTTAGTTTACTTATTATTGTATTTTTAACTTGGATTCATCTCCCATTTGACTAAGATATGGCTTCAAACAAAAACTTTTACATGTGTAGTAGTTTTTCGAGATCTCTACATAACCAATAATGTCTTTCTTATAAACAGCAACTTATCTAATGCAAAATTATTAACTCATGAATATATTCTCTTCAAACCCTGTAAAAAACGGTATTTAGAGAAAGGAGCTAGAATTGTGAGTAGGGGACCAGACTTTGCCACAGATGCAGGTGCCAGTGCCCACTCTTAACAATGTTCCCTGTGGTAGGCAGGATAATGGGCCCCCAAAAGACGTCTTAATGCCTGGAACCTATGAATGTGTTACCTTATAAGGCAAAAGAGACTTTGCGAAAGTGATTAAGTTACAGATCTTGAGATGCAGAGATTGTCCTGGATTATCCATGTGGGCTGAACATTATTACAAAAATGTTTATAAGTGAAAGAGAGAGGCAAGGACCAAAGAATGTGGGTGGCCTCTAGACGTTGGAAAAGGCAAGGAAATGGATTCTTCTCTGGCGCTTCCAGAGAGAATATAACTGCGACAACCCATTTTAGAACTCTTTCCTTCTGAACTGTAAAATAATACATTTATATTGTTTTCAGCTGATAATTTTGTGGTAGTTTGTTAAAGCAGAAATAGAAAACAAATACACACTCCCTGCTGATACCCTTACCAAGGGATACCATTTAAGTCCATAACAAATTGAGGATGCTTGGCTGAAATAGAAATTCTTTCCTCCTGCATACATAAGGGCTCTCACTCCTTATCAGGGTAGGATTCAGCTACTATTCCATCACTTTTTAACGTTTAAATGCTATTTCCACAGGGTAACCCCAATCCCATGATAATCCTCAGAGTCCACAGAGGGCTTTTTCAATTGCAATTAGTTAGACCTACTTGTTTCCACCTTACACGATGGCACTAACCCTTGAATACTACAGATATTACAGCCAAATACCATAAGTCTCATTTGCTTCCCATCTAAGCTCTATCGACAACCTGATACCTATGTAACATCCAGGATATGCAAATAATCCTCAGTTTATCATCGAGACTTACACACTCCTCCAGTTCTCCAGAAGTAATGTGGCTAAGGTAAAGACTCCTGCCCCAGTTTCAGATCAACAGTGCCTGTCTTAGACCCTGGCATTCTTCAAGTTACGATCATAGTTTGTGAGTTCGAGCCCTGTGTCAGGCTCTGTGTTGACATCTGTGGAGCCTGCTTGGGATTCTCTGTCTCCCTCTCTCTCTGCCCCTCCCCACTCACTCTTTATCTCTTTCTCAAAATAAACAAACATTTAAAAAAGTAATAGTTCACAATTACTTAATGTTCTTAAAGGATACAAATTTTCTGTAAGGTTTTCTTCTGAATTACCTGTCCATTATTTAATGTTTATGATCAAGTATTTTAAGAGAAATATTTATAATTATCAAAGAAAGTATGTGCTAAGATATCCACATTGGCCAAACTGCATCATGGTATATATCAACTCTTCAGAACAGTCACTGTGGCTCTGATGCAGGTTCCACATTATACTTCTTTATGACCTATCACCTCCGTCTTAGTCAAAATACTGTGAGGAACTTAAAATCTCCCTGAGTGATGAAGTCACATATCAAAATAATATCACAATTGGAAATGGAAACACAGTTGAATCATTTGGGCCAAAGGCTAGGCAGGAGCTAGACATGAGGAGAAATTTTGTATGAGTCAACACCTAAATTAAGTATGGAATGTTTAAAATAACTACTAGGTGAAGCAATTAGTTATGGCCCAATAACTATTTAGTTAATAATTATTAGCTGGATAAGAGTTCTTAAAGCTCCTCTTGTTTTATAACAGGACTTGATGTTGAGTTCTGATGCTTCATCTTACAAGAGAAGAAAACATGCAATTAAATATGCAATTAAAATTTCTTTCAATAATGCAAATGAAATTTAATGTGTCCATAATTTTTCCACCACACAGTAGTTCTCTTCCAATGTTTTTCATTTTTCAAGCTCAGCATATTAAGGAACATGAGTGAGAAAATTTAGGCTTTCTTTGATTGTAAAGTTTTGTTGACCAATTGGAATTTTATAAAGTATTTTTTTACTTGGAAAAATGGCACCACAGTATATTTTCAAATTTATATCACACAAAGCAAACTATCATCTTCTATTTTTTAAAGCAGGGAGAGACATAGCAAAGGGAATGTGGACATAATATGAACATTAAAAATATCAGTGTATGCCTTATAATAGTATGCTTCTAGGCCTACTTCTGCTACACAGTATTTCTCTAGTGCTAACCATGGGCCATGCCATTTAATCCGCACAATAACTGTATGAGACAGCTACCAAGTCTGTCCTCATTCAGATGTGAAGATAATAAAGCACAGAGAGATTAAGTCATTTGCTTGAGGTCTGCCAACTGGTGGGGCCCAGACTTTAGGCTTTTTAACTGCTACTTGCTATCACTTCTTTCCAAGAACTTACACCCTTGAATGACTCTGTGGCTTTAGCCTAGGACAAACCACAGACCGATGGGATATCCCTGAGACTGACTGATCCCTTACCCCTCTGACTAGTCCTGCTTTCATTGGCACCAACAGGTGCAGCCTCTGGGTTTTCTGAACACCTAAAGTAAGCCTTCCAGATTTAGACTATTTTCTGGGAGATTTATTGAAATAGCAGAACTTTATGTTGCTTATTAAAGCACTTTACACATGTGAGAAAACTCAGTGGAAAAAAAAGACTCAGTTGAAAAAAAGACAATTTCTCAGTTTATATGGCTCCCCTAGACCACAACACTTTTTGATTTCAAGTTCAACATTTAAAAGCTGAATTGAGTTAATAATTTTACTTTGATAAGCAGAACACAAATTTATTTTGGGCAATGAATATGACATTACAGATTACCTCAAATGTTCATCCTCTACTTAAATGAATACCATCTCCAATTTGCTAAGTTTCTCACATAAACTCATTTTTCCTCTAAGTATAAGCATTAGTGATTTAACTGATTCTTAAAAAGTGTGAGTCTTTTTCCAGATTATGGATAAATAGAGCCCTATTGTTCTAATAAATATCCTAGTTAGCTTAAAATCTTTGACCATACAATAATCAAAGTACCTCATGGTATTAAAAAAATTGAACTATGCCTACTTCATAGTCATAAATTTGAAATCAACATCTTACAATTTTGAAATTTTTAGTTCATGGGGAAGTTTATAAAATGCCCAGTTCCTTTTGTAAAACTCAGTTGAATATTTCAGTGCTATTTTGCATTATTAATTGACAAAAAAATGAACCACCTCAAGAGAATTGAAAGATAATTTTTCCTTTATTTTCCCTTTTCTCTTTCACCAAACAAATGCCACATATTGTTCTCATGGCACTAAATTATAAACATGATGACGCCTATTAAAGGAAAATATACTAAACATTTCAATTTCAGAAATCATAAGGGCAAAACAATGAGGATGTGTCCCTGGTTCATCAAATTAGGTGTCAGACATCTCATGCAGCACAGTGAGCAAATGACTATTTCTGAATTGTACATCAACCCAAGTCTCCCAAAAGCTCTTTCTTGTACCAGCTGCTAAATGATTAATAGTGTTGCATTGATAATTTTCATAAAAGACACTGCTGAATGAGAGAACACTGTGTCAGAGAAAATCAGTTTGAGGTTCAGGGAAACAAAACACTTCTTCATAGTTCTAAAAGAAACAGAGTGAGCATTGAGTTATATAGACTCTATATCAGTTTCTCATAGTAAATGAGCCTGTGCCAATCTAATCTTCTTCATTATAATACATGTCAGGAAGTTTATTTTCAATAGTCTGCATATATTCATATATCCATCATATATCCACATATGGATATATGAATAATCTTGACTACATAACTTAGACTGATGATTTTAGTGCAGATATTGAAATACATATATATTTTTCATTTTGAAATTTTACTACTGGCTTGCTTTATGGTTTTTAATGTATCAATCTTCCATCCTCCCTACCCTTAGCAAGGTTGTCTATTATAGTGGGAAAAACATGGACTTTTAAGACATGAAAAAAATGATTTAAAACAGAGCCCCACCACTTATTAGCTGTGTGATCCTTTGCAATTAACTTATATCCTTCTGTAACTGTGAATGGTCAGCTTCATATGCCGAGAAATAACAAAAATCGCACCAATATCATTAGATTGAAAGAAAATAAAATTAAATCTATAGGTTTTGTCAACCAGTGGTATAAAGTAAAGTCATATATTTTGTAATGCTCAAATCCTAGCAGCTCAAGCCAGCATTTTCTCCACTTAAGGAAACTTGCATTCTCAAAATTTTATACCAAGAATCTTATGTTAGATAGATTTATTCATGCATTTGTCATTGTAATCCATAACAAAATACTAGCAAATTGGATCCAACAATGTACAAAAAGAATTATATACTGCAACAAACTGGGATTTATTCTATGTATGAAAGGCTGTCTCAACATTTAAAAATCAGTCAATGTGGGGTACAAGGCTGGTGCCAGTTGTTAGAGCATGGGCTCTTGATCTTGGGTCTTGAGTTCCAGCCCCACATTGAGTGTAGAGATTACTTACATACATACATACATACATACATACATATCAGTCAATGTAATCCACCACATCAGCAGCATAAAGAAAAAGTAAATCATATGATTATAACTGATAAAAAGTATTTGACAAAATCCAACACCCGTTAGTGATAAAAACTTTCAGTAAACTAGGAATAGAGGGAAACTTCTCCAACTTGATAAAGACTATCTAGAAAAAACTTAGAGCTAACATCAAATTTAATAGTGAGAGAGTGGCCACATCACTTTAATATCACACTCAAAAGGGGTGCCTGGGTGGTTAAGTTGGTTAAACATTTGACTCTTGATTTAGGCTCAGGTCATGATACTAGGGTCGTGGGATCAAGCCCCATGTGCTGCTGAGCATGGAGCCTGTTAAATTCTCTCTCTCCCTCTGCCCCTCTCCCCCAATCACGCACATGCTGTCTCTCTCACACACAAAAAAAGGATGTTCTCTCTCACCACTCCTATTCAACGTCACAGTACAAACCTTAGCTAGTGTTATAAAACAAGAAAAAGAATTTATATATTGGAAAGAAAGGCATAAACCTGTCTTTGTTCACAAATGATATTATTGTCTATATAGAAAACCTCAATGAATATGCAAAACAAAAACAAACAAACAAAAACAAAAGTAAAAACAAAAACAGAACTCCTGAAACTAATAAGCAACTATAGCTAGTCACAATGTAACTATACAATGTCAACAGGCAAATGCCAATTGATTTCCTATATACCAGCAAGGAACAATTTTCATTTGAAATTTTAAAAAAAAGTTTACAATAGCACCCCCAAAGTGAAATACTTAGGTATTAATCTAACAAAATATATGTAACAAATTGTAAAAACACTGATTAAAAAATATCATAAAAAAACTGGATAAATTGATAGATATTTCATGTCCATGAATTGGAAGATTGAATACTATTAATATTGATTATTCCCAAATTGATTTATAGATTTATCATAAACCAATTAAAAGTCCAGCAGCTGTTCTATAGACATCAATAAGCTTATTCTAAGATGTATATGCAGGGGAGGAGCCAAGATGGTGGAACAGCATGGAAGTTTTTTGTGTGTCTCGCATCCATGAAATACAACCAGACCAACACTAAACCATCTTGCACACCTAGAAAATTGATCTGAGGATTAACACAAATATCTGCACAATCTGAACCACAGAATTCAGCAGGTACATGGTGCATAGAGGTGAACTACGGGAGAGAGAAGCTGTGGAGGGGAGAGAGCCACTTTTGCATGTGGAGAGAGAAAGGAGATGGGGTGGGGGGTGAGTGGAGAATATGGGGAAAGCACCCCCCCACCAAAAGCAGCTGGAGAGAAAGTGGAAAAGTGGAAACAGCCGCAGGGACTTTACTAAAAGGGGAGAAAGGAGAAAGGAGAGAAGAGAGGGTTTAAATTCCATTAAGACTATAAATAGGGGGAGCTCATAGTCTGAAACTCCAAAGCTTGATACCTGGTAGTTCTCTGTTGGGAAGGGCGAATCCCCAGGAACAGAGTGGGGTCCAGGGGTCTTCAGGCAACACGGGAGAGGTGGTTCCCCTGATGGGAGGACACCTGGTAGAGGCCGTGTGGGTTCCCCAAAGGCAAGGCCCAACAGAAAACAGCCACATTCGCTGGTGCTGGAAAAAATTCATTAAGGGTGAAGCCTGGTGCCAGATGTGTGTTGTGCTTTTGCATAATCCCTGAAACTCTGCTGTTACACTATCTCCCGAAATTTTTCTGGGGCAGTCTGGCACCAGGCCGCGGTCTCTGGGCACTGGCAGCAGCACAGTCCCGCAAATGTTCCCGGGTGTTGTGGGCACCCGGCCATTGCTTGCTAAGACCCTCTTTCAGAGGGGCAGAATGGGTAAAATCCGCAGTCACTCAGAAGTAAGGGGTCAAGAAAAACAGCCACATCTGAGACAAAACTCAGGAGGGAGGTGCTGCATGGGGCTTGGTCACAGACTGTGTAAAAGCAGGGAGTGAACGGAAGCCGAAGGAAAAGTACGGGTGTGCGATTGCTGATTGAGGAGAACAGAGTTCTGATACTAGAGACTAGGTAGCTGGGTGATGCTATTTTCACCACTCCAACACATACGCATACACATCTACAAGCGCCACAACCATCCACCCCAGCTAGCTAAGCAGCGCCATCTAATGGAGAATGGACCCGTTACACTAAGCCCCGCGCAAATGGGCCAAGCTCTCTTTTCAGGAATACAACTCTCCACCTGCTTAGTTTATGGACTAATAAGCGCTTCATAGATTCAGTTCCAAAGGAAAACAAAGTAATTTCAGGTGTATTTCAGTCTGTTCACAGGTCCATCTATTCAATTTTCTTTATTTTTTATTTTTTGTTTTATTTTTCTTGAATACAGAAAGAGAAAAAAATCATGTTTATTTTTAATTTTTATTAAAAATATTTTTCTGTATTTTTTCTACTATATTTTTTACTTTTGTGTAAATTTTTTCAAATTCTATTTTACTTCCATCATTTTCATTTTAGCCTACTTCAGTGTATTCATTTTTTCAAATTTTCACATGATTTCCTCTTTCTTTTCTTTGCCCTTTTTTCTTTAATCTATCAAGCCCCTTTCAACACCCAGACCAAAACACACCTAAGTCTAGCATCATTTATTCGATTTTGTGTGTGTGTATTTTTAATTTTTTAATTTTAATATTTTTTTAAATTTTAATGTTTTTTAATTTTAATGTTTTTACCTCATTAATTCCTTTTCTCTCTTCAAAATGACAAAACAAAGGAGTTCACCCCAAAAGAAAGAGCATGAAGAAACGACAGCCAGGGACTTAACCAACAGAGATACAAGCAAGATGTCTGAACCAGAATTTAGAACCATGATAATAAGAATACTAGCTGCAGTCAAAAATAGATTAGAATCCCTTTCTGCAGAGATAAAAGAAGTAAAAGCTAGTCAGGATGAAATAAAAAATGCTATAACTGACCTGCAATCTCGAATGGATGCCATGGTGGCAAGGATGGATAAGGCAGAACAGAGAATCAGTGATAGAGAGGACAAACTTATGGAGAATAATGAAGCAGAATAAAAGAGGGAGAAGAAGGCAAAAGAGCACAATTTAAAAATTAGAGAAATCAGTGACTCATTAAAAAGGAATAACATCAGAATCATAGGGGCCCCAGAAGAGGAAAAGAGAGAAATAGGGGTAGAAGGGTTATGTGAGAAAATCATAGCAGAAAACTTTCCTAACCTGGGGAAAGACACAGACATCAAAATCCAGGAAGCACAGAGGACCCCCATTAGATTCAACAAAACCAACCATCAACAAGGCACATCATAGTCAAATTCACAAAATACTCAGGCAAGGAGAGAATCATGAAAGCAGCAAGGGAAAAAAAGTTCCTAACCTACAAGGGAAGACAGATCAGGTTTGCAGCAGACCTATCCACAGAAACTTGGCAGGCCAGAAAGGAGGGGCAGGACATATTCAATGTGCTGAATCAGGAAAATATGCAGCCAAGAATTCTTTATCCAGCAAGGCTGTCATTCAAAATAGAAGGAGAGATAAAAATTTTCCCAGACAAACAAAAATTAAAGGAGTTTGTGACCACTAAACCAGCCCTGCAAGAAATTTTAAGGGGAACTCTCTGAGGGGAGAAAAGATGAATAAATAAATAAACAAACAAAGAAACAAAAACCAAAAGCAACAAAAGATTAGAAAGGACCAGAGACCACCACCAAAAACTCCAACTCTACAAGCATCATAATGGCAATAAATTCCTATCTTTCAGTACTCACTCTAAACATCAGTGGACTCAATGCTCCAATCAAAAGACATAGGGTAACAGAATGGATAAGAAAACAAGATCCATCTATATGCTGCTTACAACAGACCCACTTTAGACCTAAAGACACCTTCAGATTGAAAGTAAGGGGATGGAGAACCATCTATCATGCTAATGGTCAACAAAAGAAAGCAGGAGTAGCCATACTTATATCAGACAATCTAGACTTTAAAATAAAGACTGTATCAAGAGATGCAGAAGGGCATTATATCATAATCAAGGGGTCTATCCCCCAAGAAGACCTAACAATTGTAAACATGTATGCGCCAAATGTGAGAGCACCCAAATATATAAATCAATTAATCACAAACAAAAAGAAACTCATCCATAGTAATAACATAATAGTAGGAGAATTCAACACCCCACTCACAGCAATGGGCAGATCATCTAATCAAAAAATCAACAAGGAAACAACGGCTTTGAATGACACATTGGACCAGATGGACTTAACAGATATATTCACAACATTTCATCTTAAAGCAGCAGAATATACATTCCTCTCCAGTGCACATAGAATGTTCTCCAGAAAGACCACATACTGGGACACAAATCAGCCTTCAGCAAGTATAAAAAGATCGAGATCATATTATGCATATTTTCAGACCACAACGCTATACTTGGAGACTGAAGAACATCCTACTAAAGAATGAATGGGCTGACCAAGAAGTTAAAAGGAAATTAAAAATTATATGGAAACCAATGAAAATAGTAACACCACAACCAAAAACCTATAGGACTCTGCAAAGGCGGTCAGAAGAGGAAAGTACATAGCAATCCAGGCCTTCCTAAAGAAGGAAGAAAGATCTCAGATACACAACCTAACCTTACGCATTAAGGAGCTGGAAAACGAACAGCAAATAAAACCCCAAAGCAGCAGAAGACAGGAAATAATAAAGCTTAGAGCAGAAATTAATGCTATCAAAACAAAAAAAAAACCAGTAGAACAGATCAATGAAACCAGAAGATGATTTTTGAAAGAATTAACAAAATTGGTAAACCACTAGCCAGTTTGATCACAAAGAAAAAGGAAAGGACCCAAATAAATAAAATCAAGAATGAAAGAGGAGAGATCACAACCAACACAGCAGAAATAAAAACAATAATAAGAGAATATTATGAACAGTTATATGGCAATGAAATGGACAATCTGGAAGAAATGGACAAATTCCTAGAAACATATACACTACCAAATCTGAAACAGGAAGAAATAGAAAATTTGAACAGACCCATAACCGGTAAGGAAATCAAATTAGTAATAAAAAATCTCCCAAAAACAGAAGTCCAGGGCCAGATGGCTTTCCAGGGAAATTCTACCAAACAAGTAAAGAAGAGTTAATACCTATTCTCTTGAAGCTGTTCCAAAAAGTAGAAATGGAAGGAAAACTTCCAAACTCTTTCTATAAAGCTAGCATTACCTTGATTCCAAAACCAGAGACCCCACTAAAAAGGAGAACTATAGACCAATTTCCCTGATGAACATGGATGCAAAAACCCTCAACAAGATATTAGCCAACTGGATCCAACAATACACTAAAAAAATTATTCACCACGACCAAGTGGGATTTATGCCTGGGATGCAGGGCTGGTTCAATATCTGGAAGACAATCAATGTGATTCATCACATCAATAAAAGAAAGGAGAAGAACCATATGATCCTCTCAATAGATGGAGAGAAACATTTGACAAAATACAGCATCCTTTCTTGATTAAAACCCTCAAGAAAGTAGGGGGGTGGGCTAATGGGTAAGGAGCATTAAGGAATCTACTCCTGAAATCATTGTTGCACTACATGCTAACTAATTTGGATGTAAATTTTAAAAATAAAATTTTAAAAATGTATATTCAAAGAGAAAAAGGCTCTAGAATAGCCAACACAATACCAAAGAAAAAGAACAATATTGGAGGACTTGAATACTAGGTGACAGAACTTGCAAAAAGTCTATTATTTCATAGAAAAAGAATCATTTTCAAGAATCAAATCTCACTTTCCTAACGAAAATACCTATCTTAGCATAAATAGAAGAACAGTATTCAGTGAAACCATGTTGTAAAGTGTTTCACTATAACAATAATTTAATTCCACTACTGGTGAAATTATGTTCTTTCTATTTGGCAATAAAAAGATTGCTTGCAATCTATGCGAGGGGTGAGAATTCAAACATAGAAAGTTAGGTGATAAAAAGTTGGGAAAAGAGTTATGAGGAGCTATGAGGTTATGATAAAAATAAGTTGGGTATCTTTAATACCTGGGTTATAAAACTTACATGAAATCTTAGCAGAAAGGCTTGATTTGGGGATTCCTGGTTGACACAGAAGATACAGATGGACTGTAAGAATGGAGCCAAGTAATAAATATGTGTATTTGAGAATAATCTTCTGGGAAATTGTGTCTGAAATTCTGGACTCGTGACCAGAATCCATAACCTGAATTTGTAACTTTAGAGAATTTGATGGGCTTCTATGGACATGATTGATTCGGTTTACTGGGCAACATGCTACCTTTTCACGTGCCTTTTGTTCTCAGGAGCCAAGAATTAAAAATCACATCGCTCAGGCTCACTGGCAGCCAGGATTTCACATATGAAATAGTTTCTGCCCATTAGACATAACCTCAGGAGACTCGGAAGGTGGAAGTCAAGCCACTTCACAGTGGTACTGTCTGCTACCGTATTCTCCTAACAGGCAGTATTACAGAAACAGAGGGAAGAAAGGAAGCTCTGGCAGCCGATTTTGGCATTTCAGAGTCTAGTCATCACTCTCATAGGTGTTGAGACAAAACTGGGGCAACAGAAGTGCCTGCGGACATAGGAAGTTTCTGGTCCTAGGATAGCATACTTTGTGGCGTGTGTTTAAATTCCGTATTTCCAGCTGTGCCCAACTTCTCAGCCCTTCCAAAAATTTTCCTTATATTCAATACGTTTCTGTGTAAAAATCCAGAGTAGCTGTAATTTCTAAACGAAATCTTGACTTACTTTTTAAATTTTAAATATTTTAAGGTCATTTGAGTTGCTTATATTTATGATGTTGATGCAAAATATATGTAATTTTTATTTAAAACAATATTTAAAGACAAAGAAGATATAATTTACTAAATCCATATGTTTAGGCTTTTAGGTACATATTTAAAAATTTATGAATCCCTTTCATTTGAGTTATAGCTCTGTCCTATTCTGTATTTAATGTGCTTAAATTAATTAGATATTTTAGATTTAAGATTTTAGTATGAAATAGCTAAAAGTAATAATTAATCAACTATTCAAATTGTATTAAAATTTAGGGAATTTAGTCTGGTAAATCCATAAGCTAACTGAAACTTAATAGAAGAAAAATAAAACGAGTATTTTAATTTAAACAAAATATTAATAGATTTGTTTTAAAAATAAGATTTGTAAATTAAGCTTAAAAAGTTGGTTTTAAATTCAATTTATTGAAGTTATATATTTTAACACAAACCACTGTCAGTACCTTTTTTATACACCAAAGTTTTGCCCTCCCAATACTAGGCACTAAAAACCAAAGTGACAGCCTATAACTTTGGACTTCATCTTTTTTCTTACTCCAACAATGTAATTCGTTTCCACTGTGCAAATATCTGCTATTTAAGTAGTCTCCATGTACGGTAAATACCTGCCAGCAAATTCCTAGAGCTTTAATAGGTTTTGTGCTCAAGTGTGTCTTAATTTTACTGTATTATTTTGTTAGGAGATTTCATGACACCATGAGGTACAAGTAAAAGAGTGAATAAAAAGGAGACTCATGACAGCATATAATTAGTAGTTACAATGAGGACACCCATTATAGGAAAGACAACTGTAGACATACAAAATAGGGGCAGAGAAGGAGTGGACTCAAGAAAGCAAAAGGTGAGGCTGAAAAGTAATAGAGCATTCAGGAACCTGCGCTCGGCAATGCCCACAAGTCCAGCTCAATTTGTATGTCTGGCCTATCCCAGCATCAGCTGGGACATACCACCCATACCAAAATTGTAGCCTAACTCCTCAGACTTCTACAAAATCTAATATTATAGCAGTGCTAAGAAAGAAACAACAGATAAATAATTCACTATAGGGCATGTAAGGCTTTCAGTCCAAACTAAATGCAAGAAAGCATGGTAAAACCAAGTTTGAGAATGGGAAGAATGTGTAGAAAAAATTGCCCCTCTCAGGTGTGCCAATGCAGAAGATTAGAAAAGACAGGAAGACTGAAACCAACATTGTGGAAGCCAAACTGGAGATGGTATTGGCTCAGAAGAGATGACTTTCTGTCAGATTTTGTATCTTTAAAATGTTTAGAGAAAGAGTGGGAACTTAGCATGTGTTTAACACTTAATTTCTAATTTTGAAAATTATACAATGAGAGACATAACATTTCCATCCAAGATAGATAAGAAATGACCTAGAACTTAGATTAGATTATCCAGAACTTGAGCCAGACTGTCACTGATTTTATGACAATCAAGCCAAAAGTCAGCAATCCCACTGACTTTAGATGACACTGTTCTGATATGCAAGTACGATGTGGTGAGTGTCCGAAGAGCTGTTACTAAAATCCTTCTCACTGAGGCACATGCCTTTGCTTAAAAGCAGAACTTAAGGAACCACTAAGGGAGAAGGTGAGGCTTAGCTGAAACGAGGATGTAGATGAGAGAGCTAAGGCAGGCTTGGGGTGACAAGGGAAAAGTGGAGAAACTGGAAAAGAACAGAGGAGGAAAAGACCAAAAGCAGTAACAGGAATTAGGGAACAAAAAGAAAGCATCTAACTCCTAGGAATTCACAAAAATATTGATAAAGACATTGTGATATTCAAAGGTGGATAAAGTGGATTCTGAGAATTAGGGCAAAACTGCCAATAAGGCAGCCCACAGGATTTGGGGAAATCATTTATGAGTGGACATCCTTGAGGGGGACTTCAGAGAGCAGATTCAGGGTTATATTTTAATAGTAAACCACAAATAAAGTCACTTTTTGTAGTCACAATTATTTCTCCCCCACCCAATAAAATATCATGATGAGTGTCTTAATAATGTCTGTATGTTGATACCACTCCTAAACAGGATTAGGAATTGCCTACAGAATAAACAAATGAAATGTGTTCCTCCTGCAGTCTATATTTCAAATTAAACAGTGAAGTGTTGTTACAGATAGAGATGTTGCTATAGAAATGTACAGTTGAAAAATGTGCTTCTTGACAGTAATGAAATTATCTGCTTTTTATTTAAATGTGCTCTGATATAAAAGTAATAAGGCAAGTTTCAAATAATTCCTTTAAACATTTCATCAGTTCCTTTTCAGCAATGACACACCTTTGGAGTTATTAAAACTTTAGCTTTACTTGTCAAACCCAGACAGGTATTGCAGCCCCTTAAAATAGAACTGAAGCATCATGTAAAGACACTAATGCCATCAGAAATCTGGTGTTTGAAAGTGAACCTGTCATGAATTCTAAGTGTGGCTCAAATAAAATCATTCTCTGCCTATTGTCAAACCAGGGCTCAGATAGTAAAAATACCTGTGTTCAATGAGGCTTTGTGTTTTGTCAGTCATTTATCTTCACGCTGAAAATATACTGTCAATCCATAAGTAAACTTCTACTAAAAGGAATTACAAACCTCCAGGGAGAAATTCCCTCTTCCCTAACCAAAAAGTCTTCACAGAGACCAAAGAGATTGTTTTCCTTTCCTCTTTTAACTACTGGAAACTGCAGTACCCAGAAATTCTCTTCAGTGTGAGTAAATATCAAATAGATTTATTTTTCTACAGTTAGTTTTTAAAGGGTGTGTTTATAACTTATGTGTAACATTTAATAATTAGGGAGAAAAAGCAGAATAAACTTCCACTTATTGGGAATTCAAATAACCAAAAACCTCAGGTACCTGGTGTTTTAGATCATTTTAATGGCCTGAGTAAAGTTAACCTGTCATTTCCAGAATTAAAAAAAAAAAAAGAATCATAAATAAGTTCCAAGACTGGGATTTGTCTGCATATTAACAGAATAGTAAAAGATCATTAAAGACAACTGCTGTTGATACCACTGGTGGCAAATAAGGGACACAGAGGCCACCAAGGAATAGAAAACTATGTAATGACGGTGAGGGAAAAGAGATGTAAATTTATGCTTTGGTATATTTTATTATTTGAGGCAGTGTACCTAGAACAGTAAGAGAAGAAACTAGCTCAGGGGAGGGCCATATAAATAATTGTAAATCTAATCAGAGCTTTGAAGGAGTATGAGGGAGTAAAGGCAAGTCCAGGAGGGGTTGTGGGTGATGGAATTGTCATTCCATGGCTCTCAGAAAATTGTGTTGGGCACGTTGATCTCATACATGGAGAGTAGCTGGCATGTGATAGGTGCTCAGTACTTTGAGTGAATTCTGAACCTTCTATGAAGATGACATTGGATGCCTGCAGTTAAATATCCTGTTAATCTAACCTTAGCATTTATCAGTGTTTCATTTACAACAGTCACTACTATGCTGTACCGATAATCGTTTTTTATTTCCCTAATGCCTTTCATATTTATTAATTGGAATTCTATAAAAATGTTTAATGTTTCTCCCCATTCATTCATTCATCCATTTATGTAAGTATACACTCAAAGTTATTTATTTTAACTTTGTTTGGCTTTTAATTCAATACTATTGTTATTTATTTTACTGCTCAAATTGTGCAGTTTTGGCTCCTGGGAGCTCTTTCACTGCATGGCTTCAGTGTACTTTGACATGACCCCATCTTTGTTTTCTTCTGTTTTGTTTTGTTTTACTCTGAGCACTTTCTACCTTTCTGACACTACAAAACACCCCAGGTTCATCTTTGTTTCCCTGGCCCAAATCTAGAATCAGCCATTCCTCCAAGAAGCCTTTGTGCATTTATTAAACAATTAATATTTAGAAACCAAAATCTGGGTACTAGTTGTGCTTGCTGCTACTGGGATTTCATGCTCCTCTCAGAGAATAAAGCAGGACATTTAAGTACATATCTTCATACATGCACATACAAGTATCTATAATTTAAGGTTGCCAAATAAAATATAAGATTCCCGATTAAATTTAAATTTCAGATAAATGTTTTTAGTATAAGTGTGTTTCAAATATTGCATGAGGTATACTTATGCTAAAAAAAATTATTTCTTGTTTATCTGAAATTCACATTTAATTGGATGTCCTGAATTTTCAGTTGCTAAATCTAACAACCCTAGCTTTATTTCTGTATCTTTCTGAATATATATGAGAACAAGCATGAGTTCTTATTGTTATGACCACATGGTTCATTCTAACCCCCCTCTAATTTTTTTTTATGTTTATTTATTTATTTTGAGGGAGGTGGGGAGAGGGTCAGTGGGAGGAGGCACAGAATCCCAATCAGGCTCCACACTTTCAGTGCAGGGCCTGACACAGGGCTTGATCTCATGAACTGCTAGATCATGGCCTGAGCTGAAACCAAGAGTCGTTCGCTTAACCGACTGAGCTACCCACACATGCCACCGCCCTCTAATTCTTGACTTCTTTCTATAACAGTGAGATACCTGGATTTTGGTATATTTACTTATTTGTTCAATCCTAGTTTACATGTAAAGTAGTTTAAGAATAGTGAAACCACACCCTTGTGAGAAACAAATTTACTAAACTATAATTTTTATGCACAGTTTACACTTTTAGCTGTACAGTATCTAGATGAAGCCAAACATTTTAGGTGAGTTCTTTTCTTCTGCCACTGCCTTTAATGAGGTTATGTCATGCATTTGTAATATACTTAGGATGTTTTTGTCCTGGTCTTCATTTCATTCTGGGATCCTCAAATTTTATTTTTTTATTTGCATATAATATAAGGTATGCTTTGCAGTTTATAGTTCTAAGGGTATTGGTGACTGATTAGAATCATGTAACCACCATCACAGTACCATATACAACAGTTATAACTCTAATAATTCTCTTGTGCAAGTTTTATAGCCAATCTTTATTTTCATTCCAACCTCTGGCAATCACTGACCTATTTTCTATGCCTATGCTTTTACCAGAATGTCATATAAATAAAAGGCTAGTGTGTAGCATTTTGAATCTGGTTTCTTTCATTTAGAAAAGTGCTTGTAAGATTTATTCATGCTGTTTCATGAATCAGTGTTTCATTCCTTTTTTTATTATTAAGTAATATGTTATCATGTGGATATACTGTTGTTTTGTTTATCCAGTCACATGTTGAAAGCCATCTGGATTGTTTACAACTTTTAGAGATTACAAATATTCACACACAGATTTTTGTATAAACATAGGTATTCAGTTCTCTTGGTAAATACCTACGTTTGAGAATGCTAGGTCCTATGATAACTGTGTTTTCAATTTTATTGGAAACTGACAGGCTATTTTCAAGGTGGTGGTATCATTTTGTATTCCCACCAGCAATGAATTAGAGTTCTTACTGCTCTGCACTCTGGTCATTGCTTGGTATTGTTAACCTATTTTATTTTAGCCATTTAATAGATTTGAAGTGATACCATATTGTGGTTTTAATTTGCATTTCCCTAAAATCATGTTGTTAAGCATCTTCCTATATATTAATTTATAATTTATAGAACTACTTTGGTGAAGTATCTGTTCAGATTTATTGCCCATTTTTAATTTAATTTTTTTCTTATCAGATTTTACACTCTTTTTGTATTCTGGAAAGAACTACTTTATTGGATATATGATTTGCAAATATTTTCTCTCAATCTGTGGTTTGTCTTTTCATTTTATTAGCATTGTCTTGTACAGGATAAAATTTTAATTTTAATAAAGTACAAAACTTACCATTTTTTCTATTATGAATCATGCTTATTGTGTCATACCTAAAAACTCATTGTCAATCCCCAGTGGGCTCAGACTTACTCCTTTGTACTCTTCTAGAAGTTCTATAGCCTTACATTTTATATTTAGGACTATGATTCATTTTTAGCTAATTTTTGTATAAAGTTTGAGGTGTGTGTTGAGGTTGTTTTTGTTTTGTTTTGCAAAGGATTGTCTAAATGTTCCAGTGCCATTATTTAAAAGGACTGTCTTTTCTCCATTGACTTGCTTTTGCACCTTTTGCAAAATGAGTTGACTAATACAATGGTCTACATTTGTGTGGGTCTATTCTGTGCTATCAAGTTTCATTAATGTATATAACTCTCTTTTCAGTAACATCATACTGAATTATTAGTGTAGCTTTACAGTACATCTTGAAATCAGAGAATATTGTCTTCTAAATTTATCCTTATTTTTCAATTGGTTTCTCTATCCTAGTTCTTTTGATTTTCCATATAAGTTATAGAATAAGCATACTGATATCTAAAAAAATATTAGTTTTCTGGGGCTTTAGTTGGGATTACATTAAATTTATAGATCAAATTGGGAATAACTGACACCTTAACAATGTTGAGTCTTCTGATCAATATACATGGTGTAATGTCTTCACTTACTTAAATATTCTTTGATTTCTTTCATCAGAGTTTTGGAGTTTTTAGATGCGTAACCTGCACATTTTTTGTTTAATTTACACCTATTCCATTTTTTGAGCAATTGTAAGTGGTATTGTTTTTTATTTCAAATTCCAACTGTTCATTGTTGGTAAATAGGGATTATTGGCTTTTGAATATTGACTATATAGTCTACAAACTTGTGAAACTCATTTATGTACTCTGGAACTCATTTATAAAGTCCATGGGATTGTCTAAACAGACAATTCTCTGGTCAGCAAATATAGATCATTTTATTTTCACCCATCTAATCCATATGCCCTTTACCTCTTATTCTGGTCTTACTGTATTGGCTAGTACTTCCAGTGCATTGTTAATAATGTTAGTGAGAGACAATATTCTTGCCTTGTTCACACATTAACAGAAAGCATTCAGACTATCAAGCACTCATACTGAGGATGATGTGTGCTGGAAGTTTTCTGTATATGTCCTTTATTAGGTAAAGGAAGTTTCCTTTATTCCTAGTTTGCTGAGGAATTTTTTAAATCATAAATGAAAATTGAATTTTGTTGAATACTTTTTCTGCATCTGTTGATATTGTCATATATGTTTTTCTTATTCAGTCTGTTAATACAGGGTATTACATTGATTTTTCAAATTTTTGAATCAGTCTTTCATATTTGTTGAGCAAATTTATGTATATGTTCATGAGGGATATTGGTTTCTAGTTTTGTTTTTGTATAAAGTCTTCCTCAGGTTTTGATATTAGCATAATGCTGGCCTCATAGGAACATAGGAGTGCTCTTTCTTCTTCTATTTTCTGAAAGGGATTGTGTAGAATTGGTATTATTTTCCTCATTAAATATTGACAGAATTTACCAATGAAAACATCTGGGTTTGGAATTCTATTTTTTGCGAAGATTTTTAACCATAGCTTCATTCTTTTTATGTATAGAACCATTCAGATTTTCTATTTCTTTTTGAGTGAGTTTTAGTAGTTTGTGTCTTTCAAGAGATTGGGCCATAGGATCTTAGTTGTTAAACATGTAGGCTTAAATATGTTTTCAGTAACCCATTGCTATCCATTTAATAACTATGGGTTTGTAATGATGCTCTGTCTTTCATTCCTGATATTATTTGCTTTCTTTTGAGAGAGAGAGAGCCCATGGGGGAGGGGCAGAGAGAGAGGGGGGAGGGAGGGGGAGGGGGAGGGAGAGAGAGAGAGAGAGAGAGAGAGAGAGAAAGAGAGAGAGAGAATCCCAAGCAGGCTCCATGCTCAGCACAGAGCCCAACGTGTAGCTTGATCTCATGACTATGAGATCATGACCTGAGCCAAAATCAAGAGTTGGACATTCAACGGACTGAGCCACCCAGGCAGCCCCACTCCTGATATTATTGTGTGTCTTCTCTCTTTTTCTCTTGGTCAGTCTTGCTAGAGGTTAATCAATTTTATTGACATTTTCAAGGAAATTCTGCATTATAACATTTAACATATAAATAACTAAATTCTCTGGTAACTGTTCCACCTGTATCATATCTGAGTCATAATTTTTTGTCCCTTTAGACTGTTTTTTCTTGCCTTGTATATACTGCATAATTATTGTTGAAGCTGTATATATGTGCAGGCCTGTTGATACTGAGATAATACATTTTATGCTTAAGGATGAACACAACTTCTCTGCTAGCCCTTCAGTGAGGGGGTGTTTTTTCAATCTCTGTTTATCGGCCTGGAGGGGGTGGTCTGAAAGGGAGGCCTTCTCTGATGTTCTGATTAAACCTTGTTGTTAGGCAAGCGCTGTGAGGCTGCACCTAGGCTTTGTGGCTTTCCCCATGGTTCCTGCTCTTCCTCCAGCTGTACTCTGAGTCTAGCATGTATTTCTGCCCCTTTGTTAGAAGGAGAAAATTTTTCTCCTTATTCTTCTCCTCCAACTGCAAAGGGTTCACCAGTGCTCCAATGCAATAGATTTTTGTTGCTCTTCACTGGGTGTACCAACGCTTTTATTCCATAAGGAAGATAAAGAACGTGGATCTCAGTGACATTTTGGCAATGATTTCTGTTCCCCTTGCTCAGCCAGAACCACAAGGAACCTTTCTCAGGATTCTCCATAATCGTCCCTGCAAGTATTTGGTGGTCTTCATGGAGGAAAAGCCTGTAAGAAGGTACAAACCCTTGTGGCTGTGGCCTCCAGAGGCTTCCCACTATCACAAACCCATATTTAGCCTTTAGTAATTCTTTTTAAAAAACATTTAGCTACATTTTCTTATTGGTTTATATAATTTTTGGCAACATCTCCCCAAATACTCAAAGTCTGGGGTCCTGTTTTTCCCTATCTTTCACCATTTGGGGTTAGCGGTTTGCTCTTTAATTTGTAGTTAGTCCAGCTTTTTTCTTGTAAGGATGGGAGCAATGTCCTTTCCAGCTCTCTACATCTTTGAGCTCTCAGTTGACATTTTAAAAGATTCTTGAAATATACTCAAGGATATTGCTAAGATTAGACTGTCTTTACTCAGCTCAAAGAGCATCATGATTTTGCAGTGATACCACAGATATGGAAATAGGTGAGTCCTTATGTTACCAATATATAGGCTGGCAACAACTATGGTATCAGTGCATGGGATGGTAAAAAAAAAAAAAAAAAAAAAAAATCATTCCAAATCTAATTACAAATGCTACAACAGATGTTTTTGCACATGCTAATGGCTTAGCTGTTCCAATATGAAAATGTACTTTTTAAAAGTAAAGGTCAACGACACAAGGAATGAATTTCATTATACTTCTATCAACAGTTCTGTAAGAAAGAAAAACTACACCATGGCATTTATTTACAAGTGGTGTCACCATACAAGTTGACAAGAAGATAACTCCAGAGTGTGGGCATGGCACTCAGGAAAAAATAAAATAAAATAAAATAGCTAAGAAATCCCAGCATAATGTGAAAAGAGAATTCAAATAGCTACTCCCCAAATCACCCTCCAAGGCACAGCCAGAGAAGCAGCTCAGTCTGATTGCCACTTTCACAGGAAGTCTGGATGCACTTATGTTTACGAGGTGATCCCAATAGTAGTTTATATCTCAGCTTTATATAGCCAATGCACAATATTACAAAAATATTTACAGATAGAAAATGCTACGTAGGCCTAACCGAAAAATAACTGTTATATATCAACACAAGTGCCTTCAAAGGAGCAGAGACATTGTTACATTGTACTCTGAGCATTTTTACGGGTACAGATTTGCAAGTTTGGGCCAGGAACTAGAGGTAAATGCTGCCCTACATAATAGCAAGAGGTTTTTCTCACCCCTTGAAAAAAGCAATTGGAAGGTCAGGAGAAAAGCAAGGAAGATGGCAGTCAGCCAAGGTGCCACCTGGGTAGGAATAACCACTGTGGTTTCTAAGTAGGAAATAAATCAGGTTATTATAAGTTATTGTGAGGTGATCGAGCTGACCCTTTAGTAAAGCTTTAGTGAAAAAGCTGCTTTCGTAACTTTCTTTTATCCAGGGTGCTTTGGAGTGTTATGATCCCGTGGTAGAAGCTGTTTCCACATTTGGATCAGCCCCAGGACAAAGATAAAGGACTTTGTCTGGAAGCAGGAATCAGTCAAAAGGGACTTAAGAATGAAAGTCCCTACTCCTCTTCCCATTGAAATCAACAAAGACCCAAAAAGGCTTTTAGATTTTCAGTTCCTCAAATAGGGGGTCTTCCTTTGCCAACAGCCATCTACCCATGTGTTTAATTCTTTGTAGCACCTGGGCCTCACCACCCACTTGTTCAAAGACTATATTGCTCATTTGGAAATCACCAGGAGAATACAGCTGGTATTTGTGTTTATGATAATGCAAATAAAAATAGAGAGAAAAAGAACCTGCTTCCAATTTTATCCAGTGATGCTCCAAGCACAGCAACCACAGAGCCTCCAAAGGAAACATGAGGACCCAGGGCTTATGGAACAAAATATTTCATAAAATGTCACTCATTGCCACAGTCCACTTGTGCTGGTTCCTGATGTGGTTTACAGCACAGTTTTATTTGTAAGGATCTCATTTTTTTCTAAAGATAGCCTAGTACCAGTGTGCAGTACACATCCCAGAGAACTCGGGTCTGATTCCAGACCCAAAGTGCTACCCACCAACATCGCAGTCTCCTGCTTGCTTCATCACCTCACCCAAGCCTGCCACCCCCAAGCGCAGAGATTTAGCAGGCATTGCTACTGATATATTTTCAACATTCTCATTAGTGGCATAGAAAAAATTTTTAAGTTCCTTGAGAAAGAAAAAGCATTTTATCCTTAAGCATGGAGGGATTAGCTAATTACATTTGAAAAAACTGAAAATAAGGACTTTGAACCATGTCATTCAATATTGAAGATTGTTACAAATACTGACAGACCATTACCTTTCTTTTAAGTATTAAACTTCACATTTACTGTAATTATAAACAAAGTAGGGGACTTTCTTAACAATGCCCTACAAAATGTTTTAGAACAGAACAGGAAGTATTAAAGCTATATAACAATATTTCAATATTATCTGTGATTGATTATTTATAATTTTCACTTCATAAATTTTGCTTTGGTATTTTCCAGTTTTTTTTCCCAAGTTGTGTGAATTTAACCTGTGAACTAAGAAAAACTTGGTTGTTTGTGGCAGAGATCGATATTCTTTAGATAGAAGAGTTTTTCCTCCCACACAGCCTAACTGTTCTATGATTTTAAAATTTTTTTTCCTCCCACACAGCCCAACTATTCTATAATTTAAAATGAAATATTATCTTAAAAGTAGCCATGAAACTACTGACTACGTAAAAAGGCATGCTATCAGGTAAAGCAAAAAGGGAACAGGCTTGAAAGCAAGAATCTATGTATTTTAAAATAGGATCTTTTAAATAGGCCAAAATGATCACTTCAGAAAGAGGTAAACTAGTCAGATTGCTTCATTTTACAAATGAGAAAATGAACACTGGTGAGGCAAAATGACTTTCCTCAAATAACAGAGGTGTGGGATGGCCAGAAACAGAGTCGAGGCCCTCTCTCCTTCAGTCAGATCCATGATATTCACCTTACCAGAGAAATATATCCCATTTAATACAAGATAACTGTGGCCTTTCAAAAGGTACCTAATGCCATTCCCTTCTCCATTTGCTCATCTTAACAGGTGTCAGGTCTAGGAAATAAAAAATAAGCTTATAAACTATAAACCCTGGCTCAATTCACACAAGTAAATTCCTTCCATTGTTCATAGGCAAATGGGGGGTTGGGGGGTAGGAGAAGAATATCATTCTATTTTGTCCAAACAGGGAGGTAAGTTATGGTATATTAAGGAGAAATAAATTTCTATTTCTATAGCTGGCTCCAGATGCCCAGAGAGAAGAGACTTTACTTAGGAAATACCTTCATAGAAAACTTTAATGAGGGAAACACCAAGGCCTGAGAGTATGTTCTTTTAAAAAATTTTTTTAATGTTTATTTATTTTTGAGAGGCAGAGACACAGAGCACAAGCAGGGGAGGGGCAGAGAGAGAGGGAGACACAGAATCTGAAGCAGGCTCCAAGCTCCAAGCCATCAGCACAGCGCCCAACACAGGGCTCAAACTCATGAATAGTGAAATCATGATCTGAGTCGAAGTTGGACACTTAACCAACTAAACCACCCAGGTGCCCAGAGAGTAGGTTCTTTATGGAAACAGCGGAGTGAAATATACCCAAACTGTTCAAAGTAGCAATTTAACAGAAATATTACTGGGAGAAGAAACTATGCATAAGGAAGAAAGGAGCCCAAACGACATGGCAGGATATTGGACAATACGGATAAAGGTAAAGAATGTTGATGATAAACACTGACATTTAATTTCATTAATTTTATTTGCTGAAAAGACACATTCTCTTTATTTAGAAAAAAAAATTCTAGAATAGGGGAAAAACATCAAAATCTTTTGCACACACACAAAAGTTCTGGGCAAATGAGTATCATTAGAAAGAAAAGTCATGTGGTTCGTATTTTACACCTGAAGCAGAGAAATAAAAACAGCTCCAGGATGTGAGACTTGGTAAGATTGAGAATTCAGTGGCAACATGCAAGTCCACCTCCTCCAAGCATCCTGACACATTAAATAAAACATTAACCTCATCATCTTTGTGAAGTTTAACTCAATTTGTATTTAATTCTCAAAAAATGATAACCCCAATGGATCTCTAGGTTGTACTGGTGTGAAGCATGAGTGTAGAAATAGAAACATAAATCTTAACATCAGGGAATTTTTCCCTCCCAATTTCATTATCACATTGTATTTGGTGCTTATCAAAATCTCCTATCTCTAAGCAAGGCTCAATTTAGTTTATTTTGGTGATATGCAGTGAAGTTAAAATATTTAGGAAAGTTATTTAGACCATATCAAATGCCATGTACAAAATAAACTTTATGGTAATTAAGGAGACACAAAGCGAACCTTAGGGTAATTAAAAGTTAAATGTACTGGGCGCCTGGGTTGTCCAGTCGGTTAAGCATCTGACTCTTGATTTCAGAGCAGGTCACGATCTCATGGTTTGTGAGATCGAGCTCTGCATTGGGCTCTGTGTTGACAGCATGGAGCCTGCTTGGGTTCTCTCTCTCCCTCTCTCTGCCCTTCCCATGCATGCTCTCTCTTTATCAAAATAAATAATCTTTTTTAAAAAAGTTACATGTAAAAGCTTAAAATTGAAAAAACCTAATAAGAAAATGGCATAAATGTGTAGAAGGTTCTAAAAAAATGACATTGGTGCAAAAGTATGTTGACTCCAGAATGACAACATATATGGTTTTCCTATTATGACAAAAAATAAAATGGAATGGAATCTGACATATATGGCAGGCAAGGACTAATCCTACATTATACAGATTCTACCATTCATAAAACAAAAAGGACTCAAATAGCTAACTAGTCAAAGACATTAGGAGGTTATTCAAAAGAAGAGGAAATCCAATCATTAAGTAAACATTTAAGAAACTACACTATTGATCAAAATAATTAAATTTCAAAAATAGTGTCTTTATTACTTTATAAATTGGTAAAAGTAACTTCTTTAGTGACAATACTTCCTGCTGACCAGAATGTCCCATTTCACTGGGATATGATCTTGGTTATATGTGCAATGTACAGTGTGAATAACAACTTTACCTTGGTAGTTTTTTTAGAAAGCAAAATATCTGTACTTATCCAGAATCACAACCAAGTACATACCCCTTGACCTAATAATCCTAAGGAAATCATAAAAAACATAAACAAAAACAAAAAAACTATACCAGGTTAAATGTGATTCAAAAATAACAACAACAAAAACTTATCCCAAATATTCAGAGAAGTAAATTATGAAATAAATCAATGTACTGCTATACAATAATTTTAAATACTGAATATAATGACAGCTTAGCATATAATCTTAGGTAAAAATATAGAACAGAAAATATAATCTAAATTCAGAATATACATGCATAAATGCACACATGTGTGTACCTACATATATAGATATCAATTTAAGCAACAGAGGGAAACACAGTAAAGGTCAAAAGCAGTTTTTGAGTTAGGATGAAAGATATAGAGGGATTTGTCTTCTAACTTCTTTATTTTTATGAAAATATTCATATGACAAATACACAGTTTTTAGCGGAGAGGAGGTCATATTGAATAGAGCTCGTATGTAACTCCTTTTCTACACTATACCATTTCATCTGTTGACATATCCCCTCCCTTCATTAATTAAAAAAAAAAGCTATATTCTATATTTTAAATTTTAATTATCTTTACCAAGTATATAAAACCACTCTAAGCAATAACAATTTCTTAGCAGTTGGTCATCTTTCTTGTGGCACCCGGGTGGTTCAGTCAGCTAAGCATCCAACTCTTGATTTTGGCTCAGGTCATGAACTTGTGGTCATGGAATCAAGCCCTGCATGGGGCTTTTTGTTGAGCATGGAGCCTGCTTAAAATTCTCTCTCTCCCTCTCTCTCTCTCTGCCCTGCCCCTGCTCATGCACATGCTCTCTCTCTCTCAAAAAAAAAAAAAAAGAAAAATATTAAAAAAAAATAGGTCATCTCCAAACAATAGTGAGAAATACAGCTCTGATTAGGCATCTAAACATCCAAGCTGACAAAAATGAAATAATTTGCTAATTTATTAAATGCATATGAATTTACACATGCCCTGATATTAACAATTCACCTTTATGAATTACAAATTCCAAAAAATGTTTAATTTGTTAATTTTTTTCACTTATGTATTTATTGAGGTTCCATTATTTACACCTAGAAACGTGTGAGTGCTAGATATTCCACATTCTGGTCCAACAGTTAGTATTATCTGAATTTTTCATTTTAGTCATTTTGATGGGTTTGTAGTGGTATGACATTATGATACCATGTGCTACTGTAGATGCTTTATTGGTAATATATTTTAATCCCTAATAAACCCATATGGAAATTGAGGCACAAAAAATGTCAACCTAACAGTAAATTATGAGCTGTCAGACTGCAAAGTCTGAGCTTTTGACCTTTGTGATAGAACTGACTCTACAAGTACCACATAAATTTTCTTAGTAATTCTGCAGATTATTGCACCAGCTTGGTTGTTTTAGTGAAGGAGATTAAGATCAATCATTCTTTTCCCATTAGCTCAAAATATTAATCAAACTAATGTTGCATTTTCTCCCTTTAACCTATGACATTCATAAAGCTGTCTTTAAAGCACTAAGAAATTAGCATTCAAGTTGAAATATCAGCTAACATGACTGATGAAACAAACAAAGAGAAATTCTAAAGCTGTCATCCAACTGTAATTACATACAATTTAAAGTTTTAAATCATAACAGTCTGATGAATGCCTCCCTTAACACACCTATAAATACATTTGAGGTAAAACTGAGAGTTTAACCAGTCCTTATGGCATACTAATTTACTTTTTCAGCTGTTCTCTGTAGAATCCATTGCAAGATCATAAACAATTTTTAGTAGCAATGTGCATAAATGAAGTCAATAAGTACTTCCTCTGTCTTCTTTCTGATATCTCTCTATTCATTAAATAAAACCAAAGGCTTAAAAATTCCAAATTTTATAATGGATTGTATTATATTATTTACATTTATTTAAACTTTGGGTATCTCTACTAACTGTTAATTATTTGTCGTCTTTTTCTGTTATTTACATGAGTCTGCCACATCAAATAGTAGTTAAAGTCTAACTAACACGCTGTAATTCAAGTTTCTATAAGTGAAAAACTAATTTCACATTTAATTCATAATCTAGATATAGAGCAAAATGTAACAATTTGTTTTGAAATTTCCATTCTGAATTTTGTTTGGCAGTGATGGGGTAGAAGTTTAGGAGGAGGTAGCATTCAAGAATGCAGAGTTCTGTAACTATATTTAGACAAAAGTAAGGGCAAAGGGAGGTATGGAAATAGGAAACTACAAGGAAAAAAGATTAATTTCGGAAAGAAAAACATTTCCATTTAGGCTTAACACTCATGTATAAATAATACCATAGTTTTTTAAGCTCATAATATTTTTAATACACATATATTAATAGCATCTTTCTATTGTAAACCATAAACATTTATGGAAAGTTTATCATTATTGCACACTACTGTGACTCCTTTCATGATTGGGCCATTAAAAACTATGACCTTCTACATGGGCTTGAATGGACGTCTTCATGAGCTACTTGAAAGGAGGTGATGAATAATACTATGCATGTAGCTCATTTCACATGCCATTTTCAAGAAGTGCTAAGGTGTACTAAGAGTAGCACAGCAAACAAATCACAAGCTAAAATCAACATTATTTTAATGAAGAGTAGCATATATGTTCTTTAAGTGTAATGCAGAAAAACATTGGTATTTTGCAGTGCTGAAAATCTAGAGAAAGACAGAAAAAGCTAAGTTTCATTACAGAAATATTAGTCTCAAATGGTCTGGACTAATCTAAAATGGATTATTCAAATTCCCAAGGCTCTATTTCAATTTTCATTTTCTGTTTTATTTTAAGAGAACTCAAGTGGACAATTGAATCTAATTTCTAAGTTTCTTCCACAGTTACATATATGAATGGGGAAATTTTGTATACTCTGGACTTCTATAATATTCCATTTTTACTAAAAAAAAATAAACTATTAAAACTAAACTGTTACACAATATTTGCCTGTGAATCTTTCCTAAATCAATCCTCAATCCATCATTACCATCAATTAGATATAATTCTAATATTAATATTTTCAACAAGATCAGAGTTGTAGATCTGTCATTATTTCTTAATTTATCACATGCAAATTAAATTGCTCATTCAATAACCAATATTGTATTTTAATTTATTAACCTACCTAGGTTTCTTGTACTTTTAAAGGCATGAAATATGTTTCCTCAAACTTTCAAGAAAGTTTCCAAGTTTCAAATATCTTCTCTCTACTCTCAGATACACAAATATCAGTACTTTCTCAGTAATAATGATGTAATGTTAAATGCCATTAGCAAAGAAGTTTAGATCATTCTTAATAAAAATGTGATTAGACCACTGGAATCTATAAAGTGAACTCTTTTCGCATATAAAGCACATACACAAATCAGATTTTTTAAATGAACTACTTTAGAACAGCTTTTTGTCCATAAGCAAAATCAACCTGAATTAAATCTATCTCTTCATCATATAGACTGTTATCAAGCAGGTCCCTAGGATATGCATGATCTATGTGCTTAATATAATTATAGAAGGACTCAAGGTCTGTTATTTTTTAAATTTCTAAAGTCTAAAATTGACGCAAAAAATGTAAAATTCCTATAGAAATTTTCACTTAGCACAAACATTTGTAAGAGAAAAAAGAACTTTAGGGACCAAATAAAGTGAATGCTTTCAAGTGAGATGTAAAATGAAAAAAAAAAAAAAAAAGATTTCCCACCAGTGCCTAAATCATAAATCATTTTCAGAGAAATCAATGTGCATTCCCTTCTGTGTCTGGGATTTCAGGCCCTTATATAATACATCTTTCCAAAACAAATGTAACTATCTTATGCCCTTGCTAATAGAAAACAAATGGTAGGTTATATGCCTCAGATCCTTCATTTACAATATTTTTATATTTATTGCTTTAGATCTTTATATAGCTTCATTTTTATGTTTCACTGGGTAATTTCTAAGGAAAGAAAATCTGTTCTTTAAGTCATTATTTTTGTGTATGAAAAAACATATTCACCAATATCATGGCAGATACTTAAAGTCAATTAGAATCAATCAATAAAAATATTACATAAGATTTGCAATGCTCGAACTAGTCTTTAATAATTACTTTTAAAAAGCATTCACACAGATCTAAGTGGCATTTATATATTCTTTCAGAGTTGAATTTGTTCTGGGAAGGGACATAACAACAGAATAGGAAATAGAG
Source organism: Panthera tigris (assembly GCF_018350195.1). Lineage (NCBI taxonomy): Eukaryota > Metazoa > Chordata > Mammalia > Carnivora > Felidae > Panthera > Panthera tigris. The sequence continues at coordinate 86,042,102 of NC_056664.1, forward strand.
GACTATTGTACTTTCATCTCTGGGTTTCAAATAAGTTAATGTTATTTATATTGAGAGGTAGGATTAGTAGGATTAGTGTACATGTAGGATTAATGCTACATTTTGTGGGGGTGGTATCTAGATACTGATGTCAAAGAATCTAGAATCTAAGAGAAAAGCTAAAACATTCCCTCCAAAGACTCTAACACAAGATGAAAGTTAAAAGCACCCATAAATTGAGTGCTCGTAAAGAGCTATGGAAGTGCAGAAGTTCCTTCCTGCTTGGGAGAAGCAAGGTCTGGGAAGGATGCCCAGAGTAAAGTGACTTTTGAACTGGACCTTGAAGGGTAATTCAGAAAACCGTGTCAAAGGCATGAAACTGTTCTTTCACAGACAGAACAGTTACTAATGCCTAGTAACATCTTCTGGAACAGAGTACAGAAAAATACCAGTTTGGGATCAATCACTGTATCAAACCAGTAGCCATGGCCTTGGAGAGGCAAGTAGGGGCATAATCTTGATTGTGGAGTGTGGGGCAAGCTGAAGGCAAAGTACAGGCTAACAGCACCATCCCCCTATCACCAGGTAGAATATGTGTGATATTCCTTGGACACTGCTGGGCTGCCCAAGAACAGGGGAAAGAAAAGAAAGCAAATGGTTGACTGATAGAGATCACAGTCATGCAGGACAGGAGTCTCCTTCAGTTTACAGATAACTTAGTAAACTACAAGAAAAAGGCAATCTTATCCATAGCCTAATCTCTAGAAATCTATACTGTTTCCTAGAGCCCTAATATCACCCTCATCAAAATGCAAAGGAGTTAAAGTGCTTGCCATGTCGGTGTGGGAAACAAAGGTAAATGAAGAATTAAATTCCCTTACTGCATACAGCCCAGTGACAAGTCCTTGAAACAAGCAGAGTGACCTCCCTCTAGGAGCTCAGCTGCCTCGATGATGACACTTTGCTAGGGGGCAAAAGGGAATCTGGTTTAATGTTATCCTGACCCCCCAGGAACCTGTAAGTCTACTTTAACATATAAAAATTCCTTTTAAAACTTCCCTTATCTCAACTTCCCCAAGATATAGGCTGGCAATCATTCTCCAAGTTTATGCCTCCCTGATATACATCTGAAGGGTCTCATGACTGAGATTTTACTAAAGGGTAAAAATGGCATTTTCCTAATAGCAGATAGCCCCTCAAGGTCCTGGAAACCTTGTTTCCAAAAACCTTAGAGACTTACACTGTCCCTAATCCCCTTCCAATCTGAGGGTATATAATCAGTTACCCATCACAACCCCAGTGCAGCTCTTTCTGCCCAGAGGTCCTGTTCCCGTGCCTTAATAAAATCACCTTTTTGCACCAAAGACATCTTCAAGAATTCTTTCTTGGCTGTCAGCTCTGAACTACCCCACCACCACCCCAAAACCCCATCAATCTGAGCAGTGTTCAGTGAGAGAGGAGAAAGTACTGGGCAGAGACCTGCTACAGACAAATGAGGATGAGTGGATACTCAAAAGTCAGAGCAGGATTCATGCTCCCACATGGCCTTTAAGAGTAAAGAGGTAGCATCCCTGACTCCATATGTGCCTTCAAGAGCACCACATGTGAAGATAACAAAGACAGACATCACAGTTAATTTGTTTTCAATATCACCTCCCTGGTCCTCCTTTCTCAGTCTTCTTTGCTGGTTTCTCTTGTATATCCTTGCTCCTTAAGCCGAAAGTGCTAGGGATTAGTGCATGGCAGGCCTCTCCCCTCCCCTAACTTCTTCTCCTCTTCCCTCTCCTCCCCTCCATTCCCCTAACCTCCCCTCTCTTCTCATCAATCCTCACTCCCTTGGTGAGCTCAGAGCATTCTCATTCTCAGAGCACTAAATGTCATTCTTGTGCAGATGAATCTCAAATTAGCATCAGCCCAGAAGTCTCACCTACATCTAGAATTGTCTATATGATACATCCACCTTAGTGCCTCTGAGACTTCTCAAATTCAACATAATTTAAACTGCTCTCCTGTCCTCCCCCAACTCCCTGCCTCTAAGCCTACACTACCAGATTTCTTTCCTTCCAGTTTTTCATGCAAAAACATGCCTCACCCCATTCTTTCTCTATTACCCCACATCTAACGGTTCAGCATTCTGTTGGGTCTCTCTTTAAAATTTACCCAGAATCTCATCTACTTTCATTATCTCCATTCTCATGTGTGGTGATTACTTGCCTGGTTCCTACATGGTCTCTATGTTCCCCTACAGTACAGTCTAAAGTTGAAAAGCCAGAAGGATCCTTTTAGAACATGCTTCAGATAAAATGACTCCTCTCTCAAAACCCAGTGGTGGCTTCTCATCTAAGATAAAAAGCAAAGCTTTTATAAAACCCAACTCTCTACATGTTCTTCTTTCTTGTACTAGGCACTCCCTGACCTCATTTCCTACTATCCTTGCCTTAGCTGGTTCCACTCTAAGCACACCAGCCTCTCTGCTGTTTCCCAGCTGTGCCAGGGAAACTTCCACCTTGGCTTTGGCACTGGTTATTCCCTCTGCCTAGAGTGGGCTCCTCCAGGATAACTGTCATACTGACTCTTACCTTCATCAATGTCACATTCTCAGTGAGGTCTACTGAAAACCACCTTATTTGAAATTACACTCTACTCTTCCACTCCACCTAGCACTACCAATCTCCATTATCTTCCTCCTTTCTTTTTTTTCTATTTCCTTCCATGAAATTTATGGAAGGAAATTAAATCATACAATATGATTTATTTATTAGATTTATTTTTTATTGTGTATCTCCCTCTATTACTAAGTAAGCTCCATAAGAGCAGAAATCCTTGCTTTATACACCAAATACCTAGAATAGTAATTACCAGAGTCAGGACTTAATACTTACTAATTATTATTATTAAATACTTACTAATACCGTCTGAAGTATCTATTGAGATAATTTTTCTCTCATTTTAACTACTAATATAATTATATATTGATATATTGATTGATTAACATGGTAATATTTAACTGTAATTGCAATCCAGGGAAAACCATATTTAATTGTGATAAACTGTAGTCCCTAAAATGCCTTTTCTGACATTTTTACATCTATATTCAAAAGTAAGATGAATGTGACATTACTTGGTGCCATCTCTACCAGTTTGGTAAAGATGTAAAAACACAGCTGTGTTTGCTCTTTGAAAAAAGATGGAGATACCCCACCTTTACCACAGACTATGGAGTGTTGGATGCAGCACACCAATTATCTTTGCCAAACACTTCAAGAGAATTTACCAATAAGGTAAATTCAGCAGTTTTTTGATGATTTCTCAATTTTTCCTCTGTTTTTTTTTCTACCTTCTATTTACGAAAACTTTGGAAATAGACATACCTATATATGTATTTCATAGGTATATGAACTTATAGGATATTAAAGTATATGGATTTTTCTAAATAGGTAAGCATACAACTTATGAGCCTATGCAACATAGCTTTGGTGTTAAGAGCTAGACTCTGAGCCAGGATACCCGGGTTTGAATCCCAGGACTTGAATTCCAGTTTTACCACTTACTAAGCACGTAAGATTTGGCAAGTTAATGTGCTTCTTTATGCATCAGGTTTCCCAAAAATAAGAAGGGATGAGTAATAGTATGTATCTCTTTGGGTTGTTCTGAATGATTTGGCATAATATAAAACTGATGTGGAATTGAAACAAAGGATTCAGTATTTCAACTTCCTGTCAACTAAAATGAAAATAAACCACCCAACAAGTGATAACCTGTGTCTATGATAATTGAGGTTCATTTTATTTAAATTTCAGGTTGATGTTTATGCAGTGGCTCTCTTTAAGAATTTAATGATATGTAAACACACACTTGATAAGGTGCTACCTAAGAGGACCCTGTGATATTTTTGTGGTGTGAGGAATTCACTGTTAATGTAAAAAATTCCATCTGCTAATCTACATGCCTAGTGATAAGGTGTTTGGGTATGTTAAACATTCTATTTAACAATATGGCAGAACATCTTCCAGATTTGCCACATCTGTATTTCTTGGAGGACATCAGGCCACTAATCTCTAATTTCTCCCCCAGGGAGCTTTCTCTCATCAACCCTCTACTTTTTGTCACTCTGGATTACTTGTTACTGGTTACATGTCCTCAGAGCTCTCTGTTTTTCTCCTTTACCACTTGGTTAATATCAAAATTGTGCTTTTCAGTTATTTGGGTAATTACTGGTCAAAAGTCAGAATGCAGCCTCCATAAAAGCATGGACTGTGTCTGTCTTACTTACTTGTTGTATCTCCACTATCAGTTTTAAAATCTGAAAATTTGTACATCCTCAATAAATATTTTATAAAATAAATGGATGAATAGATGCTGTTATTCAGCATATACCAAACAATACCATATAGTGCTTAACAGTATAGACTTTGGAGGAAGAACATTTGGATTTTGAGTCTCTCAGAATGATGGTGAAGCTGAAGTGAGATGGTGTTCCTGAAGGGCTCAGAAGAATTGTCACTGTACAATACACTGTAGATACAACACACTGTAACTATTATCTTTAGGATTATTATTGAGCACATTATTATTATTATACCTTCAGTCCTAATTGTATCTTTCATTAATATGAAATGAACTTTACAATCCAACATTACTTGGTTTGTGTTTAAAATAGCTTTCTCTAGGAAATATTCAGAAAGTCAATTTCTCTACCGTTAAATCTATCTATTTGCTGTGAACTACGTCCATTTGGCCCCCTACAATTGTTAGATTCTTCAGATGGTATTTCCGATGGCCTGAGATACTTCAAAGACTGAAGACAACTACAGGCCCTCCTCGCTATCCAGGGATGGTTTGGATATTCTATAAGGTTGGTCTGAATCCCACCACTTCTGCCTGGATTAACAGCAAGTAGTATAAGAACAGTCATATGACCTTTCATAGGAAGCTAGATCAACCTGTTCTTTGAAGCACCTTGCAAGATCTACCTGACGCATATGTAACAATTCTGTAGTGGCAGAATCCAGCCAGTTTTTCATCAGAATCAGGTGACAGAATTCTGTTTTGTGATTCATTTCAGGGCCAAGATGACTCTAGGGATACTACTCCAAAGGGAATGACCTTTTTGATTTTAAATCTTATTTATGCAAAGACACTGGTGCTTGATTAATATCTCTAGCTAATCCACAAATCTTAAACATCAGTAATTCCATCAACGAAAATGATTTCTCACGTCCCTTTATACTGATTGGTAAACCATCTAGTTCTAACCAGAGATAAAAAGAGTTGACTTGCTTGTAGCTACTGTCTTTGGAGCATGCAATGAAGACTTTAAATGAAGTCTTTCAAATTCTGATTACTTTCTCACCCACCCAGCAGCTCCATAGTAACCACTGTGGGGTATATATAAATCAAAATTCACATACACAGCATTTTCTATGCTGAAACATTTTAAAGTAAAGCGATGTGATATGTTTACTAAATCATTTTACAGTCAACTCTTTGCAGTCTAGAGATATTTACTCACCCTCTCTGTGCTTCAGTTTACATCTATAATATGGGGTAAAAATAGCAATTTTATTACCTGGTTGATACGAGTTTTAAATAAGTTAATACCTATGAAGCACTTAGAACAGAGTTTGGCCTAAATAGTCAGTAAATTTTGGCAGCAGCTGCTACTACTACTGACACTACTATTACCATTTTGTAATTATTAATATTACTGAGAATATAAGCAGATTTTTTTCTTTTTTTATGTTTATTTTTGAGAGACAGAAAGACAGAGCATGAGTGGGGCAGGGCAGAGACAGAGAGACACAGAATCCAAAGCAGGCTCCAGGCTCTGAGCTGTCAGCACAGAGCCCGACTCGGGGCTGAAACTCGGGAATGGTGAGATCATGACCCGAGCCGAAGTTGGATGCTTAACCAACTGAGCCACCCAAGTGCCCCAAAGTAAGCAGACTCAGACAACATTATTTTCCTCTGAGTTTTCAGGATCCTGCTCCTTTTTTGTATCACTTAATTCTTTCTTGGTTCCTATGTTTTTTTTTCCCATGTACCCACTCATGAATTAAAAAAATCTTCCTAGAGAGTATGGTTAGGATGTGTGGATTACCCACAGTTTCTGCACAAATCCCTCTTGGACTGCTCAGGCAAGTGTCCAGGAAACTGGGGACTCCCTAGGAAACCAAATTTATTTCCACTCTCAGGTTGGAAGCAAAAGTATAGGTTGGTATGTACTGCTCTTTGCCTGGTCTCCATTTCCTCTGAAGCAATGAACAAATGTCAGTTGTCCTTATGGATGTGAGACCAGATTTTAAGCCTCCAGAACAGAAGCTCCAAACTCATGATCCTGAGCTTACATTTATATGTCAGAAGTAATTGCTTGTCCTACATAGTGCTTCTGTTGTTGTTGCTATTGTTTGTTTTGTTTTATAAAATTTAGGTCAAAATTAAAAATTGAGAGACCTTTCAAAAACTGGAACACAAGACCTGATATCATAAAACTCATAAAATAAAATAGAGAAGAAACTCATCATATTGATCTTGGCAATGAGTTTTTGAACATAACACCAAAAGCACAAACAGAAACAAAAAGTAACAAATGGAACTGTATCAAACTCAGGAGATTCTGCACAGCAAAAGAAACAACCAACAAAATAGAAACCTACAGAATGGCAGAACATTTTTATGTAAACCATATAATGAATACAAGGTTAAAAGCCAAAATATATAAAGAACTCAGCCCATTTAATAACAACAACAGCAAAAACAAACCAATCTGATTCAAAAAGGGTGGGGGGAGCGGGAAGCTAAATAGATATTTTCTCAAAGAGAACAGCAAAATGGCCAACAGGCACATGAAAAGAGGCTCAGTATGGCTAATCATCAGAGAAATGCAAATCAAAATTACATTAACACCTCACACCCATTAGAATAGCTATTATCATGAAGACAAGAGACAACAAAAGGTGTTGGCAAGGATGTGGTAAAAAGAAACTTTTACACAGTGTTGATGAGAATATAAATTGGTTCAACCACTGTAAAAAATAATATAGAGGGCCCTCAAAAATGTTTAAATAAATCTATTATAGGACCCAGCAATTCCACATCTGGGTGTGTACCCAAAGGAAATGAAAATAGGATTTTGATGAGATATAAGCATTCCCATATTTATAACAGCATTATTCACAATTGCTAATATATGGAAACAACCCAAATGCCCACCAATGAATAAACCAGTTGAAAGGATGTGGTATGAAATCACAGTGGAATACTATTCAGCCATGAGAAAGGAAGATATCCTTCCATTTGAAACAACATGAATAAACCTGAAGTACATTATGCTACGTGAGATAAGTTAGAGAAAGACAACTACTACATTATCTCACATGTGGAATTTTTAAAAAAATTTTGTTAATGTTTATTTGTTTTTGAGAGAAAGAGAGACAGAGTGTCAGCAGGGGCAGGGAGGGGGCAGAATGAGAGGGAGAGACACAGAATTAGAAGTAGGCCCCAAGCTCCATGCTGTCAGCACAGAGTCGAACATGGGGTTCATACTCATGAATCATGAGATCATGACCTGAGCCGAAGAGATACACTTACCCAAATGAGCCACCTAGATGCCCCTATATGTGGACTTTTTAAAACTTAAACCTGTAGGGGCACCTTGCTGGCTCAGTCAGTAGAGTATGTGACTTTTGATCCCTGGGGTGGTGAGATCAAGACCTATGTTGGGCTTAGAGATTACAAAAAAAAAAAATTAACTAAAGGGTCACCTGGGTGGTTCAGTCGGTTAAGCATCTGACTCTTGGTTTCAGCTCAGGTCATGATCTAGTAGTTGGTGAGACTGAGCCCTGAGTCACACTTTGTGTTGACAACATAGAACCTGCTTGGGATTCTGTCTCCCTCTCTCTGCGCCTCCTCCGCTCACTTTCTCTATCTCTGTCTCTCAAAAATAAATAAGCATTAAAAAAATAATTTAAAAAATAAATATAAAAATTAAAACCTAAACCTATTTAAAAAATAAAAGAGAGTAAGATGGTAGTTACTGGAGAATGGGGCAGGGGATGATGTTTAAGGGTACAAACTTGTAAGGAGTAGTAAATAAGCCACAGAGATTTAATATACTGTGTAACGAATTTAGACAATAATATTGTACTTCAATAATGTTATGTGATCAGCAATCATATTAAATATATGAATGATCAACATAACACCTCGTATACCTTAAATTTATACAATGTCACATGTCAAAATTATATAATAAATATTTTAATAAATTTAAAAAAAGAGAAGATCTTCCATTAAAATCCACATTTTAGGTTTCTCTTGAATAGATCAAGCAACAAAAGAAAAAAACTTGTGTAGAGCTGAGAAGCAGCAGCCCCCTTCCAGAAAGCATGTGCTCTCCAATTTGTCCCAATACCTTCACTGCTCATGCGCTCTCCTACCCACCATAAGGTCAGATGGTGCTTCTGTATATATCTGTGGCTCTGCTCTTTCATTTTTCTAGTATGAATGTATTTCCTGTACTCAATCTATCTGCACCTATACCCACATCCTCTGCCTTCATTAATGCAAAAATGGATAAAATGCCAGGCTTCTACCTACAGTCAGTCCTCTAAGTGTATTCGGAATCCCATTATCTTTTTGTATACTTAAAGGTTCTACCTCTTCTACAGTTTTTTCCTCTCAACTGGCTTACCCTTATCAATATTTAAACAGGCAAGAATATCTTCGCTCTTTAAAATACTACATTGTGGCGGTGCTGGGGTGGCTCAGTTGGTTGAGTGTCGGACTTCCACTCAGGTCATGATCTCATGGCTCATGAATTTGAGCCCTGCATGGGGCTCTCTGCTGTCAGCACAGGGCATGCTTTGGATCCTCTGTCCCCTTCTCTCTCTGTCCTTCCCCAGCTCAATCTCTCTCTCTCTCTCTCTTCCTCTCTCTCTCTTTCAATATACATAAACTTTAAAAAAAATAATAATGAATAAATAAAATACTCCATTTTTCATATCCCACATCAAACTACTGCCTCATTTCTCTTTCACAACAAACTTCCAACTGCTTGATACAGGAGTTGTCTCTCCTCCTGTCTTCTCATTCCCTTTTCAAAGCCATTTCAGTCGGGCTTTTATCCCTTCTACTCCACTGAAGCTATTCTTGTCAAAGTCACTGATAACTTCCATCTTGCTAAAACTAAAAATCAACTCTTTGTTGTTACCTTAATGAGACATCTCATCAGCATTTGACAAGTTGTTCGATACTCTTTGTTTAAATACTTTCTTCTGTTGGTTTCCATGACACCACACTTGCATTTTTCCCTCCCATCTCTTTGACCCTTTTCAAGCTTTTTTGAAAGATTCTCCTCATCTTATCTGCATTCTACTGCTTTATTTCCCATTCATATTTAATTCCCTGCATCCCATTTCTCATATCTCTTTTCTTCTGACCATCCTCATTCCATCAGCTTTAAATATTCCTTTACTACGTGACAATTCTCAGAATTCTCTAGCTTCAAACATTACCCTGAACATTGCACTCATAAGGCCCAGATCAAGTCAACGTCTCTACTTGATTACAGATTAGGCTTTCATGCATACATGTCTGCATCCGAACTCTTGAATTTCTTCAGACCTGCTCCTGCTTCAGCTTTCCTCATCTCAGTAAAGGGAACCACAATTGTGCACTTGCTCATTCTTGACCCTTCATGCCTGATATATAATCTCTCAACAAGTTGGCTGACACTGCTGTCAAAGTATTTGTCTGACTCTGACCACATCTCACTGTAAATTATCCCTAAACACTACATCATTTTTCACTTAGACTACATCAATAGTTACTTAACAAGTCTCCCTGTTTCTACTCGTGTCTATCTAGTCAGTTCTTCACCAGAGTGACCTTTATAAATGTTAAACCATGTCATGTTATGTTCCTTGCTTAAAACCATCAGATGGTTTCCTATCACTAGCTTGACCACCTCCTCTCAGTTTGTCTAAGGTTTTCCCAGATTTAACATGACAGTTTTTTTAAGTTTATTTATTGAGAGAGAGAGAGTGAGAGCACATAAGCAGGGGAGGGGATAGACAGAGAGGGAGAGAGAGAATGCCAAGCAAGCTCCATGCTGTCAGCACAGAGCCTGATGCAGGGCTTGAACCCATGAACCACGAGATCATGACCTGAGCCAAAATTAAGAGCCAGATGGTTAACCGACTGAGCCACCCAGGTGCCCCAGATTTAACATGATAATCTTATGTCCCAGGAACTTCTTCAGTCTTGGGCAAACTGAAATAGTAGGCCATCCTGCCATTCTTTTGCCCATTATCTTCTATTACTCTTTGCCTTGTTCACTCTACTGCAGCCACAGTGGCTTTGTGCTGTTATTTAATGCATATCAACCCTGTTTCTGCCATAAGTGTTGAATAATTCAAAGAATCTAATAAAAAGTAGAAAATCAAAAAACAATTATTATGGTGACACGTTTTAAGAAAATAGTACACATATATTTCTTTGTGGCAAATGAGAATTATTTCTGTGCATTTAATATAGAGACCTCTACTTTGCTAATTTGTATAAGAAGTCTGGTCCCAGTAGCATTTGAGTTTTCAGCTCCTGCTCTAAGCCATGCTAAGAAGCTCAGGACATGAAGACTTGCTGCATTGGATAGATACTTCAGGACAATAGGAGGCCTAAGCTGTGCCTGGATTTCAGCTACTGAGCAGTTAATGCAAGCTGTTAATTGGCCAACAGAGGATACTTAGAAAGAGAACTAACTTTTCCGTTAGAAAACATGGGTCCTAGTCTTGGCTTTGTTACAGTCTAATTACATGGTGTTCAATGAGTTACATTCTCAGGTATTGGATTTTTGTTTTTGTTTTTGTTTATTTGGTCAGTTGGTTGGTTGTTGTTTAATCTGAAAAAGCAAATTAGATCACAAAGTTGTCTCTCAGATTCCAGCTCTACAATTTTTAAATGACTGATTCTCTTTTGCTTTTCCCCTTGAGCTATGCATTCATATTTTCCAGATACAACAATAATAAGTGTACAATCTATTTAGAACTGATCTATTATGGATGCCACAAATCATAGAAAAATAATGCTGGCTACATAGTGCCTCTCTTACCAAGCCTAAGCAGCATTTTTTTTTTTTGCATGATTTTAAAAGAGATATTCAGTGAGATGTAGACTGGTTAAAATTATTTATGTCATCAAGCTTTTAACATTTCCTTGGGGCTCTCTTCCCTTGTCACTGTTGAGCAAATTTTTGGATGGTAGGATAAAGTTTCTTTTGCTCAATTTCCTCCTATCTTTTGATTATTCCCTTTTAGATCAGACAGCATTCTCCTTCCCATCTTGGTGCTTACAGTTTTTAAAGATTTTGTAGTAATGTGCCATGCCCTAGTAGCTTTCTAAACTAATTTCAAACCCCTGGAGCTTCATGGAAATTCTGTTGCTTACATTTTTCCAGAGAGGTAGAATGCAAATCACATTATTAATATTTCAAACCTAGCTTCATGATACCGTATTTAAAATTCTATTTTTGTTTTAAATAGAATAAACTCCCTCACATATTCCATTTCTAAATGGCAAAAATACTAAGGAAACTGAAAAGTCATATCTCCTGCTGTGTCAGTTTCACTACTGAATAGAAAGAAATTGTCACCTAGCTAGTTAATAGTTTGATGCTTCAGAAACCCTACCCCAACTTACATTTTTCTTTTTGTTTTTATTTCACATTATTCATACTCTCCTAATGTTCCCTTAACTATAAACTGTCCTTATTTTTATGCTCCCTGAAATATAATTTCCCTTGCTATTTAATGCTAATACATTCCTCTCTCCCCTCTAGGTACTTAGCTCTCCATTTTCTTGGGTATTTCATTACATTCTACCCATTTTATAATTCCGCCCATTCATTTGTATGCGATTCACTTTTTCCTCTCCTTCCTGTGAAGAATAAATGATAATTGTCTGCCATCAGCAAACTTTATGAATTTAACTTGCCTGTTTTGTTTTTCAGGAAGACACTTAATAATTCTCAGTATTAATGTAGCATCTTTCATTTTATAACTCACTGTGTTCTTAAAATCATAATTTTATATAATTATAAAATTATATAAGAGTAAATTACTCTTGGGACACCTGCGTGGCTCAGTCGGTTAAGCATCCAACTCTTGATTTTGGCTGAGGTCAAGGTCTCACGGTTCCTGAATTCGAGCCCCTCATTGGGCTCTGTGCTGACAGTGCAGACCCTGCTTGGGATTCTCCTTCTCTCTTTCTCTGCCCCTCCCTGTCTCTCTCTCTTTCTATGTCTCTCAAAATAAATAAAAGTAAACTTTAAAAAAAAGTAAACTACTCTCTTTCCTTGGAATGGTTAATCTGGTTATGGCATGGCCCACCTACGAGCATTTCACCTTTTGGGCATCCTTTGTTGTTGGTGGATGGCAGGGATCTTCAAATAGATTTAAGTTTCACTCAGCCCCCTTTATGATCACAGGTGGTTTTGAGTGTATCTGTAATGTGATAAAACTTAATGAATGTTAGTTTCCCATCTATTCTGAACAGATAATGAGATACATTCTATTTCCCAGAACTAACAGGTTTTGGTAGAATTATAAAAAAGTATGTGCACTTAATAGGTCATAGGATAAATTTCTCATCCTGTGCCACTGTGTGTGATAATCAGTGATGTTCATTCTGTCTGTGTGCAGTATTGTGAGTGAGGGAAGAAACAGGCACACAATTGATTAAAATCCAGTGGGAGAGTTGGTTCTAAAGGTATGAGTGGAGCACGGTGAAATTACCAGAGATGAAGTCATAAATTCCACCTTGGAAATTCAATATTTACAAAAGAAGCTAAGATTTGAGCATTGTAGTTTGTGTTCCAGAGAGGAAGAATAGCATGAGTAAAATCAGTTCTGAACAAGTGAGGCAAAAGGGATGAGTAAAGTCAAGGAAGCAAGTTAGTAGCAAGAAAATGAAAGTCTCTGAAGTTGGTGCAAGTGAACAAAAATATTTTAATTACACATATACTGTCAGAACCAAGGAAAATCTAAACATCTAGGACACAAAAGATGTAGCAACGAGAGAACTTAAGGATCTCTGTTATGTATATCTTAACTATTTTCCCATATATTTATTTTCTAATTTATTGACAACACAGGCCCTCATCACCCCAATTCCAAATTCCCACTTGAATAATCTAATTAACTCAGTTGAGAGAAGTGACCCTCTCTTTAATTCCTTCAGCTATTGGAGGTCCTCACAATGATGCCATACTATCTTCTTTAAAGAGGGCTTGGGTAGAAGCATCTTCATAGGCTTGGGGACAGACTAGACTGATACACTCCTTAGAAGGAGACCAGTGGCTGATGAGACTGGAAATTTACATTTGGGTGAAAACATGAAAGACTGTTATTCCAGTCACCTGATATATAAATAATTTGGATAGAGCACTTTAAGAACATCTTGGTTTTTTCACATGGTATTTGGGGTCTCAGCTGAGAAAACTCAGTGTCTGAAGATTACTCGGTGGCTGATGGCTGTAATCATCTAAAGTCACATGACTGGTGGTTGGTGCTAGCTATGGCCTGGGACCTCAGCTTGAACTGCAAGTCACAACACTACATATAGCCTCTCCATGTGGCTGTCTGAACTTCCTTAATTGCTATTTTGATGGAAAAAAAGGTTTAAAGAAAAGTGAAAACTTGAGAAAATGTTTACAACATTCAACATATAGGAAAGGAAAAGAGTTATGCATAATTTTTAAAGTTTGTAAACTTTAAATTAAAAATAGTAAGAAAGTGAAAAACACCAGATAGAAATTAAAGTGCATTAAGAAAAGAAACTACAAAAACCTATGAAGCGCATGAAAAAGTACACAACTTGCATGCCATGTAAAGAAATGCAAGTGATATTAAAAAATAAGATAGTTTTATCTTTACCTATCAGACTGGCAAAGATGAAAATTTGGAAGATACCTCTAATCAAGAGTGTGTGGGAAAGGAAATTCAGATTACTTTTAGTGAGAGGACAAACTTACATAAATTTTCTGTAAATTGCATTACAATTTTAACTGTGCATAATCTTTAGCACGGCATTTTAAATCTAGAAACGTATCCTCAGGAAATTCTCAAGCAAGTACAAACATGCATATAAAAGGTCATTCAAAATAGTATGGTTTATAATACTGAAAAATTACAAATAGCCTACCCTTCTAAAAGTTTAAGAAATTGTTTACATGGAGTAGAAAATTATACATGCAGCTTTTAAGATAATTGTGTAGATTTATATTAATTGACATAATAGTATGTTCAAAATATGACAATGATCAAGATGGAAAACCAGTTTACAAAACATCATGAGCTAATGTTTGTTAACTTGTTTACTAAAAAATGTGCATGTATGTTTAAATGAATAAAAAATCAAAAGGCAGGAGAAAGAAGACTTAACTAAGAAATGCATATTTGAGAAAATGACTTTAGTAATTTATTGAACAAATATTGAGTGCATGTTTTGCTACAGGTATTTTTCTGAATACCTGAAATAACGGCAAAGAAGAAAGCAGACAGAACCACAACTTGAAAGCAGAGTGTGGCTGTATCCAGGCAGCTTTGTGCCCTCTCCAACCCCTTAGGAATGCTGAGAATTACTAGACATCTTTTTTAGTTCTTTTCCTAAACTACTTAATTAATTTGTTTTTATTTTAATTGAAATATAATTAACATACACTGGTTTATTAGTTTCAGATGTACAATATAGGAATCAACAATTCCAATTCCATACATTACCCAGAGTTTATCACAGCAAGTGCACTCCTTAAATCCTTTCATCTATTTCACGCATCCCCCACCAACCTCCAACCAATAATTCTCTATACTTGAGTCTTTTCGGTTTCTCTCTCTTTTTCTTTGTTTTGTATCTTAAATTCCATGTATGAGCAAGATCATATGGTATATGTCTTACTCTGACTGACTTATATCACTTACATAATACCCTTTAGATCCATCCATGTTGTTGCAAATGGCAAGATTTCATTCCTTTTTATGGCTGAGTAATTTCAATGCATATATATACAAGACCTTCTTTATCCATTCATTCATCCATCCATGACCACTTGGGTTGCTCCCATAATTTGACTATTGTAAATAATGCTGCAATAAACATAAGGGTGCATGTATCTTTTCAAATTAGTATTTTTGTATTCTTTGAGTCAATACCCAGTAGTGGAAATATTGGATCATACAATAATTTAATTTTTAATTTTTTGAAAACCTCCCTACTGTTTTCCACAGTGGCTATCCCAGTTTGCATTCCCACCAACAGTGCACAAGGATTCCTTTCTCTCCACATCCCTGCCAAAACTTGTTGATTTTTGTGTTTTTGATTTTAGTCATTCTGTCAGATGTGAGGTAACATCTTCATTGTGGTTTTGATTTTCATTCCTCTGATAATAAGTGATGCTGAGCATCTTTTTATTTGCCTATTGGCCTCCGAAATGTCTGTTCATATCTTCTGCCCACTTTTAAATTGGGTTATTTTGGTTATGGTGCTGAGTTGTATAAATTCTTTATATATTTTTGATAAAACCTTTTATCAGATATGTCATTTGCAAATATCGTCTCCCATTCAGTAGGGTTTTTTTTTGTTGTTGTTCTGTTGATTGTTTCCTTTGCTGTGCAGAAGGTTTTAACTTGGATACAGTCCCAATAGTTTATTTTTGCTTTTGTTTCCCTTGCCTCAGGAGATATATCCAGAAAAATGTTGCAATGACTGATGTCGGAGACATCACTGCCTCTGTGCTCCTCTATGATGGTTATGGTTTCAGGTCTCACACTTTGGTTTCTAATGCATTTCAGTTAACCTTTGTGTCCAGTGTAAGAAAGTGGTTCAGTTTCATTCCTTTGCACGTAGCTCCACAGTTTTCCCAGCACCATTTGTTGAAGAAACTTCTTTCCCCATCGCATATTCTTGCTTCCTTTGTCAAAGATTGATTGGCCATATAATTGTGGACTTATTTCTGTGCTAGTACCATACTGTTTTGATTACTACAACTTTGTAGTAAATCTTGAAATCCAGGATTGTAATATCTCCAGCTTTGTTCTTTCTCATGATTTCTCTGGTTATTCAGGGTCATTTGTGTTTCCATACAAATTTTAGGATTATTTGTTCTAATTCTATGAAAAACACTGTTGGTATTATTTTTATTTTATTTTATTTTACTTGACTTTATTTTATTTTAGACAGAGAGAGAGACAGAGCATGAGCAGGGGAAGGGCAGAGAGAGATAGAAACACAGAATCTGAAGAAAGCTCCAGGTTCTGAGTTGTCAGCAGAGCCTGAAGTGGGGCTCAAACTCATGAACTGTGGTATCATGACCTGAGCCAAAGTTGGCAGTGTAACCGACTGAGCCACCCAGGCATCCCTGTTGGTATTTTGATATGGATTACATTGAATCTGTAGATTGCTTTGGGTAATATCGGACATTTTTTTTTAATTTTTTTTTATTTATTTTGAGACAGAGAGAGACAGAGCATGAATGGGGGAGGGTCAGAGAGAGGGAGACACAGAATCTGAAACAGGCTCCAGGCTCTGAGCGGTTAGCACAGAGCCTGACTCAGGCTCGAAATCACAGACTGCGAGATCATGACCTGAGCCGAAGTCGGCCGCTTAACCGACTGAGCTACCCAGGCGCCCCCTAATATCTGACATTTTAACAATATTTGTTCTCCCAACCCATGAGCAAGGAATGTCTATCCATTCGTTTATGCCATCTTCAATTTCTTTCATCAGTGTTTTATACTTTTTGGAGCATGGGTCTTCAACTCTTTGGTTAAGTTTATTTGTAGGTATTTTATTATTTTTGCTGTAATTGGAAACAGGACTGTTTTCTTAATTTCTCTTTCTGCTACTTCATTGTTACTGTATAGAAGTGCGATGGAGGGGCACCTGGGTGGCTCAGTCTGTCAAGTGGCCAACTTCGGCTCAGGTCATTATCTCACAGCTCCTGAGATGGAGCCCCTAGTCCGGCTCTGTGCTGACAGCTCAGAGCCTGAAGTTTGCTTCGGATTCTGTGTCTCCTTCGCTCTCTGTTCTTCTCCTGCTTGTGCAATTTCTCACAAAAATAAATAAAGACTAAAAAAAAAATTAATAAAAAAAAAAGAAGTGCAATGGATTTCTGTATATTGATTTTGTGACCGGCATCCTTACTCAATTTAATTCATTCATTAATTCTAGTAGTTTTTCAGTGGAGTCTTTAGGGTTTTCAATATATAGTATTACGTCATCTGCAAATAGTGAAAGCTTTACTTCTTCTTTACCAATTTGGATACGTTTTATTTCCTTTTTAATTTTGTTTAATGTTTACTTATTTCTGAAAGAGAGACAGAGCACATATAGGAGAGGGGCAGAGAGAGAGGGCGAGAGAGACACAGAATCAGAAGCAGGCCCCAGGCTCCAAGCTGTCAGCACAGAAGCCTACGCGGGGCTTGAACTCCTGAACCACAAGATCATGACCTGAGCCGTAGCTGGATGCTTAACTGACTGAGCCAGATACCCCTGGATGCCTTTTATTTCTTTTGTTGTCTGAGAGCTGTGGCTAGGACTTCTAGTACTATGTTGAATGAAAGTTGTAAGAGCAGACATCCTTGTCTTGTTCCTGATCTTAGGGTAAAAGTTCTGTTTTTCACCATTGAATATGATGTTAGATGTGGGTTTTTATTATTTAACCTTTATTATGTTAACGTAAGTTCCCCCTGAACCTACTTAGTTGAGGGTTTTTATCATTAATGGATGTTGTACTTTGTCAAATGCTTTTTTGTGCATCTATTGAAATGATTATATGGTTTTTATCCTTTCTTCTGTTGATGTGATGTATCATGCTGATTGATTTGTGACCAAATCCCAGGAATAAATCTTATTTGATTGTGGTGAATTATTTTTTAAATGTAATGTTGGATTCATTTTGCCCAATATTTTGTTGAGGATTTTTGCATCTATGTTCATCAGAGATAGTGGCCTGTAGTTCTCTTTTTTGTCATGTCTTTATCTGGTTTGGGTATCATGCTGGCCTCATAGAATGAATTTGGAAGCTTTCCTCCCTCTTCTACTTTTTGGAATAGTTGGAGGAGGATAGGTACTTTTTTAAGTTTATTTATTTACTTTTAGAGAGAGAGAGAGAGAGAGAGAGAGAGAGGGCATGAGCAGAGTAGGGGCAAAGAGAGAGGGAGACATACAATCCCAACAGACTCCACACTCAGCGTGAAGTACAATGCAGGGCTCAATCTCACAACCATGAGATCATGACCTGAGCTGAAATCAAGAGTCTGACCTTTAACTGACTGAGCCACCCAAGTGCCTCTGAAGAGAATAGGTATTAAGTCTTTAAATGTTTGGTAGAATTCACCTGTGAGGCCGTCCTGGACTTTTGTTTGTTGAGAGTTTTTTAATGATTCAATTTCATTGCAGGATATCAGTCTGTTCAAATCTTCTATTTCTTCTTGATTCAGTTTTGGGAGGTTATATGTTTCTAGGAATTTATCAATTTCTTTTTGGTTGTCCAATTTGTTGGCATAGAGTTTTTCATAATATTCTCTCATAATCCTTTGTATTTCTGTGGTGTCAGCTGTTATTTCTCCTGTTTCATTTCTCATTTTGTTTCTTTGAGCCCTTTCTCTTTTTTTCTTTGATGACCTTGATAATGTTTTATCAATTTTGTAGAACTTTTCAAGGAACCAGCTCCTGGTTCTTGATCTGTTCAATTAGATTTTTGTTTGTTTGTTTGATTGATTTTAGTTTCTATCTCATTTCTTTCTGCTCTAATCTTTATTATTTCTTTCCTACTGTTGGTTTGGGGTTTAGTTTGTTCTTCTGTTTATAGCTCCTAAAGGAGGATTGGGATTAGGATTAGGATTAGGATTAGGTGGTTTATTTTAGATTTTCTCGCTTCTCGAGGTAGACCTGTATTGCCATAAACTTCCCTCTTAGAACTGCTTTTGCTGCATCCCAAAGATTTGGGACTATTGTGTTTTCATTTTAATTTGTATTTTTTGGTTTGTATGGAAGGTAAAATTATATTCCATGTATTTTTTAATTTCCTCTTTGATTTCTTGGTTATCTCTTTCACTGTTTAGTAATATGTTCTTTAACTTCCATGTATTTGTGTCCCCTCCACATTTTTTTTTCTTATGGTTGACTTCTAGTTTTATAGCATTCTGGTCAGAAGAGGTGCATGGTATGACTTCAATCTATTTGAATTTGTTGGGATTTGTTTTGTGACCTAATATGTGATCTATTCTGGAGAATGTTCCATGTGCACCCAAAAAGAATGTGCATTCTGCTGTTTTAGGACAGAATGTTCTGAATATATCTGTTATATCCATGTGGTCCAATGTGTCATTCAAAACTACTGTTTCCTTGTTGATTTTCTGTTTGTATGACCTGCCATTGATATCAGTGGGGTGTTAACATCCCCCACTATTTTGTAGTTACTATACATTACTTCCTTAATGTTTGTTATTAGCCGCTTTATGTATTTAGGTGCTTCATGTTGTAGGCATAAATATTTAAAATTATTATGTTTTCTTGTTAGATTGATCCCTTTATGATTATTTAGTGTTATTCTTTGTCTCTTCTTACAGTCTTTGTTTTAATCCATTTTGTCCAATACAAGTATTACTACACCAGCTTACTGCACATGT
Organism: Panthera tigris; assembly: GCF_018350195.1. NCBI lineage: Eukaryota > Metazoa > Chordata > Mammalia > Carnivora > Felidae > Panthera > Panthera tigris. Next base: position 86,061,766 of record NC_056664.1, read on the forward strand.
CTTTAGATCTTCAATGAGTCTTTTAGAGGCAGCATATAGATGGGTCTTGTTTTTTTATCCATTCTGTCACTCTATGTCTTTTGGTTGGAGCATTTAATCCGCTGACATTCCAAGTAATTATTCATAAGTGTGTACTTATTGCCATTTTGTTACATGGTTTATGATTATTTTTGTAGTTCTTCTCTGTTCCTTTATTCTCTTGTTCTCTACTCTCATGGCTTGCTGGTTTTCTTTAGTGATATACTTGGATTCCTTTCTTTGTATTTTTTGTATTTCTATTACCAGATTTTGATTTGTGGTTACCATTAGGTTGATGTAACATCTTATGCATATAGCACTCTAAATTTTTTAATAATTTTTTAAGTTTATTTATTTATTTTGAGAGAGAGACAGTGCATGCACAAACAAGGGAAGAGCAGAAAGAGAGAGAGAGGGAGAGATAATCCCAAAAACAAACAAAAAAAAAAAGTAGTGGCCTTATGAAAAAGAGGTCCTGCAGTGCCCTGCAATGTAATGCCCATTGGCCAGAACCATTTCTGATGTCTCCTATGTGTGTTGCATGCTTTCTGTTGTGCTGGTTGTGCTGCATTTGCTTGCAGTCTAGTCATGTAATGACTTTTTTTGTCTGTTGTGGGCACGGTTTGGTCCCTGTATTATTAGTGGGCCAGTCTGGGGCTACCTTGGACTTGAGTTTAGTCAGATCAGGTGTTTGCCAGACCTGCAGTCGTACCAAATTCCAGGGCATTCTCCTGAGTTGTCCCTTGAGAATCTTTCCCTGCTGGGAGGGGCCTACAGTCACACCAGATGTCTGCCACTACCACTGCTGGGGCCACAGTCATACTGGTGTATGTGGTTATCTTCCTCTCTCCCTGAGGCAGAAGTCACTTTGGAGTGGTACTAGCCTTTCTCAGGGCTGCTTGCACAATGCCAGTCTTGTGGTGCTGCTTTGATGGACTCTTGCCAAGAGTATGTTGGAGGGAGCTCGTCCACAGGAGAACATGGTGGCAGGGTATTCTGCAGGAAGCTGGGGAGAGAGTGCTTGTGCTGAGCTGGTTCTGGCAGATGTCCGTGTATCCAGGCTGGGGGGAAGGAGAAGGAAATGTTGCCCACCAGCTGTTTTGTTCTTGGTGACATCTCCCAAAGATCCCTGCCCTTCCAACACATGCTCTGATATTAGTAAATATATCTTCCTGTATACCCCAAGTGTTTTTCAAACTTCCTCTTCCATGCTATATCTCAGCAGGACTGTTCATTGTACTGTCCCTTTAAAGGAAGAAACTCAATTTTTATCACCTCTGGCTCTCTCAGAGCCATGCTCACTGATTTTTAAGGTTCTAAGTGTTAAGCCTCACTGATTGTAAGAACTTGTGACATTAGGCCACTCTGGTTTTCAAAGCCAAATATTATAGGGATTTATCTTCCCCAGTGTGGGTACCTGCTGCGTGTAGAGTCTGCTCCCCTCTCCTCTCTGTACCCACAGCATCCCTCCTTCCTGGAGATAGTCTAGCATGTCAGTTTGCCTTCTGACTGCATCTTTACCCTTCCTACCCATTTCAATATGGCCTCTTCTTGACATTTTGCTGTGAAGAATCTGTCCTGTCAGTCTTCAGGTTGTTTCCTGGGTATTTACACCAAAGTGGGTGTTATCTAGTTGTATCCATGGGACAAGGTGATCTTAGGATCTTCCTACTCTGCCATCTTCCCTGGAAGTCTGAGGTCATGATTTTTAGCTCTTTGATGGGAATTCAGAGAATGGGCAGAGGAGGAAATGAGGAGTGCTTTAGGAATGGCAGGTAAGTCAATTTACACACTGAACTACAGACAATGTGTTGACTACAAAACTAACAGTTCCTTGGATTCAAAGGAGTTTTTCTTACGGTTTTAAGAAGAGAGGCATATTTAAAAAGCTGGGGTTTGTGTTGGCAGAGGATGGAAAAAGGATTTTGTGAAGGAATGTTGGTAACTGTGTGTGCTCTGTAAAATAAATTTTAATAAATGCAAGTAAATAAAGATTTGTACTCTTTCCAAATTATGTCAGGTTCTCATGCCTGGTTTATGAGAAATAGAATATACCAGTACCAGGGAGTAAACTGAGGAACTTCAACCTAAGTGAAGAGTCAGAAGACTCCTCACTGAGATTATGACATCTAAACTCAAATTTAAAGTTGAGTATCCAGAAGAAGGCAGAAATCTCAGGGGAAAGGATCAATTTAAGAGGCCCGAGAAAAAGTCTGCAAAGTACCTTAAATCAAGAAAAATAAATGTAGTCTTCTGAGGAATTCAGATATGTATCAATGAGTTTATTAGAAGGAAACTATGGTTTAGGAAGTGGTCAGGACATGATATACACATTAAGACATGCATTTTAACATAGCATATGGATTAGATTTGAGGCTGCCCTGAGAAAAGGACCTAGTACTTGGCTTTCTTAAAAAAAAAAAAAAAAAAAAAAAAAAGAAAAGAAAAAGCTTAGAACTACATGGAATTTTTCTACCTTGCATACTGTATAAGGACTAGATAAAAAGATATTGTTTATGGATAGTAAGACTCAATATTGTTCAAATATCAATTCTTCTCAACTTAATCTATAGATTAAATGCAATCTCAATCAAGATCCCAGAAAGATATTTTGTAGATATAGACAAACTGATTCCAAAGTTCATATAGAAAGGCAAAGACGTGGAGTAGCTAACACAATAATAAAGAAGCAGAAAAAAATCATAGAACTCACACTTCTCTATTTCAAGATTACCATATACTACCACAATCAAGACATTATCGTATTAGCTAAAGAATAGACACATAAATCAATAGAATAGAATAGAGAGACAAAAAATAGACTTACAAACACAGTAAACTGATTTTCAACAAAGGTGCAAGGGCAATTCAATGGAGAAAGCACAGCCTTTTCAACAAATAGTGTTGGAACATTTAGACATCCATATGCAAAATGGTGAACACAGACACAGGCCTTTCACCTTTCACAAAGTTAACTCAAAATAGATCATAGATCTAAATGTAAATGCAAAATTATAACTTCATGAAGAAAATGAGAGGAAATCTATGTGACCTTGTGTTTGGTGATGAGTTTTGAGACACAACATTAAGTGCATGATCCATGAAAAAAAATTGATAAATTAGACTTTAATAAAATAAAAAAATTCTGGGCATCAAAGCATATAAACAACAAAGTGAAATGGCAACCCATGGTTAAAATGGTAAGTTTTATGTTATGTGTATTCTACCACAATTAAAAATAATTTTAAATTTAAAAACTTCTATGAAAGACATTGCTATAAGAATAAAAAGACAAGCCATAGACTCAGAGAAAATATTTGCAAAACATATATCTGATAAAGGACTTGCATCCAAAATCTACAGAGGATTCTTAAAACTCAACAATAAGAAAATCAACAACCTAATTTTTAAAAGAGCAAAAGAAAAAAAAAAGAGCAAAAGAAATGGATAGGCACCTCACCAAAGAATATATACAGATGGCAAATAAGCATATGAATAGATTCTCAATGGCATGTCACTAAGATGATGCAAATCAAAACAATGAGATGGCATTACATATTTTATAAAGGCTAAAATTCAAAATACTTGAAATACCAATGACTGGCAAAGATGTGGAGCAACAGGAATTCTTATTCATTGCTTGTGGGAACACAAAACCCAATAGCCACTTTGGAAGACAGTTTGGAGGGTTCTTACAAAACTTACCAGAATCTTATCACATAGTCCTGCAATCCCTATCCTAGGATATTAACCCAACTGACTTGGAAACTAAGTCTTCACGGAAACTACAAAAACTCCAAACTAATTTGCAGACAGAAACCCTGCCTGGGCCATTAGTAGAAGGAATTATCCTCCACAATACAGAACCAAAGCCTTTATCTTGCACACAGATAATACCCAAATTCACAGTATCCATAAGGCACAGAGACTTTGAATAAGAAACTAGCATATAGGTCCCAAACTGGTCGACCCAACCGGGTCCTGCTAACAATGAAACGGCAACATGTAAAATCCAAGAAATGTCCAGGCCTTTTAGAGATGAAACTCCCAATGGAGACAAGCTTAGGAAAAGCCATAAATGGAGAACTCAAACTTTATACTAAGGAAATAAAGATCAAACAGACCAGAAAGAGATTTTTAAAATATGTTTAAAATATTCATAGAGATCAAGGAAGCAAGAGAATCCATGAAGAACAAAGATCATTTTATGAGGAAAAAAAAAAACCACAGATGTATTTGAAAAGGAACCAAATGGAGATTCTGGAAATAAAAATGGTCAATGAAATTTTAAAAACTTTAATAGATAAGTTAAAGAGCAGGCCTACTAAGAGACCAAACCAAATCAGTTGAGAACTGAAAATGTCTGCTCTATTACTCCAGCAAAAAAGATGACTGCTTGAATAGGACAGTGGCAGTGAGAGTAGAAATAAGTGGAGAAATTTAAGAACTTTGAAAGTAGAATCAACAAGATTTGGTAATGAAGACTCCAGCCTCCCAATATATTCCTTCCTGACTTAGAAGAGAAGCATCGTGGCTGTGGTTTGAGCTGATGTGGTAGCTTCTTCTTAATGCCTGGCCTGTGGTAAGCACTCACTGGTGCTGTTGTTCATTGTGTTGTTGTTTTCATTTTATGATTATCACCATTAAAGTTGATAGGAACAGCTGAAAGGTAAAGAAGGAGGTGTTGAACCTCCTACTAAGGAACATGTTATTGCTTTCCCACTGTCCAAATATTTTATAGGAAAGCTTGGTGTTAGAGCTGCTCTGCTTCAATCACATTGAAAAAAAAAAAAAAAATGAGTGGAATATGAAATAAACCAGATAGCTCAAAAACATATATCATTGTATGTAACCATGCACAACATGATTAAGAAAGCAACCAAATCAGCACTGGAAAGACGGAATTATTAAGTCAGTGACACTGGCACAGCAGTGACAAAGAGCAATGACACACTATTATCACTTCACCATGCTGACACAATTTTAAAATTTAAAAAGCACATGGGAAAAATTGTAACAAAATTAAAAAGATGCAGTTTCAAAGATTTCTTTTAAAAATATGCAGAGAGGCACCCGGGTGGCTCAGTCAGTTAGGTGTTTGACTCTTGATTTTGGCTCATGTCAAGACCCTACGGTGTTGGGATCAAGCCCCAAGAGGGGCTCCACACTGAGTATGGAGTCTGCTTGGGATTCTCTCTCTTTCCCTCTGCCCCTCTTGTCTGGCGCTTACTCTTTCTCTCTCTTGGTCTCTAAAATACATTTTTTTAATTAAAAAATTTTAAATATGCAGATGTGGGTTTTCTGGAAAAATTTCTCATCAAAGTAAGAAATAACTTTTATGGGAATATGCAATCCTCAACAATGTGCAGTAAAAATAAGCACACTCTTACACTGCTGGAGGAATAATAATACATATAGCTTTAAAACCCTGTCAGCATGTTTTAAGAGGCCTAAGAACATTTATGCTTTTTAGTGTAATAATTAAAATCCCAAGAATTTACTCTAAGAAAACTGGAGAAATAGAGAAATCTATGCATTGCAATGTTGTTTATAATAGCAAAAACACTGGACACAATCTAAGTGTCAATCAAAAAGGAGGGGTTGTAATACATGGCATGGTTATTTTAGATTATTACATGGCCATAAAAATCTATTAATAAGCAATTTTTAATAACTAATGTGCTGATTATTCTCCATTTGCTCCCCATTCTGCCAGATCCATTCTCTCCCATTCTCTTCCTTAATCTGTCCTCTGAGAAAATGACTAGTACAAACTGCATCATATAGATTCTTTGTCACTTCCGTTTCCACGGAGCTCCAGAAAAACACAATGTCTTTCCTTCACCCTTGGAACCCAATAGCATACTGTTGCTGCTAGCCTCTGATGCCCACCATCCCTTGTCCTTAATCCTAACCACACTTCTCTATAGAGCCCCTTCATGAAAGTCCCTTCGTTAAAACCTGAGTAAGTTTCCTATCCAGAGATGAGATATATGTGAACTCTTACATCATAAAACTGCATAGTCTGTATGATCTAATGTGAAAATACATAGAAACACTTGTAAAGAAACACACAAATGTGGAGACAAGCTTCTTCTGAGAAGTATAAGACACATTTCTTTCATTTGTTTTCTACTCCCCAAATTTTTTACAATAAATAATGTATAATTTATTAAATGCAATTATTATTAAATTACATATAATTCTTTTATGATAGAGTAACAACTCTAAAAATTAGATGAACGTATTTTAAATATACCTCTTCTTTTTAAAAGTGAATGAAGTTGGCTTTTTTTGACCTTCAATAGATTTTCAAGAGGTCACTGTTCTTTTATAGAAGGATTCCAAGTCCTGTTGTCCATATCAAAATAAATATTTTTGCCAGAAATCGTTCTTACTTTTCACTTTTGACTGAGGCCTTTTTATTCTTAAAAGGGTAAGATGTGGCATCTAATTTTGTCTCTGCTTCTTTGGGGAGAGGAACTTTAGTATATTGCTACTAAAGACATTTCCATCACATCTAACCCGGCAAGCTTCCCTGTATTCTTCACCTTCTTGGTGTTTAGAGAGCTCAATTAATGTAATTCTGCTAACTTTGTTGTTGCTGTTGCTGTTGTTACTCACTTCCTTGCTAGGAAGATGGGGTGAAGTTTCTGACTGGAAGCGTAAGAAGAATAACTAGATATCCTCTATCCTCCTGTGTCCCTCAAAGCCAGTCCCCTGCAGAGACCATGCATCTTCCTTCACTCTTTCATGCTGGAAGTGGTACAGCAGTCAGCTCCGGTGAGTGTGGTGAAATGAGATCTACCCCAAGTCCAGTGCTTTCTGTAAATGGATGAGGTTGCCCAAATCCTTGGATCCTGGTGGCAGGCCCATTTGGCTAATGGACCTAGAGCCACAATCTGCACCCTGACCTCTAGCAGTGACAAAGGCGATATCTTGCCTGACATATTTACTCATTTGTTTCGTTCCTCCAATCATTTAGTAATTACGTGGAAAAGAGAGACGTTATTTGTTGGTGGCCTCCTCAGAAACTGCAAGGCATACTTTTGTTTTACAATTATAAGTATATACATACCACTTTGACTTGACAATAAAACCTTCTGGTTGGTTTGAGTTTTGCTATATGTTGTTGTAACTTGGATGCCAAAGGGCTTCACACCATTCTTAATTTTTTTTTAATGTTTATTTCTGAGGGAGAGAGAGAGAGAGAGAGCAAATAGGGGAGGGGCAGCGAGAGAGGGAGACACAGAATCCAAAGCAGGCCCCAGGCTCTGAGCTGTCAGCACAGAGCCCAACTCAGGCTCGAACCCACAAACCGTAAGAATATGACCTGAGCTAAAGTCCGACGCTTAACTGCGCCACACAGGGGACCCGGGCCTCACACCATTCTTAAACAGTCCATTCTTAAACAGTCCATTCTTAGAGTAAACAGTAATTTCTTAGAGAATCCAGAAGGTCAAACAGCAGAAACTAAAAATAAAAATAAAAAATAGAGTTTAGATCCTTTGGGGAGCTGGTAACTCCCATACATCAAGAGTAGGAATGCAGGGGCACCTGGGTGGCTCAGTCGGTTAAGCATCTGACTTCTGCTCAGGTCATGATCTCACAGTTCGTGGGTTTAAGCCCTGCATCTGGCTCTGTGCTGACAGCTCAGAGCCTGGAGCCTGTTTCGGATTCTGTGTCTCCGTCTCGCTCTGCCCCTCCCCTGTTCACGCTCTGTCGCTGTCTCAAGAATAAATAAACATTAAAAAAAAATTTTTTTTTCTTAAAAAAATTTTTTTAACATTTATTTATTTTTGGGACAGAGAGAGACAGAGCATGAATGGGGGAGGGGCAGAGCGAGAGGGAGACACAGAATCGGAAGCAGGCTCCAAGCTCCAAGCCATCAGCCCAGGGCCCGATGCGGGGCTCGAACTCACAAACCACGAGATCGTGACCTGAGCTGAAGTCGGACGCTTAACCGACTGAGCCACGCAGGAGCCCCCAAAAAATAAAAAAATAAAAAAAAAAAAAGAGTAGGAATGCAGTGACTCAGCTGTATGCAGATGTTCCCTTTCCTCTTATCCTTTTAGCCCTGGAATCCCAAAAATGTTGGCAAAATAAGTATTCTATATTATTCTTTTTTAAAACTTTATTTTCTGACACAACTCAATAATACAACACATAGGAGTTAGGCAATCAGGCCACCCTAAAAAAACAACAGATATTTCTTCTAAATATCAAGATAGCAAATCAGAGGCATTATTGCCTTTTTAGTTCCCCATATCTTAAGCATTAGTCATTCAAATGTCAAAATCTTTTATAAAGTAATTCTATTAATTCCACTTGAATAGATCTTCATTTAATGAGCCACTGTGCACCCTTATTTTCGTCTTAAATAAAATAATTTTAATGAAATAATTTTGTGTCAATTTAGATTTTATTGTTGCTATTATTAATACTATGTTTTAATGTTATATTCATTATGTGATCTGTTAACAAAAATCTGCTAAAGGCAATCCATTTGTTTCAGAGTTCATGAAAAACTGGTATATTCTGGTGACAATTTGGCAGCAAGAGATCATTTAGCAAGGACATACTTTACACCATATGATGAAGCATGATCATTCTGCTTGAGTGGAATGGATGATAGATTGTTCATTAATCCTACAAAAATGTATTAAGTACTTACCATGTGTCAAGTACTGTGCTCCTTACCGGGGACACATTGTCTCTGCTTTAATGGACCCTAAAAGAAAAATTATACAAATGATATACATTAATAGATGGTCACACAAATAATTATATAATGATAGATTATGAAGCATACAATAAATAAAAATTTATATTGTGACCAGGATTGTCAGGAAAATGTCAGGAAATTTGACAGATAGGTTAAATAAACTCTTTGCCCTACAGTTAATAAAAGTTTTTAGCCTCTAAAATGTACTTCTTGCCTCTAAATTGAATCAATATAGGAACTTGGAATTTTTATAATCAACTCTTTAAAATTCTTTAAAATTCATCCAAAAACAATTATATGAGAAAAACAGTTTTGTCAATGTTATAGACATTATGATCCAGATATCAGCATACCAGACCTGCATATATGACCCTTCCTAAACTCCAATGGGAGACTTAGGAAAGTAACTTTGCCTCTGTGGACCCCAGTTGCTTGTCTTGCAAAATGAAGTATTGGCCAGGTCATCCTGAGAACGAAACCAATCTAAATTCTCTGATCTATAATTTAAGAGAAATATTCTCTATGACTACAGAATAAGTTTGTGCCTGTCATATAGAAATTACCTGTCATAAACAAGCTATAAGAATTTGATGTTAAGTGAAAATACAGAATTGGATCCCTTTAGTACTTTATTAATATATTACTGTGTAGACATACTACATAAGGTAAAAATAACAATTGCTTCCTGTTGTGAATATAGCATCTGATTTTACCAGTATATAGTTTCCCACAGGTGCATCTGTTCTCTAATGGAAGTTGGGGTGACACATACTAAATAATGACCAGTCAATTATATTTATTTATATATAAATAGTAGCCACCCCAGATTTTTCTCTTCCCCCAGAATAATGTAATAACCTGCTATACATACTTGTGGAAACACTCCATTTCCTCAAAATACAAAGAAGATTTGTAACTACCTATTTAATGTCTTTCTTCTCCACTGGACACGGTATCTTATTCACTGCTGCATTAACTTTTGACGCATTAACAACCAACCAAACCTAGAGTCTTAAAACAACAAATCTATTTCTTCTTCACCATTTTGTGTTGATTACAGCTTGACCCAACTGGACCCAGCTGGGCTTGGCTAAGCATAACTCTAGGCTGTGTAAGTTTGTATCTGCTCCACATATTGCTCATTCTGGAACCAAGGCTGAAGAAACACTGACATCATGCAGTATAGTTTAATGGAAAATGACAATAATGCAAGAAGAGAGGTGCCTGGGTGGCTCAGTTGGTTAAGCGTCTGACTGAAGCTCAGGTCATGATCTGTCCTGTGAGTTCAAGCCCCCTGTCAGGCTGTGTGCTAACGGTTCAGAGCCTGGAGCCTGCTTGGGACTCCATGTCTCCCTCTCTCTCTCTGACCCTCCCCTGCTCGTGCTCTGTCTCTCTCAAAATAAATTAATTAATTAATTAATTAAACATTAAAAATGTTTTAAAAAGCAATAAAGCAAGAGGAAATAAATGGATGGTGGATTCCTAAGCCTTATTTAAGAATGGTCACACAGTTGCTCCCGCCCTCATTTCATTGGTCAAAGCAATCACAGGGGCAAGTGCAAAATCAATAGAATGGTGAAGTATACTCTCCTCCATGACAGGGAAAGGAAGATGAATTAGTGAACAGTAATGAAGTCTGTAACAGCTGCCCTACACTTACCACTTAACATAGTCCATGGCACATAGTGGATGTTTAACCTGTTTGAGGAATTTATAAAATTGTATAATATGTCATCCATCTCCCCAAATAAGTACATATTCTCTTGTCTTTCTCTGTAATACAAATGTATTTTCCCTCCATGTGAGAAACTTTAATACTTTAATTTTTCCCAGATTCAGTATGGCCCAGGAAACAGTTTGTCATCATATCCCTAGTTCCAAGTTCACTGGCTTTCATATGGTCAATGCTCAACAAGTATTTTTTTTAGATGAACAAAAAAAATAATAATAATAAAGGAATGAATGAGTCCGTAAGCCAAATGCTAGATGTGGGGGGTTTTTTGTTGTTGTTTTTAAGGAGATTTTTTTGTTGTTCATTTACACATAATAAAGCTAAATCTGACTTCTAGTTAGTGTTAAGTCCTAAGGTGTTCTAGCATTACTTTCCATATAAATTAAGAGAGTACTCCTTTTTGTGAACTCTATTTAAGTGTTATGGTATGCTTAGAATTAGTTTTGAAAGTTAAATATACTCCTACTGAGATTATATGGGCACATGGAAATGGTCTTAAAGACCAATGAATTTCAACCCTCATACTTTAAGGATGATTATCGTTATCTTTAATTTATTATTCACTATCTCATGAAGGTATTTTGTTTGGATGTATTTGTCATTACTTTTCATTAAAAAATACTTTTCATGTATCTATTATACCCAAACCTCTGATATACATGGTATATAAGAAACAGTTTCTATTGTTCAGGTTTTTCTATCTGCTTGAGTAGATATGCTATGTTTCAAGACAGCTACAGTAATATTTGTGAGTACCAAATAAGTAAAACATACCCACAGGAATTTAGATAAAAGAGATAAGGTCCTACAAGAATGATTAAGAAAATCTCATGGAAGAAATACAATTTAATTGAACCTAAGAAAATGAGTAGGATCTCCATAAGTGAATTAGAGAGGGAGGATATTTTTAGGAGAAAGAATATAATAAATAAAAAAGCAAAAGGTATAATTCAGCAACGTCAAGAAAGTCAGAGTTAAAGCTGTGTAGGGAGATAACTAAAGATAAGGCTGGAAAAATAAGTAGAGCACAGATTGTGAATGAAGACATAAAATGGTGAACTAAGGATTATCAATTTCATTTTGTAAGCATTGTAGAGCCAATGAAGTTTTTTCACGAGGGAATGTACCACAATGAGTGTATTTTTAGGATTATTAATTTGGCAATAATATAGACAATGGATTCAGTGAAGAGTATCACAGAGGCAATTTAGGAGAATGTTTCCATCACTGAGGTATGAAGTAATCACACATAAATGAAGGTGGATGGCTGTAATGTAAGAAAGGACTACAGAGTGAGTACAAAGTCAGATGTACTGGGACTGAAACAAAGAGCTGTATGGCATAGTTTCATTGATGGCCTTGGAATTCAGATCAGAGAACACTGGGGCCAAAGTACTGAAAGAACATCAAGTTGGGCTTAGATCTAGAATCTGAAAATGGAAACAAGGTCAAGGGCAAGGGTTAGTTACTTCTGAGATAAGCATAATTCCTAAAATATGAACAAATCCAAGAGACATACCTTAGGGGCAGACTATGAGTATTATTAGCCAAAGTCCAAACTGAATAGGGTAACTGGATTGTGGATTTCAGACAAGAAAGGCTATACATTCATTAAAAAAAAAAAAAACAGTTAATATTGGACAGAATTTATTAAGTGAATAAACTAATATTGACTCTTCTAGCCCAAACCTAAATTTCCCCCCCACTGGAGAGTATGAAAAATTCAAAATAGTGTTTGTAGAAGTAATGGAATGGTAACATTTGATGTTGCCATGCAGCACAGCCTGAATATAGACAGTCCATGCACCTGAGCACTAGGATTCGAAGCAGAAGGGACAAGATGATGGTAATTCATTTCAGGGAGATGAAATGTACATGGTTCATGTTGAAACTTAACTTATGGATTCTTACCAAGTAAAGAATAATTTATATGGTCTTTGACAGCCAGCCATTTATTCTTAATCAAAGAAAGGCGTGTTCCATATTGTTAATGTTATTCAGATTATGCAATCTTGAGTTTTCCCATTATCACACTAGCAATTTTTTCTGTAGTAAGATTTCTAACATGAAGTAACAAACATGCCAATAAGCCTATATACACAGAGAAACAGAGGGAAGAGCGCTGGAGTGGTATAGCAGAAAGGGGGGGGGGAGCAGAGAAATAGAAAAAAAAAGAAGAGGAGGGGCTGGGGGAGGAAGAAGAGGGAGAAGGAGAGGAGGAGAAGATGAAGAAGAAGAGGAAGATGAAGGAGAAAAAGAGAGATGGGGAGAAAGAACTTTTGTATTAGGTTAAGCTGAAATCATTAATCAAGATATAATAAAACACAATTTACAAATATAAAGACAAGATATCTAAGATATAGTTCCTTCCCGAAATATTTTTAAAAATATTTTCATTGCTTATGGCTTATGATTTCACCACGTAATATTATCAAGTGATGAACTTTTTCATCTACAAGTTTGTTCATTTGTTGTATGATTCATAGCCCCAATACACAGAAGCCTGACTGCTATGTCACTGACGGGAGACTTGAGATGCAGCCCTGTGCCTTTGTTCCTTGAAAACTTGTCAGCAGATACCGGAAAAAATCATATATGTTCTACTTGCCTCTAGGTACCAGGATACCAAAAATAAGATTTCTTCTTGTTTGTAAACTAAAAGTTTTTCAGTGTAGAATATCTAATGACACAAGAGTTCAGTGGCAAGAGAAACCATTTATTATTAATGATCACAGAACTACCAAAACAATAAAATATAACAAGGGCAGTAGGTTTCAAATATGTGGCCATCTACCAGATGTTTAATGCAGATGAAAGCAACATAGTATATCAGTGGTCACCGTCAATAACACATTTCTCTGAAATAAAACTTTCATTCGCCTCTCATTCTCTACACATACCCAACCTCCAAAACACTTTTTACTTGTAATCATTTCTACTATTTGGAGTCCTTCTGTCAAGTTTCTAATTCTATAAATCTCTTCCACCTTGATCTCTCTTTTGGTTTTGCTTTTTCCAAATGTGGGTAAGAGAGGTTGTGTGTAAGAAAGAAAATTACAAAATGCACCAATTTCAAGATTGAATTGTTGCTTTCTTGCCTCTCCACCCCAACCTTAAAGCTCACCAGCAGCATTAATGCTCCACAAATAGGAGACAACAGCAAAAACGTAGCGAATATGAATTGTAAGTCAAGGGAGAAAAATCTAATGAACTCTGCCCAATTGAAACTGTCATCTCCTAAAACAGTCATGAGAGTTGGAATCTCTTATGGAATTTCATAAAAATAAATATTCTTTGGGAACTACTCCCACAGAGATTCTGATTCAGTACGTCTGGTGAAAGGCCAGAAATGTACATTTTTAACATGCTTTCCAGGTGAAACAGATGGATGGCCCTACACATCACAATAATTATTCTAGAAATTGCAGGAATAAATACTTCTCATTCCTCATTTGACTAACAAAGAATAATTGATAGTGGAATTGATAGTGATGGAGACATAGGGAACAAAGGTCCAGGTAATTATAAAATTTACAGTACCTGAAAGGACAACACAAAGCCAAAATTAGACCTTGTCCTTTGACTTTAGGATTTCAGATTTCCTGAAAAGTAAGAGAAAGATAGATTGGATCGTGGGAGCTAAAAAACCACACTCCTGTCAGGTTGCTGCCATATATACTAAAATACAATTGATCCCATTCATTCCCATTTTGAGCCCACAACTGCATACTTTTCCAGTTCTTTCACTATTTTTACCATGTACTAATTTACCATCTCTTTCAAACCCAATTCCTTGGTCACCCTTACCTCTAGGTCCATAAGTTTCACTGTCTTCCTTAAATTCCAGCCTCAAAGTCCTTCATTTCACCACGCCTATTGTCAACACCTTCAGATACGTGACATTGTTGCCCACATTATGTGCTTTTACTAAATCCCTAAGCTAAGATGAGCCCAGTCCTGGCGTCTAGTTCTCTCCCTCCACTGATCACCACTGAAGAAAAACTACACAGTCATGCATATTGATACTATTACAATATATTATTTTTCCCCTCAACTGGGCTTTTAACCCCACAGCAATCCTTTTATATATTTCTAATCAGTGCTGACTCTATTTCCCCACAATAGCTATACTAAATCTTCATCAGTTTGTTTGAAGGCACTATTAATTTTCCCAATGCAAAAAATAAAATCCATCACACATGAGCTACTTTAACGTTCCATTGCACTATCTGTAAATGCCCATGTCTGCCTCTCTACCAAATACTTACACTTGTATCCATAGCTGTGCTCCTCTTTACCCTATTCCCTCCTATCCCAGAAAAATAAGTGCTTCTAAACAAAGCTAACAAATCTATCCTATCTTCTCCAAAGAGCTGTCATTAATTTTACCTTTTTGATCCTTATCCACTTTCTTCATTGCTCCTTTTTTCTTAATATTTTCATGACTATCCCATATTTTTTAAAATGCTCACCTAATTTGCATTTCTCCCTAAAACAATCCCTCCTCATTCCCTTACCTTTTATTGGAACTCATAAAATGAGGATTTAAGCTATTTTTTTACATCTTCCATTCATTCTTTAACTCTGTACATTCTGCCTTACTACTCCCATTACTGCTCAATCTTTTTACTCAAGCTGACATTGCTAGTATCAGCAATGACCTCCTCATTTACAAATCCAGGGAATGCTTCTCATTACCTATCCCATTTAACTCTGGCACTGACATCTTCTGCTTTTGTGCACTCTTCCTTTGGGCTCTGTCATAGCATTCTCCCTGGTTTTCCTTTCATTTGGCTGCCCCTTTCCTAGAGTTGTGGACATGAGCTTTGTAGCCAGACTATTTCCACCATTTACTAACTATGTGACCTCTCTGACCATAGCTCCCTCCCCACATAAAAGGGAGATGATAATAATATATACTTCTTAAGGTGGCCAAGAGAATTAAATGACAAATGTGTTATAAATACTTAACGCAATGTCTGAGGAATAGTAATGTGGTACAGTGATTGGTAGACAATGTGGTGTTGATCCACACATTGTATAGTTGTTATTGCTATTAATACTATTGTTATTGTAACTACTCCTTATGTCAAAATTTTTCCAAATGAACCCTTTTTTATGTTTGTTAAAATAAACATTTCTGGGCTTTACCCGAAACCTAACAAATTGGACTCTTTGGAATAGATCCCAGTAATATGTATCTTAAGAAGGTCCTTGGGTGGCTTTTCTGCTTATTAAAGTTGGAGATCCACTGTCTTATTTCCTTCTGTTAGTGGGGACCTTGGTATCAGACAGACCGGAGATCAAGTTCAAGGGTAAAAACTTGAGTAAATTACTTCTTTCTTAACTTTAGTTTTCATGACTATAAATGTAGCTTAGTACCACCAACTACATAGACTTGTTGAGAAGAGAAAACTTGATAGTGTGTATAAATGGTCTAGCACACTACTCTTTATATGACCACTCAACAAATATTTATACTATACCCCATTTTCATCTTCTGTCAAAAGGCGAAAATAGCATGAATGTGATATAAAGAATAAATCCTCTCCCACCCTGTGTACCTAACCCCCAGAATGTATCTGTGTAAGTCTCTAATGATAGAGTTTTAGTTGCCTTATTTACTGGGAAGTCCAGTAAGTGTGACAGTAAATTAGAAGGCAATAGAGCAGAGAAAAAGTGTAAGTATGGCAGTAACTTAGAGCCAATAGACCAGGAAAAATGGAATGAAGTTAGAGTGTCAGGTATTATGAAATAAATTTAAAGTAAACTAGGCATTTTGGCAGGTAGGTCCCATCCAACAATGAATATTGTTCATGTGTCAAAATCTCCAGCACAATCAGCATTATGTTTGCTAACATAGGAAATCCAAAGAGTTCTAGATTTGACCTCTCCCACAAGGACCTAATTAATATCTAATTGGCTTAGAAGACTAAAACACATGAAAAATAAGATGCAAATGTAAGCCATATTTTTCTATTGAATTAACATATGATCAGCACTTATATATAAAAAGTCATACTATTTGCTAGAGGTGATTCAGTTGCTTAACCATCTTACAAACAAGTAGTCAAGAATGATAATCTGTATAGATAATATAATATTGATAACATAGATAATATAAGTGGGTTAATATGGAAACAGCCCCTCTCAAGTTTCCATATTAGAATTTCTGTAGTATGACCCTTTTTTAAGTTTATTTATTTATTTTTGAGAGAGAGAGAGAGTGCAAGTGGAGGAGGGGAAGAGGGAGAGAGGGAGAGAGAGAATCCCAAGCAGGTCCCACACTGCCAGTGCAGAGCCTGACACAGGGCTCAATCCCACAAACCATGAGATCATGACCTAAGCAAAATCAAGAGTTGGATGCTTAACCAGCTGAGCCACCTAGGCACACCTGTAGTACCGCACTTTTAAATTCTCTTCCAGTTTAATTGTTCTGGGTTTGGGGGGGGAAGTCTTTGTATGACTAAGTATGAAATTAAGTGTATTAATTTCTCCTTTCAGTTGTGAAAGAGAAGAAACATTGCTGAAATAATCATGGACTGCTCCATGGAAAAATCAGGAACTGAGCTAGGACCTGAAATAAGGCTTGGAAAGCTGAAAAAGAAGACAGGACTGCACTCAGGCCAAGGAAACATTAGCAAAGGGAGGGGGTTAAGAATGAATATGGTATGTCCATGGAATAATAAGAAGGCCAGTAGGACTTCAACAGTTCCCTAAAGTCATGTTACATGGAGAGGATGTGAGTGGATATGGAGAGACAAGGAATGTAGATTTGCTTCTATGGAAATAGGGTCACTTTTTAAAAAATGAAGACGAAACAATGAATAATATTATTCTGTTAGTCATGTCCATTGACTCCACAACTGGCCACTGGCAGTTAACACAGTCAAAGCCAAATGCTAGGCATTGCAGGAAATAAAATTGAATAAGACATAGTACACTGCTCTCAATGCCACTGAAAAATTAGGACATAAGATAATGACAAAAACAATTATAATCACAGCAGAATATAAATGCTACCAGAGAGACACATGATATTACTATGAGAGGAAGTAGGCAGCTTATGAATAGCAGTAACTCATGATATTTGAATGGGACCTTGAAGGATAGGTGTTATGTAGGTAAAGATAAGAATAGAGAATTTCTGGGAGGAAAATAGTATTAGAAGAAGCTGCTCATTTCAACAAGCATCGCCTGCCCACTGTGTTCCAGGTCCTGGATTGATACTGGGGTATAAAGTAGCATCATAACCTCTGCTCTTAATTGCATAACACAGATGAGCAGAGCACTTGTTCTCAGGGACATTTGGGGAGTTCCATTCATGCAAAGCCTTTATATATGAGGAAGTAATGGAATGAAACTGGGAAGACAAATTGAACCAATATCTTAATGAAAGTCTTAAATGCCAGGTTATGGTTGCATTGGAAATCTGTTGCTATAGTTTTTACCAGGGGAGGGGAATTATGAGAATTATATTTTGGGCAGTGTAAGCTGGGAGGAATGCATAAAATAGATTTTAAAGGAAGAGATTTTAAAACCAGGAGGCTATTATTACACTAATAAAGTATGGAGTGATAATAGCCTGGGATAGCTGGTGACAGCAGAGCATACCAAGAATATGTTAATGTTCTAGTCATTTGCTAAGAGTTTACCTGAATAATCTCACAAAATCCCTGTTACAGGTGCTGTTATTACTTCCTATTGACAGATGAGTAAACTGAGCCCAAAGACATTACAGAACATGCCCATGTTCCACAAATTCAAAATGATGAAGCATAGGCCATCTCCAGAAATTGCACTTTTTAACCACTGGCTATGGAGTCAAAAACACATCTAAATTTTGAACTTGCACATCTAAGTAAAAAATAGCTCAATTAACAAATACAAGGAGGTTTTAAATACTTTTTTCACTGAAAAACTTTACCAGCTTAAAAAAAAGTTGTATCATTCCTCTCCTAAATCAGACTCACTGAAAGCTTTAGTGGTTTTCAAATTCAATAATAGAATTTTAATAACAGAATATATCTCAGAGAGTATTTACTCCAACCTCACAACTTTATAGAAAAGGGAACTGAGACCAAGATTAAGGAAATTGCCCAAAGTCAAAAAGCTAGCTAGAGATCAAACACACATTAAACCCCATACCATCTATTTCTGGCCTACTATAATACAGTACTCTGATGTTATCATATAGAAAAGAATACACTTCTGTTATGTTTTTCATAGCAAATATATGGATGACCCCAACACCGAGCATAAAGGGAGAGTAGTTTTTAGTATAAATTCCAGAAATATATATATATATATATATATATATATATATTATTGATTGCATAACTACTCACTCAAAATCACAACAATAAATTGTATTAACAATTAAGCCCATTTTTCATTTTAACAGTTTTAACAGATAAATTTATCTACAACAGTGGATTTTCAGGCAATGATGTCAAGTAGGTCTACTTTCATATCATAATAAATATCTAGTGAGCAAATAAATGAAAATCCATATGCTAATTGTTAACTCTCACAGTGATAAAGAAACACCAGGATTTGTTGATGTTTTTGGTGTTGTTTTGGGTGGTTTTGGGGGGTGGGGTAGAGAGAAGGTAGAGGGAACCAGAAGGTGTCCAAGTTTGAAATGCATTGCTGTCTTGAGTGTACATCTTTCCAGAAGAACTCTGACTTTCTTTTTTTTTCTTTTTTTGGCTCATTACCAGGTGTTTCCCTTTGCAGCACAGCACCAGAGTCGAGCATGGATAGTAAAAGCATGGCCAGACCAATTTGCTCTCATTTATTTTGAGCCATTGCCAGACTCAGAGAAAAAGAACAAAAGGAAGCATATCCTTTTCATGTCTTTTTAAATTGAATGATCTTCTATGAAATATCTTCATACTATCAAATATGTTAGAGAATGTCCTACTTTGATGTAGGCCCAAAATACCTCAGAGAACTCTGTGAGTTCAAGGTTAATGGAATGTGCCAAGAGGGCTACCATACAAGCAGAGAGACCACACTGGGAGGCTCACAGAGTAATGGTGCAGGTTTCTCTGTCAGGAACAAGACAAGCCTAAATAACAACTGGAAATATTCTGTCAGTTATCTCCCTATGGTCCTCCCTAGCCACAGGTTAGAAAAAGAAAAAGAAAAGGAGTTCGAAGTAAGAAGAAAGTATAAACTAGGAAGGTTGTAAAGAAAAGCTTGATTCACTTCACATTCATCGGATGAGCAATTGATTAAAGACGAATGCATAAATAACACAGAGTTCATGTCACCGGATAGAATAAGGAAGAAAGAGATAAAAGAAGCATATGTCTAAGTGGGGTGGGATGAAGGGGGGAAAAGAAGAGAGGAAAGCAAATAAAAATTTAAAAAGCAAAGAAGGAGAAAAGAAAATGAAAGAAATTAAGCTGACAGGAAGGAACATATGAAATGCAGCTGTGATGCTCATTTGCTCCTCTTTTAAAATGTAAATTACTTCTGATTTTGAAGTCAAGGTCTTGATATTTTCCTGTGGAAATATAGCCATGTACACTTTAAACAGTCTCTTCTACAAAAGAGAGAAAATTAGGAGACAGAATGTAGTTTTACTATAAGGAATTAAGAAACAGTCCAAAAAACCGAAAGGCATTTCGGTACAAGTTGTCTGCAATAGACAACAGCTTTAAAAACCTCCAAATTTCCTAGCCTGATGCGGGCACAAAGAGAGCCTGGGACTTGGTTGCCTGGCAACCGCGCTCTTCACAGGCAGCTGGAGTAAAAGAAACCGCCTGGTGCCAAATGGCCTTTCACCTGCTTCGTTAAAGGGAAATCAAAGTGAAAGCCTCACTTCGCGAGGGCCCAAGCGCCCCTTGGGAAACAGAGGCCAGCGTAACACTCTTCTAGCTTCACTTTGTTTGGGGAGTCATTTGATGAGGGTTTTCTAATGCCTCAGTAATCAGGGGCGCTTAGTCTCTCCTTGCCCCCTCCTCTGGGTACCACCCTGCATATAACAGGCGGTAAGCTTGGAGCTCTGATGGTGTATACAAGGCAAAGCAATCGTTTTAAACGTTTTGCTCTAAACTGGTAAACTCCGAAAATTAGGAAAAAGGCTTGTAACTCCTTTAGTGATGACCTTTCAAGAACATCTCCCCAGTTCTTCATTAGATTTGCTTCCTGATAATACTAAGACTAACAAAGTTTATTCGTGATGAAAAGAGACTAGAAATAGCTACACAAATATTCTGGTTTTACTTACACACCTGGTGACTGAATTTATTCTAGGAACTTACTTGGCTGGCTATTTTCGTGGAAATGTGAAAAGTGCCTGGAGGTGATTTCGTATAAAGAGTACAGTGTTCTTTCCAAGAGAATCATACAGCCCATTCCTAAAATGTACTCTACTATACACCGTTGTCTGCGGAAATTTTAGAATTTGGTAGAAAATACAGTTTTGTAATGGAATCTTAATGAGTAACTCCCATTGAGTCCCGCTGTCTTACAATCAAACAGGAAAATGTGAGTGGAAACTGGGCAACTCGCTGTGTAGCAGTCAGAAACAAATTGCTGAAAGACGCAGTGGATTCTGCACCCGCTCCTGTCACTCAGTACCACACTGGCTTCCTAATTTGAGTAGCATAGACATAACTAATGTACGTAGTTTGCGTTTGGATGTTTTCTTGAGGTAACTTTGTTTTTGAAGTGGGGGAAGAGAACAAGAAGGAGGGAGGGAGAGAATCTTCAGCAGGCTCCCCGCCTAGCATGGACACCCCACGCAGGACTCTAGCTCACAAACCATGAGATCATAACCTGAGCCCGAAACCAGTAGTCGAACGCTCAACCGATTGAGCCATCCAGGCACCCCCAGGTAACTTCTGAATATAAAACATAAAAGTATAATGTTAACCTTTTCAGGCTATTCAAATTACGTGTATTTATTTCAGTTTTATTCACTACCAGTATAAAGTATAATTGCTTTTTATACCTTTTATAGCACTTATTCACTCTTATTCCTTTTTTATTATACTTTACTAAAATATGCTTTTTTATATGCAAAACTGTGTGTGTCTATATATATATATATATATATATATATATATATATATATATATTCCATAATCCACCACCCTACTCTACCCCCAAAGTTGAGGAGGAAATGGATTTTTATTCTCCACATGACTTCTCAAGGCAGTCTTCTGTGATTGTCAGTAGCTATAGAATCACCCAGAAGACTTTGGTCAGTGAAGGTGAAGAGATGTCAAGCAGCTAAAAAGAAAAAGAGAACAGCTTATAAGCACTGCTAATACCTCTCCCAGAGGTCAAATCAATTACTAAAGACTGGGGTGAAAGTAGAAAGGAGTATAATTTTGCTCCAAGTTGAAGATACATCTGACCCGAAGTTTATGGCTTTCACCCTTTCAAGAGTGGCTATAAGAATATTAGCTGACATTATTACTCACCTTAAAAGTAAAAATTCCCAGAGCCTTTATTATGTAATAAAATATGAAATATTTGGTCAACCAGGGATTATTAAGGAATTATATGTTTAAGTAGAAGATTATTTTCTCTTCCAGGATGGCTATAAAATGTTTTTGTAATAATCAATTGTAGCTTTTTAAGAAGTCATAATTTACACTGTTATAATAGAGACAACCTTGTTTTCTCTTATTTTAAAAAACCTGGCACCACAATTCCTTTGCAGAAAATTTGGGGTAGAAGGTAAGACCCTGAGGCCATAAGTTAGTACATAGCTATATGTCAGGATCACCTAGGGAACTTTTTAAAAATGTTGATTCCCTACTTATACCTTCCTCCTCATCAAGGCTGTAATCTTGATTCCACATCTGAGTCAATTCTGTATGCAACAGCATTAATATGTGTCCATGAACTTCTAAGTTAATTTAGATTTAAAGTTTAAAAGGTGTCATTTTCTGAGAGATGGACTTTAGGAGACTAGTTACACTATTGTGGGAAAAAAAGGAGCAGAGTGTTTAATGTTATTTATGCCTAATTGCTTGCCCAACATCTGTGTCTCTCTAGTCATGTGCTCATGTAACCTTCCATTCTAATGCTGTATCTTAATATTAATGTCCTAAAAATGTTAAAGAGGAAATTAATGCTAAAAAATATTCTAAATTATGTACAAGTGTAAGTAGTAAAGTAAATGTTAACTCTTACTGATAGCATCCATCCAGGTTACACTTTGGGAGTGGGGAGCCATATCATCTATACTGTAACTGTACAACTCCAAGTACACACACAGTTTACTTTCTAGAAAAAAACTAAGCTGAGCTATTTTTGCCATAAAATCATATAACTATTTCCTTAATGTGCAGTATTCTTTTCTAATGGAATTTTTAGGGTGAGTGTAATATTATACCATCCCATGAAAGAATTAGAATGATCTGTTTTTTAATAATTCCCTACCTCTAACATTACTGATGAAAACCTGATTTGTATACAAGAATTAGGATATACCCTTTGTCATTTGCTAGCACACACCATTTACAATAATCTATAAATTTCCTCATTCTATACTTAAGAATACAATAAATTCTGTTACACGTACTCCCCTAACTTACAGCTTCAAGCTGAAAAGTTGGTGCTATTGCTACCTAGTAACGAGAATTACATACATTGGATTTTCATTTATTGAAGTTCTATTTATTGGCAACAAACTGTCCTTCTGACCTTTGTCCTTGAGTCCTATAATTGTTAGGTTTCCTAGTTTCAAGAAAGAAAAATCAGTTCTACTTTAAGCAGAAGTGGGTCTTACTGGAAAGATGTAGGATATTAAGAATTGTTAGGAAAACTGGATATCAGGCTCCCTAAACAGGCAGGAACCAAACAGACAGGCAGAAGAGCATCAGGTGAGGTCACCCTGTAAAACCAGTCTGGTCAGAAAGCAGCCATTAGCTCCACTGCCCTTAGAATCATCAGATCCCGTCACTGGGAATTACGGGAGAAACCACTGGATGCCATTGCAGTCATTGTTGTACAATGCAACTGGTACTATATTCTCAACTGTCCCTCCATCTTTGTATTTACTACTTTGGAGTCAGTATCACAGGCAGAAGCATTCTATCTGTTGAGCTAATATCACCTACAGCTATCACTAACATAAATGCCAGGGGTAGAGGAAAGCAAAATTTGTCAACCTTTGGCTTCTGTACTGGGAACTGGGGCTCTGGATCCAACCAAGATTCTAGGAATGAGATATTTCTTAAAATACAAAAGGAGTTTGGAAAATGGACAGGCAAAAAGGGGGGAAGCATGGTTTTAACACATTTTCCAAGGACTACACATGTGAACAGAATCATATCTCTATGATAATGGAGGTTGAGATAGGTTCCATGATGATGAATTTGTAGAATCAACTTCAAATATAAAACACAGACAAAATTACCATTAGTTAATTTTGGATGACTGACTCTGGGATTAGGCACAAGGTTTTTGTTTTTGTTTTTGTTTTTGTTTTTACTATTTTGATAACTGTGGCCAACACAGGTCATGAAAGCAGATACCTGGAGCCTTACGCACAAACAATAAATACAGTTACCAACATGGTACGATTTAATGGGTAAAAGATGTGAAAATTGGCTGAAAATTGGACATTCTTTCTGATGAATAATGATAAATACACAACATATCAATATTTGTGTGATGTAAGTAAAGCAGTCGTTGGATGAAATTTTGTAGTTTTAAGTGATTATGTTAGAAAATAAGACTTGAAATCAGATACTTAAGAGTCCATGTTAGGAATCCAGTAAAATGTGAGCAAACTAAAACAAAAGCAAGTAGGACAAAGAAAATAAAGAAGACTATAAAATAGAAAACAAATTATTAACAAAACTGTAAGTTAGTTCCTTGAAAATATCCATCCATCTAATTCATCTTTTTAACAGAACATAAAATGAGACAAAACCATCTCAATAGATGCAGAAAATATTTTACAAAAGTCAACACTCACGATTTTTTCAAAATCATTCATAATATTAGTGATATTAATAAATGAAACTAACAAATAACAAAGGAAACACATAAGCACATAAAAAAAGTGCTTAACATCATAAGTTACCAAAAAAATTCAATTTAAAATCACAATGATTTAACACTACACATTCACTGGAATAACCAAAATTTTAAAGACTGAACATACTAAATGTTGACAAGGACACGGGAAGACTGGAACTCTCATATATCATGGTGAGAATACAAAAAGATAAAGCCACTGAGGAAAGAGTTTTGCAGTTTCATGTAAAGTGAAACACATTCTTACCACATGATCCAGCAGTTCTACTCCTATGTATTTAACTGTGAGAAATGAAAACATATGTCCACATAAAGACTTGTACACAATGTTCATAGCAGACTTATTCACAATAGCATAACACTGGAAACAGCTCAATTGTCCATCAATAAAAGAAGGGATAAACTGACATTTTATACAATGATATACTACTGAGCAATAAAAAGGTAGGGTACTGATATATGCAACAACATGTAAATCTCAAAAACATTTTACTTCCGGCGCCTGGGTGGCTCAGTCCGTCAAGCATCTGACTCTGGATTTCAGTTCAGGTCATATATAGCATTTTGTGGGTTTGAGCCCTGCATCGAGCTCCACACTGGCAGTGCAGAGCCTGCTTGGGACTCTCTCTCCCTCTCTTTCTGCCCTGCCCCCCGTTCTCTCCCCCTCCCTCTCTCTCTCTTTCTATACACACAGACAACACACACACACACACACACACACACACACACACATTATTACATTTATGTGAAGTTTTTCAAAAGGCAAAAAGCAATCTAAGGTGAAGAAAATTAGAAGAGTGGTTTTCTAGGGGTTTGAGAGAGTTCATTAGCCAGGAAGAGGAATTAGAGAACTTTTTTGGTAAGGAATATGTTTTATATCTTGTTATGGATAGGGCTACATGGGTATATTATTTTTTCAGACCTCATTGAATTGTATCTTTATGATTTATATATTTCAATTTATTCAATTTACCTCAAACAGAAAACTTAGTAAATATTAAACTCTAATTAGTAGGTTTGCTATGGTTTATCAATTCTAAAATTCTCTTTTGTATACTCTAGGCTTGAGCAAACGAATAAATATGTTGAAGATAATTGGAGGAAGTTTTCACACATGAGCGCGTGCACGCGCACACACACACACACACACACACACACACACACACATGTATATTTTCTATTCACTGAGAAGGCAGAGGAGCAAAGACAAACCAGTAGCAATGACATGCCTACTTTCCAGGTCTTGGCTTCTAAATTTATTCTCCACTAAATGGAATCAGAATTCCTAGGAGAATTAGACGATACCAGCACTAAGACATGAAAAGTACAAGATAAGCCTGGAACCTCTTGTTGTGACAGAAAGTAAGGAAGTAAAGAATAAAGGAATGTGTCAAATGAATATAAAAGTCAACTCAAAAAGGCTCCCACTGGCTGAACCTGGGGCTATTTGACCACTAAAATAAATACTGATAGTAATGGATTATAACCTGGTGAGTAAAATAAGAATCCATGACTCCATACTGACATAAAGACACGGATGAGTAAAAAAAATAAATGCAGGAAAAAGGAAATGCACTTTTTATGGTAGAATGAAGAAAGAATGGAGTTAGAAAGCCATGAGCAGACATCAAATCTAGTAGATAAAAGTTTGATGAACAGGATATTTATGTAGTCTCAAAGTATCTCTTCACAAATTACCTGTTAATTAGGAAGGAAAAATAGTGATGAAAAGATACCAAAGAGACACAAAAATTGCATAAATGTAAATCTTGCTCCTGGTTTGGATCTTGAATAGGGAAAAAGTAAGGAAATGTCATTTTGATAACTATGTTATCGATAGGTAAGAGAAAGAACATGCTCTTAGGAAGCACACAGTAAATTATTTAAGGGTAAAATTTGTGATCTCTTTGATTTACTTTCAAATGACTCAGAAAAAAGAACAATATGCAAGTATATAAGAGGGGAAGCAAACAGGACAAAATGTAAATAATTGAATCTGGGTATAGGTTATGTGGGTATTTCTAGTTCTTTGTACTATTCCTGAAACATTTCTGTAAGTTTGAAAGTATATCAAAATAGAAAATTATTGGGGCGCCTGGGTGGCTCAGTTGGTTGAACGTCCGACTTCGACTCAGGTCATGGTCTTGCAGTCTGTGAGTTCAAGCCCTGCGTTGGGTTCTTTGCTGACAGCTCAGAGCCTGGAGCCTGCTTCAGATTCTGTGTCTCCCTCTCTCTCTGCCCGTCCCCCGCTCATGCTCTGTCTATCTCTCTCTCTCTGTCAAAAATAAATATTTTTAAAAAATAGAAAGTTACTAAATAAATAAATAAAGTCAGGAACTCCCTCCTCCACCACCAACTCCTTTCTCCCAAAAAAGCGGTTACATGGGAGATTGGTGAGTCAAAAAAGAACAGTACAAAATACTAGTGTTTCTAGCTCCAGGGTCTTTGGAGGGTAGTTCCTAAACATAAGATGGAAGAAAGCTCCTCTTTTGCCCTACTAGTAAAAGTCCCTGAAGGTAATTCTTGCCTGCATCTCAAGTCTGGTTCTATTTTGTTTGATTGCAAGAATAGGACTAAGGAAGCAAGAATCAGGCTAATTATTCTTTTGCCTTGGGAAAAAAATCTTTTATTGTCGGTGAAAGATTTTTGATGCATTTTTTATGAATGATAAAGAAAACTTTTTCTAAAGTAGCTGGATATTTGTAAGCCCAGGGCTATGCTGAAAACTCAAATGTACACAGCAGTTTGAGCACCGTCTGTCATTAACTGTGAGGTTTAAGCATTCTGTTTCGTGAGATCAAGATTCTTTTTGTTTGAGGAAAGAAAGGACTGAGTTTGCTGAGAGTGAGATCCCAGGACATTTGCATCCTTTTCCTTGCCAGACCATTTCTTTTATTCATTTGTATCTTGCAGTCCAAAGTCTTTATGTCATAAGGTACAGCAGTATATTTTTCACTCACTAATGAACCCTGATTAGAATTCAACCCTTGTAGGTGATATTTATGACAAAGTCACGTTGGAAGGGATATGTATCTTTCAGATATGCCCTCAGGAACTCTGAAAAAATCCATAGTAAAAAATTATCCATTCTTTTCCAAAGTTGCAATAGTTATTGGAAGTGACATTTCCTGTCATTCAACTAGATATAAAATGCTTAACATATAAACATCATCAGAACACATACACATAGCTTTGCCATTAGCTCAGACTAATGCACAGTGGGATAAAAGATATTCCACTCATATAGGTCTATTTTCTTATTTTTGACCTTGAAGTCCTTGTTGTTAAGGAGGAATGATCACCAAGGATCAGGAAATATGTGTGAAAAATCTCCAAAATATAAGAGAGAGAGAGAGAGAGAGACCAAGTAAGAAAACCATGAAAAGCAATCCAGAGGAGAGATAATGCATGAGATGCAAGAATATCTCAAAACTAAAACCAAAACTTCAAATTAATGCATCAGGGAGATAGACATTTTTGCATCAATACAAATGGATGACCCTTAGAAGGAAGAACTAAAATAACATAGTTGAAACAAAAGTTTCTACAGAAGACTGGAAATAAATTAAATGTCAAGAAGGAAAATATGAGAGACAAGTTAAGAATTAAGAACATCAAACCAGGAGCTCAAACAACTAATTATTATGAGTTTCCTAAAGAGAATAGAAGGGAGTCATGGGGATAAAAATATCTTCAAAAGCAGACTTTTCCAAAACTAAAAAATGTATATTTCTAGATTAAAAGAACCCGAAAATGTACCAGCACAGTTAATTTTTTAAATATCCCAAACAAGGCACATTCATGACATTTTAGAATACTATGTTAAAGACAAAACCCTAAACAATTAATAATAATATTAACAATTTTAAAAAGAAGTCCATCCAAAGAATGAGAATCAGAATTAAATCAAGCTTTTCAACAACAGCACCTGATGATTCAGAAAGAAAGAAATTTTCAAACTAGAATTTTTTCATTCAAGAGTAAGGGTAGAATATGGGGCGCCTGGGTGGCTTAGCCGGTTGAGCGTCCAACTTCAGTTCAGGTCATGACCTCAGGGTTTGTGGGTTTGAGCCCCACATTGGGCTCTGTGCTGACAGCTCAGAGCCTGGAACCCACTTCAGATTCTGTGTCTCCCTCTCTCTCTGCCCCTCCCCTGCTCATGCTCTGTCTCTCTCTGTCTCAAAAATAAATAGAAACATTAAAAAAAAAAGAGTAAGAGTAGAATAAAGATATTTTCATATACGCAAAGATTCACAAAATTATCCTTCCTTTCTTAGGTAGCTGTTGGAAAGGAGTGCAGAACGGAAAAATTATTTCTATACAGGCATTAGTGACAGAGTTTGTTTGACAAATAAACTGTTTTCTTATAAATACTAACTCATCTTTGATCATAAGGGAGAAAGAGGGACTATCTGTAAATGATGAATCAAGACAAAATTTAAACATATTATTTAAAATTACATGGTAATCAGTATAGACAATTATAATAAACCTATTATAAAGTAATACACTTACATTGAAAGGAAAAGGAGGGTAGTGTATGTGAGATAAATTTATCAGAGAAAGTTAATATAATGTTTGATATTGATACTCAAAAGTTGTTTCATAAACGTATCTTCATATGCCTATAATTGGAGTTTGGATCTGTAATGACATATCTGGAAAAAACTGCCCATTCCTCATCTTCCCGTGGAAGCCAAGTCCTAAGAGAAGATGAGCAGATCAAGAGAGATTTTTTTAATTACAGTAAGTTCTCATAAAATAGCCATTAGGCACCATGACTTAAGCACTGGAAAACTAGTTGTGGTTCCGAGAGCAGCAGAAACCTGAACTTGAAGTGGGTCACAAGGATTCCTGACTACCAAAACTGGTGAATTCATCTCAAGTGGGATATGGAAGAGAATACAGTCTGCCTAATGGCTGCACATATTTGTAAACAAAGCAGAACAATTAGAATATTGAGAAAATGCTAACACTTAAAGCCTATAACAGTACAGTTCAGCTCTAAGCCTTGGGTAGGCCCAGTGGAGCATTAGCAGGAAAATCCCAGCCACCCCTTTCTCTACAGGAGGCACAGATCAGTAGCTAGAGCAAAAGACAGCAGAGATTCTGATCCTGATTATAGGCGCCATTTCCACCTACACTGGAGCCCAATCTCTTTGGGAAAATCTGAGAGATACAAGAAGTAGAGTGTGCTGAGAGCCAGCAGTCATTTTGATGAAGCTATTCATTCACTGGAAGTAGATACAAACTGCTAAAGCAAGTCTTCCTGGAAAAACTTCTAATTCAAAAGACCTAATGGGAATTTTTATATCTGAGATCTAAGATGATCACTCACCATATTCCTGAAACAGTTCTCTCAACAGTCCCTGATGGAATTGTGAGAATTCTCCGGACCCCAAGTTGGATGACAACTGTAGAAAGCTCTTTGTGATTACCAGCTAAGCCACAGATGTCTGCAGAAACATGTTTAGTTTTTTTGTTTTTTTTTTTTCTGGGTGGCATACACTGCAAACTCTGCACTTTGTGAGTTAGAGGCATCTCAGTGGGACAGCTGCGGTAAGTGGCTTCAGAGAGCACATCACAGTGTAGTTTCTTCAGATTATGTTACACACACACTCCATTCACATCACCCTGTAATATCTGCATGAATCAGAGGAAAAAGACAACTCTACAATTGAATATAAAATATAAAACATGATAACGCATGAAATATGAGGTATATAATGTATGATTCATAAGTCTGAGTTCTGTTTCCTGCGACAGTATAAATATTTGCAAGTTCTTAAACCAGGTATCCTATGGAGAGATCTATTATGAATATAATGGATTATTCTTCTCTAATGGAGTAACTCACTGGAGTAACCTGTGAGGAGTAGGAGATCTTACAATATACTCCACTCTAAGAGCCAAGCTTTTCCTCTGGTTGTACTATGGTACCACCCTCCCACCCTGTTTTTAGAGCATGTTCATGTTGTCCTTGTCCTGTTTCTACTTTAACATTGATCTTTGAGGGAAAGTATGCTTTATGCTTCTTTCTCTCTTTTTTTTTTTTTTTTTCTCTTCCTCACCCTCCTTCCCTCCCACTCTTCCTGATCTGCATCTCTGGATGTTGATCCCTGTCTATATGCTGAGAGGACTCTTTCCTTCCATTTTCCAGCTCTTTCCCCCTTGCCTTCTATGTGGCTGGATTGTACAGCTGTTTCAGAATCTGGCGGTAGTACTATGGTGGTGTAACAAATTATTCCAAATGGCTTAAAATAACAGTAGCAACGATCCCACAGTTTCTGTAGGTCAGGAGTCTAGGCATGACTTAACTCAAGTGGAAAGGATTTTTTTTTTTAAGCTCAGTCGTGTAATTATCGGTAAGACTCAATTCTTCCTAGCTCCTGTACTGAGGCCTTGGTTCTTCACGAGCTGTTGGCCAGAAGGCCTCCCTTGGTTCTTGTTATGTGTATCTCTCCAGAAAGTATCTCAAAACCTTGTAGCTTGCTCCATGAGAGTGAAACAAGCTATAAAGCAGGAGAGCGTGCCAGTAAGATAGAAGTCATTATCTTTTGTAATCAAATCACAGAAGTAATATCCAATTAATTTTTCTATATTTGTCTCTTCAGATGCAAGTTACTAGACCCATTCAAGGAGAAGGGATTATCCAAGGGTATATATAAGTACCCAGAGGTGAGGATCACTGGAGGCCATTTCAGAGACTGCCTACCAAGCATGGTTAGAGTGTAGGGGAGGGCAAGTATTTGCAGACGCTGGAGGAGAGAGAAGGTTGGGAGCTATGTCAGAGATGCTACCACTCTGGCTGTATGGTTTGCCCATTCATATCCACATCTATCCTTCTCTCTCCCCTCTAATTCACCCTAGACTCTCACTTTGTCTTCACCATAAGGTTCTATACTCATTGAACCCTTGGTTTTAAGCATTTTCCCTGATTGTCTACCTTTCTGACCTGCCCAATAGCAATAACTAACATTTATATGTTGGTGTATGTATAGATTATAAAGTATTTTACCTGAAAGGAACTGAATTTCAGAAAGAGATATAACCAAATGACAGAAAAGCAGTGGTCAGAGAAGTGGAAATGTCCAGATAGTGCAGGATCATAGCAATGAATTGCTTCAAGCATTCGGTGGTCAGCCTTGTGCTTTCTACTCAAAACTGGGTTCACCAAATCAGCACTGTAGATCCAGAGTATTATTTGCAAACTGCAGAGTTTTATCATTTCGTTCTTTTGTAAGTTTAATAAATTTGATGTAGTTGATGTTTGATTACTATAATAATCACAGAGAGTTGTAAATTTTAAATAGAAAAATATCACATTTACTTTGACTATAACCATAGAAACTGAATTAATATCAGTCCTCTTTGCTTATTAAGGTCAGGTTCTGACAGTGGTTGCCATGGTTGTGTTTGATGGTTTTCATTGACTGCATAACAATTAGAAACATTTTTCTGAAAATTAATTTTTCTGGTAACCAGGAACTGAAGTGAATTCAGGTCTAGCTACCTTTTGTACTTTGAACTGGCATTTCTTCCACGGTCACGGTCAGAGCAACATACAAAGTCAATCCACAGAAAATACTTATTTATGTCATCTATGGATTTTCCAACAAATAGCTTATGAAAACACCTTTCATGTGGATAATGACTAGAAGTGAAAAGTGGACTGATTCCCAGTAATTACAGTCTGGTGTTGCTTTAATCACCAGTAAGTAGTCTATCGTTAAGAAACCTAACATGCCTGAAGCAGATCAGGATACAAATTGTGACTCAAATGAGTAGATAAATGGGAAAAAGATAAATTCTATCTTGTGTATTTTCTCCTCCATCACACCACACTGTATTGCATTTGGATGTCTTTTCATTTAAATAAAGGTATTTAAGTGACAGCTGATGAACAGTGCGTTTGTATTCCAGGAACGCTCTCTCATAGATTTGGATTATATACAGATGAAAAATAGCCCATATGGCTTTTGAACAAAATGAATGGCTGAAAGCCCTGAAAAATGCTAGTGGAAAGGTTGGCATACTAAAAGGTTAATTAAAATTTGACTCTGCAGGATGGATACTTTTATTTATAGAACCTTCAGCTGATTTTCAGCAGCCATGTTTTCTTCTAATTAAAATAATATGAACAGCTAATAGCAATCAGCTTAAAGAACTGAATATTTTAGAGAAGGGATGATTCATAGGCTTTTCAATAACCATTTTACAGTAGGTGTCTCCACTAAAGAGCACATAAAACATTTGTATTCAGCCATTGTCTGGTTCAAATGTCAGGAAGTATTAAGTTGGAAAAAATGAGGAGTGAATTATTTAAAGTGGCCTAAAATAAGTCATTGATATTATCATGTAAATTTGATATTTCCCTAAAGGTTCTGGAATCATTCTCTGACATGGCATAACTTATAAATTCTGAGAAAGTGGGCCATTAGAAGCATTATTTTAAAAAACAGAAAGTTCCTTATACATTCACATATATAACAAATTGGTAAATAATAGTATTTAAGAGAAGTAAAAGTTTGTCGTGGACACATTATGTACGCATTCAGACAGATACAAAGATAGATAGATAGAGATTAGATACAATAAAGATCATTTCATCATAATAACATCCATAGGATTAGGCATCCTTTCCCCCAAATCATTGAGAATGACTAAAGAAACAGATTAAAACCTGAAGTGGAAAGATAGAATGCATGAATAAGTAACTACACATAAGTAAAAAGTTTAAAAAAAAATAGAAGTAGAAAAGGAACACATCACAAATGTACACTTCCTGGGTGACAGAAACAACAAATCCATCCCCCTATTCTTCACCCCATTTCTCTTTTTCCTCATCTTCCTCAGCAATAAAACTCTTGAATTTCAGTGGGGCATGTCACCTTTTAGAATCAACACTCCACATCCCCACCTTCTATGAAGCTAAAGAGGACCAATTGTGCAGCCCCGGCCAGCGGAATGTAAGTGGCAGTAGTGTCTGAATCTCCTGTGAAGTGTCCATCCTCTCCTTTCCCCTTGCTGCTGTCTGGAACGTAGATGTATGTGCTCTGGACAGAGCAGCCTTGTAACATAATGGTTGTACTTGGGAATGCAATGCTTGCAAGACTGAGAAATAAAATAAAAGGAGACTGGGAATCCAATATTGTGGAGTATCTAACCAGTCCTGGATCCTTCTTCCTAACTTGTACTTTGAGAGAAAGCAATTTCTACCTTTTAAATCCACTATTGTTTTGTTTTGCTCACTTAAGGGTGGACCAAATCCTAACTAAATACACTCTAAGATGTGGATTTATTCTAGAGAAACAAATCAGGCAATATCTCTACCATTTAAGATACACTGCTAAACTTTAAAAACCCAAACATACAGTCTCCATGGAGAGACAGAAGTGCACTAGACCAGTTATTCTTAACTTGCATGTATTTCAGAATCACCTGGAGAGCTTGTTAAAACAAGAAACCCTAAAACCCCAGAAGAGCTGATTCAGTAGGTCAGGGTGGGTCTGAGAATTTACATTTCTAACAGCCTCCTAAGTGATGCCAGTGTTGCCTGACTGTGGAACACACACCCCAGGTGTCACTGCCCCAGAATACACCTCCACCTCCAACATATGCATATTCTGTATGTCCCACAGCATGACACAGCTGCTCCTTGCCCTGGCATCAGGATATTCTAATTTCTAAATGTCAGGCAAAGCCACTTTTAACATCCTGGAATACCTTGCCATTCACCTAATAAGCTCCATACCTTCATTATTTTAAACTGACTATAGCCCACAAAATAAATAGTGAAATGAACATAATACAAAAATCATGGTCTTTATTCATTATTTATTGTAATGTATTTATTTCAAGTTCCACTTCAAAAATAAGATAAAATATAAACAATTAAATCATAGGGATTTGGGGGGTGAAGAGTGGGTAGTATAATTACCTGATCATTTGTTTCTGAATCACCTAGGGCACTTATTAAAAATGGAGATTCTGGCCCCCATTCCACACATCCTGATTTGAAGTACCTGAAGGCAGGGCCCAGGAATCTTTTATTTAACAAGCTCCCCAGGGGATTCTGATGAACCCAAATGTTTGCTAATCATTGATCTTGTTGTCAAAGTGTCATCAGAGACACTAGCTCAGTCTCCTGAAGAAAGATTTTTCAGCATGATTGAGTATGAAACAGACAAACAGAATGACCGCCTTAATGCTACAGGCAAAAAGCTTGAAACCCACGTAGTAACAGGAGGGTGAGACAGCAAATACCACCAAACAAAATCATCTGAAGAATGGAATCCTTCTATTGAACACTGTGTTTGAAAAATATTTTTCTGGGGTGCCTGGTAGTTCAGTTGGCTAAGTGTCCGAATCTTGATTTCGGCTCAGGTCACGATCTCATGACCTGAGATCCAGCCCCAAGTCAGGCTCCACACTAACAGTAATGGGGCCTGCTTGGAATTTTCTCTTTCCCTCTCTACCCCTCCCTGACTCATGAGCTTTCACACACTTTCTCCTTCTCTCTCTCCAAATAAATAAACATTAAAAAAAGAAAGCTATTTTTCGCACCCAAATTCAGGCAAGTGTATGAAATCTACCCCCCATAGTCACAAAAGGCATTGTTCTATAGGAGGCCTTCAAGAGAAGGCACCAGCAGAGATGTTTATATTGAGAAGAAAACAAAGAAAGTCAGATCCCTATTTTTTTCAGCATTACACAGACCTAGGCAGTAGCAAATAGGTAAGAAATAAGACATACAAATGGCCAACAGGTACATGAAAAGGTGCTTAACATTACTAATCATCAGAGAAATACAAATCAAAACCACAATGATATATCACATCTCACGTGTTAGAATGGCTATTACCAAACAGACAAGACATAGCAAGGTGAAGTTGTGGGAAAAGGGAACCACTGTATACTGTTGGTGGAAATGTAAATTGGTACAGTCACTGTGGAAAACAGTATGGATGGTTCTCAAAAACTTAAATATAGAAATACCATATGATCCAGCAATCCCACGTCCGGGTATATATGCAAAGGAAATGAATCCATTATCTTGAAGACATACCAGTACTCTCCTGTTCATTGCAACATTATTCACAATAGCCAAGATATAGAAACAACCTAAGTGTCCATCAACGGATAAATGGATGAAGATATTGTGATATAAATATAATGGAATATAATTTGGCCTTAAGAAATAAGGAAATCCTACCACTGGCAACAGCATGGATGAATCTAGAGATCATTATACTAAGTGAAATAAGCCAGGCGGAGATAGGCAAACACTACACGGTATCCCTGATACCTGGAATCTTTTTAAAATAAGTAAACAGAAAGTCAAACTCATAGAAACAGAGAGCAGCAAAATGCTTGTCAGGGGCTTGGGAGGTGGAAGAGGAATAAGGAGAAGTTGGTAAAAGTGTATAAATCTCAATTATAAAATGAAAAATTTCTCAGGATCTAATCTACAACACAATGATAACACTATATTATATAACTGAAATTTGCTGACAGAATAGAACCAAAATGTTTTCACCAAAAACAAAAGTAAATATGTAAGGCGATGCATGTGTTAATTAATTCATTAACTCCATAGCAGGGATCTTTTCACGATGTATATGTGTATCAAGTCATAAAGTTATACACTTTACATAGCTTACGATTTTGTCAATTACACATCCATAAAGCTGAAAAAAAGTTTAAAAATTAAAACATTTTTAAAAAAGAAATAATAAGCAGAGCAGTCAAAAAGCTGACTCTACATCCTTAACCTCTCCAATCTACCCACTTATATTGAGCTCCACCCTCACTACCATAGTCTTGGTAACCATCAAGTCTCCCCTAGACTCCTGCAACTACCTTCTACCTGGCCTTCTTCTCTCAGCCTTACCCACCTCTGACCACCGCTTCACACCGCCATTGG
Organism: Panthera tigris; assembly: GCF_018350195.1. Taxonomy (NCBI): domain Eukaryota; kingdom Metazoa; phylum Chordata; class Mammalia; order Carnivora; family Felidae; genus Panthera; species Panthera tigris. The sequence continues at coordinate 86,098,180 of NC_056664.1, forward strand.
AATGACTCTCTAGACACACATCTGATCATGACAACATACCAATTAAAATCTTTTTGGACTCCCCATAGTCATAAGTATAAAGTCCAAATCCCCTAGCACAGCAAAAGCCCCTTGCGCTCTCCCCTTTTCCTATGTCTCCAACTTCATCCCTCATCATCACCCTCCTCTCACTTGGCACCACATCTAACTACTTGTCATTCCTGTCATGTGCCCCAACCTCTCATCTCCAGCTTTTCCCTCTGCTTGGAAATTGCTCTCCAGAAATCTCAACCCACCCCCACTTCTCCCTGGATAACTCCCACTCAGTTGTTCAGGACTCTGCTCAGGCCACTCCTTGTTGGAAGTCTCATCTGACTTGGCTGGGTTCTTCTGTCGTTCTCTCTCTGAAGTCTTCCTTCCTTCCTTCCTTCCTTCCTTCCTTCCTTCCTTCCTTCCTTCTTTCCTTCCTTCCTCCCTCCCTCCTTTCCTTCCTTCCTTTCCTTCTTTCTTCTCTCTCTCTGTCCTCCCCTCCTTCCCTCTCTCCTTCTCTTGATCTTAATATACATACTAAGTGAATAAAATTGCTATTTCTTAGCCCAAAACTATAAACTTGTAACTCCCAGTAATGGGAAACATTTTCTAGATTATAATTCATCTTTGGTATACTTTTTGCACTCTGTCATATGATAAAAAGGACTATTGAACAGTGGTGTGCTGAGGAAAACTAAGGAACAGAGAATGCTATTGTTCCCATAAGACACTTACTAACAAGACTATATATATACACACACACAAACACACACACATGTGTATGTATATATATATATATATATATATATATATATATATATATATATACATCTGTACCAGTTTGTGCAGACATCAGGAAGCAACCAGATGAGCATGGCACATGGACCTTCAAAGAAGAGGCACTGGCAGAGAACAAGGTAAACCAGAAGATAAATGCAGAAAGAATTGCCTCAGAGGCACTGCTGGATTCAATCCTACTTATGGTCTCAGCAGTATTCTATTATTCAGGTACTAGTCAGCACTTCCCTGTGCCACACATCCAGCAGCCTATTATAAACAGCCCCAGGCCAGGAAGAGATGCAGTTTACTTAATTAACTTAGATGACCCAGTGTCCTCACCTCCTGCCATCTCACCTGCTTTCCACATTTGTGTTTTGGCAAAATCTTCAGTACTGCTCTGGCTCAGCTCTCTGCTAAACATTCACTGCTGGCATCCAGCCTTGGCTCCTTCCCACACATACGTACCCTAGGTCTCAAATACTGTATCTGATTTGCTACCTGGCTTCTCTGTCTTCCCTACATTTCCATGATTTCAGATTTTTATGCCTTATGCCACTATGGGCACCTCAATAAGAGAAAGGTTTTCTAGCTAAGCCTTGGCAACACTGGTGTTTTAAGTTTCATTTAACTTTTGGTGAACTCTATATGTTTCATGCCATATTGTAGCACAGTGGCTCTCTAAAAGTTCCAAGTTAAAAGACCTCTTCAGGTAATGCCAAATGTAACCATCAGATTGAGGAACTTCATAAAAAGGGGTCCTTTGGCATGGTTGCTATTGGGGTGTAACCTCTTACAAGAACCTCATGGATTTCCTGCTCTGTTACCTGGTCTACCAGACCTCATATAATTATGGCAATATCCATGATGGTACTGACATTATTCATGGTTTTAAAATACTTTAAATGTTTGATCAATATTGATTTTGAGCTACTTTTTATTATCAATATTAATTTTGAATTATAAAATTCAACTTTGCATTTGTTACTGAGATTTATTTCACCGATCCTTGTATAAAAAGAGTAACTTTCCTAATCTTGTATGGTAAAATATAAACCTACATAATGAATGGAAATATTTCTCTCATCATACTGGTCACTCTTTTAGAAACCATCATCTCTTTATAGTCTATACTTTGAAAAAGCTCTTTGTTTTACAGTTCAAAGCGAATTCATCATAGAATATGTCAGCTTAGAGCAGAGGGCAATAAACGCCTCCTTATCCAAAGACCAGGAAAAGCATTAATTATAACAGAATGTTGCAAACCTCCCTACTCTGCTTCAGAAACTCTCTTAGTTCTTTTCCACTGGGATATAATCTAATGTTACGCATTCATATTTTCACCCCTACTGTTGAAAAAATGATAATAGCAGTGATGTTACTCAGACTAAACCTATCAAAAGTTTTTCTAGCAAAAGTGACATATGATAGATTTAACCAGCAATACACCCACCTACACACACACACACACACACACACACACACACACGAAATATTAAAATACATATTTAAATAATCTATTCTCAGGTATAAAATCAGAGGACTGAATGTCAATGAAACTAAAGTTTCTTTTTTTCTTCCTAGAAACTAAAATTTCTAAATTTAGGAATTCTAAATTTCTAAAACAATCTAAGTTTCCTGGTGATATTTTTCCCTTTTTATCTCATTTTTGACAGTCAAAATTCTCAGGTAAAAGAAATACGGTAAAATTTCTCCTTGCCTCTTTGCTGGTATTTGAGGAAGTTTTAAATGCCAGTTGTCATAGCACCAGAGCAGTGTTCCAAGGCCGTCTGTCTGTCTGTCTGTCTGTCACACTGGCCTAACTGTAACTAGTAAAAGCTGTTCTCATTGTGTTAGCCATTCTTACACTGACAATTATATTGAGAGTATTATTGTTGATTGATAAAGTAAATTTTAGGCTACATTTTTATTAGGGAAAATAGGGGTTTATGTTGAATTATGGAATGAAAACATGAATTAGATTGGTAATTTTGCTTAATTCTTTTTTATGCTTGTGACAGGGACCATTACCTCTTATTTTCTTTGATCCCATAAATATGCATTTGTTAATTTTTTTGTTCTTTTTCTGCACTTTTGTTACATCTGTACAAGTTATTTTCATATTTCAAAACAAAATATGCCCGTGAATTCCGTGAAAAGGAAAAATGTTTTCACTAATGCCTTCTGGGAACTAAATGCTAATACCCACATTAAATAAGAAATCTCAAAAGATATAGGATCTATGGAAAACAAGTACAAGCATGGAAGATCTTTTCTCTGAATATGTTAGTTTAGAAATGTATAATCACTTAAGTTCAAGGAGCACTTTTCTGTTCCCATTTCTAAGTTCTATAGTGAATCCAATTCCATGTGAGTTAATTTTTATGGGGAAAAACTCCATAGTCATTGGGGACATTTGAGTACCGTTAAAACAAATCAATCCAAAATAATAACTGAGTCAGTGATAAGAATCATAATCATAAATAATAGTAATAATGTCAGGGATAATTCTCTAACCAAGGATTATAGGTTGTGTTTCTGTTAAAGTGGCTTTCAAGTACTGGCAGAATGTGAACCTATCTTTTGCTCTCCCCATACCTTCTTACTTCCAAGGTTAGTAGCTAAACCTAGCAGTAGCCTCCCATTTTTTTTGTGTCTGAGGCTACATAACTAAGTCCTGTGTAACTGAACCTGAAAAGTCTGGCAGAATGATGATACTCATGATCAATAAATAGACACAGCAGGTTTAAAGTCAGACTCCCTATGGCCATAAACTCACCTGAGCTATTTGAGTAAATCAGAGCCATTTATTTAACAAATATTTATGGAAGGCCTATTTTGTGTCAAGCTACTTGTTAATTCCTATGGCTACAAAATCTGATAAAGTTTCCTGCCCCCATTGAGTTTTACAAATACTGGGAAACACAAATCAATTGTGTGACAATGAGTTGTCTGACAATCAGGGTCACCCTGTAATCTCTATTGAGTTGTGGGAAAGTGACACCTGTGAAGTCAGATTGAATTAAGTCCAAATTTTCCCTCTGCCATTCACTGACTGTGTTACTTTTAGAAAGTCATTTAACCACTTTGAGCCTTAACTTTTGCATCAGTAAGATAAGGATAACAATACCCTGCAAGAGTATTATGGAAAATCTATTTGATCAATAATTTTTTTTGACATGTACTATGTGCTAGGCACTTTTATAGGTTTCTGGAATATATTATGAACATAGCAAAGATCTCTGCCCTTGTGATGCTTATAATTCAAGAATATTGCCTGCTACTGTTCAATAATAACTATTTTCATCATTATAATAATATAAAGTATTTAGTAGGTTTAATTCAAAAAGAATGAGAAAAATGTGCTCTCAGATGTTATAATCAACACTAAGTAAGGCAAAATACAATCTGAAAATAAGGCACCTAAAAATAAAAAATTTAGAAGGAGCAATATATTCAAGGTTAAAATGTATCTGTTTCAAATAAATACCAGGAATACGAATTCGACTGGAGTACTAGGATTAATATTCAGTTATGAGGGAATGGTCAGAGGAATTCAGTTTGAGCTGGTATGTGAGAAGTTTACTGTCTCACATCTAATCAACCCAGGAAGGCCAACCCAAACATGATACCATCTGTTCCAGAGGCTGCACGTGGTCAGAAGCACAGGCTTCCTCTCACCTCTACTGAGCTTGCTGTGGGTCTAGCTGATAGGCTGTGGAGACTGACACTATGTCCTCAGTATAATACCACCCCTCTAGGAGACCGAACAGCCACTTGGATAGCAAATTGGTTACTTCACATATTTTCTACTCCAGAAGTGCAGAAATTTACCCTTTCACAAAATCAGCACATATTCTGGGCATAGGTTTGCTCTCCTTTTGTGAAGTCCCATTACCAGCATCACTCTGTAAGGACTAACAGTGTTTATTATCATGGGATTCGTACGTAACATCACTACAGGCCAAGGGACCCACTTCACAGGAAAGACGGCGTGATGGTGAACATACACGCACTCTCCTGGTGCCTATCACAAAGTTCATCACTCAGAAGTTGCCCTCCTAATTTAACACTGCAGGGGCCCCTTCATAGTGCACCTGAGATTCCAGCTTGTGGGTGCGGTGCTGTCCTTCAAAGTGAAGTATAGACACTGAACCAATGTCTATTTTACAGTGTTATGTCCCTGGTCTGGGAACCAAAATGTGGATATAGGGAAAGTTTTTCTAAATGTCACTCCCAGTAATCCACTTGAAGAATTTATGCTTTCTGTTCCCACAACTTTTGGCTCTGCTGATTTAGTTTCTGGTTCCTGGGAGTGGATGAGGAGGTACTTCTATCAGGGGCACAGCAAAGATTCCACTAATTCTAAATTTATATCTTATGCCTGGCAATTTTAAGCTCCTCATGCCTAAAGACCACAAGGCAAAAACAAAGAGTTGCTATGCTATATTAACACGAGTCATTGATAATCAGTTAATCCCTGATTATCATGAGGAGATAGAATTGCTCTTTGATCATGAGCAGAAAGTCTGGGACTTGACAAAGTCACTGACTTACCTCTGATTACTTCCACATGCATGACAGCTCTTGGTGGACAGTTGTAGCAACCACTGCCTTACAGGAGTACAAGAACCATGGTCTCAGATCCCTCAGGCATAAAATTCTGGGTTACCCCACTCATTAAGCATCCTAGATCAATAGAAATGCTGGCTGAGGGTAAAGAAAATCTCAAACAGGTGGTAAATAAAGTATGTGATGAGTATGAATTGTGGCCTTAGCATCAGAGAGTATAGTTTGTCCTACAAACCTTTCCATGTAAAGCATGTTTGATAGAAATTTTGAGTGTTTACCAGCCTGAAGAAGCTATCACAGGATGGAGTGAAACTTAATAGAAGGAAGAGTGGCTCTAAATGATGAAGGGATGCAATGTAGCCAAAGCTGTTGATACATCGTGTTCCTGACTTCCAAACACCAGTATCTGTATCTGTCTAATGGCTTTCTCCAAAGCCTTGAGAGGCTGCTCTGCTGTTACACAGCAGCTGGCTGGAAGCACCAAGGAATCCATACCCTGGGAACAGCTGTCCAACAATGATTGACTTCTAGCTAGACTCTGTGCCTTGTGGGATATATTTTGAAGTGCTTCTTCTACACCATATCACAGAGTTTTCCCTTGAAATAAAGCTCAGTTGTAGAGGCAAAAGTTTGGGATTGTGATGCCTCCCGCTTTGGTCTTCTTCTTCAATATTACTTTGGCTATTCAGGGTCTTTTGTGGTTCCATACAAATTTTAGGATTGCTTGTTCTAGCTTCAAGAAGAATGCTGGTGCAATTTTGATTTGGATTGCATTGAATGTGCAGGTAGCTTTGGGTAGTATTGACATTTTAACAATATTTATTCTTCTAACCCATGAGCGCGGAATGTTTTTCCATTTCTTTATATCTTCTTCAATTTCCTTCATAAGCTTTCTATAGTTTTCAGCATACAGATCTTTTACATCTTTGGTTACATTTATTCCTAGGTATTTAATGATTCTTGGTGCAGTTGTGAATGGGATCAGTTTTTTTATTTCTCTTTCTGTTGCTTCATTATTGGTGTATAAAAATGCAACTGATTTCTGTACATTAATTTTGTGTCCTGAGACTTTGCTGAATTCATGTATCAGCTCTAGCAGACTTTTCGTGGAGTCTATCAGGTTTTCCATGTGTAGTATCATGTCATCTGCAAAAAGTGAAAGTTTGACTTCATCTTTGTCAATTTTGATTTCCTTTTGTTGTCTGATTGCTGATGCTAGAACTTCCAACACTATGTTAAACAATAGCAGTGAGAGTGGAAATCCCTGTCGTGTTCCTGATCTCACGGGAAAAGCTCTCAGCTTTTCCCCATTGAGGATGATATTGGCTGTGGGGTTTTCATAAGTGGCTTTTATGATGTTGAAGTATGTTCCTTCTATCCTGACTTTCTCAAGGGCTTTTATTAAGAAAGTATGTTGTATTTTGTCAAATGGTTTTTCTGCATCAATTGACAGGATCATATTGTTCTTATCTTTTCTTTTATTAATGTGATATATCACATTGATTGATTTGTGAATATTGAACCAGCCCTGCAGCCCACGAGTGAATCCCACTTGATCATGGTGAATAATTATTTTTATATGCTGTTGAATTTGATTTTCTAGTATCTTGTTGAGAATATTTGCATGCATATTCATCAGGGATATTGGCCTGTAGTTCTCTTTTTGCTGGGTGTCTGTCTGGTTTGGGAATAAAAGTAATGCTGGCTTCATAGAATAAATCTGGAAGTTTTCCTTCCCTTTCTAGTTTTTGGAACAGCTTGAGAAGGATAGGTATTATCTCTGCTTTAAATGTCTGGTAGGATTCCCCAGGGAAGCCATCTGGTCCTGGACTCTTATTTGTTGGGAGATTTTTGGTAACTGATTCAATTTCTTCTCTAGTTATGGGTCTGTTCAAGTTTTCTATTTCTTTCTGTTTGAGTTTCGGAAGTGTGTGGGTGTTTAGGAATTTGTCCATTTTTTCTACAAAGCTGTAATCATCAAGACAGTATGGTATTGGCACAAAAACAGACAACTAGACCAATGGAATAGAATAGAGACTCCAGAATTGGACCCACAAAAATATGGCCAACTAATCTTTGACAAATCAGGAAAGAATATCCAATGGAAAAAAGATAGTCTCTTTAACAAATGGTTCTGGGAGAACTGGACAGCAACATGCAGAAGAATGAAACTAGACCACTTTCTTACACCATTCACAAAAATAAACTCAAAATGGATGAAGGACCTGAATGTGAGACAGGTATCTATCAAAACCCTAGAGAAGAAACCAAGAAACAAACCTCTCTGACCTCAGCTGCAATTTCTTACTCGACACATCTCCAAAGGCAAGGGAATTAAAAGCAAAAATGAACTATTGGGCCCTCATGAAGATAAAAAGCTTCTGCACTGAAAAGGAAACAATCAACAAAACTAAAAGGCAACCAACGGAATGGGAAAAGATATTTGCAAATGACATATCGGAAAAATGGCTAGTATCCAAAATCTATAAAGAGCTCACCAAACTCCACATCCAAAAAACCAATAATCCGGTGAAGAAATGGATAGAAGACATGAATAGACACTTTTCTTTTTTTTTTTTTTTTTTACAAAACAGCTATGTATTTTAATTGAGTGGTTAAAATAACACGGCACGTAAAACAAAAATAATTTCAAAATAAAGTTCTTTTGTTTAGATTTCTTCAACTACCATGAACACAGTACTTCTTTTTTTTTTTTATTTTTTTTAATATATGAAATTTACTGTCAAATTGGTTTCCATACAACACCCAGTGCTCATCCCAAAAGGTGCCCTCCTCAATACCCATCACCCACCCTGCCCTCCCTCCCACCCTGCCCTCCCTCCCACCCCCCATCAACCCTCAGTTTGTTCTCAGTTTTTAACAGTCTCTAATGCTTTGGCTCTCTCCCACTCTAACCTCTTTTTTTTTTTTTCCTTCCCCTCCCCCATGGGTTTCTGTTATGTTTCTCAGGATCCACATAAGAGTGAAACCATATGGTATCTGTCTTTCTCTGTATGGCTTATTTCACTTAGCATCACACTCTCCAGTTCCATCCATGTTGCTACAAAAGGCCATATTTCATTTTTTCTCATTGCCACGTAGTATTCCATTGTGTATATAAACCACAATTTCTTTATCCATTCATCAGTTGATGGACATTTAGGCTCTTTCCATAATTTGGCTATTGTTGAGAGTGCCGCTATAAACATTGGGGTACAGGTGCCCCTATGCATCAGTACTCCTGTATCCCTTGGATAAATTCCTAGCAGTGCTTGAATAGACACTTTTCTAAAGAAGACATCCAGATGGCCAACAGACACATGAAAAGACGCTCAATGTCACTGCCCATCAGGGAAATACAAATCAAAACCACACTGAGAATACCACCTCATGCCAGTCAAAGTGGCTAAAATGAACAAATCAGGAGACTATAGATCCTGGAGAGGATGTGGAGAAATGGGAACCCTCTTGCACTGCTGCTGGGAATGCAAACTGGTGCAGCCGCTCCAGAAGACAGTGTGGAGGTTTCTCAAAAAATTAAAACTAGATCTACCCTATGACCCAGCAATAGCACTGCTAGGAATTTACCCCAGGGATATAGGAGTGCTGGTGCATAGGGGCACTTGTACCCCAATGTTTATAGCAGCACTTTCAACAATAGCCAAATTATGGAAAGAGCCTAAATGTGCATCAACTGACGAATGGCTAAAGAAGATGTGGTTTATATATACAATGGAATACTACAATGCAATGAGAAAGAATGAAATCTGGCCATTTGTAGCAACGTGGATGGAACTGGAGACTATTATGCTAAGTGAAATAAGTCAGGCAGAGAAAGACAGATATCATGTTTTCACTCTTATGTGGATCCTGAGAAACTTAACAGAAGTCCATGGCGGAGGGGAAGGAGGAAAACAAAAGTTACAGAGAGGGAAGGAGACAAACCATAAGAGACTTTTGAATACTGAGAACAAACTGAGGGTTGATGGGGGGGTGGGGGAGAGGGGAAAGAGGGTGATGGGCATTGAGGAGGGCACCTATTGGGATGAGCACTGGGTGTTGTATGTAAACCAATTGGACAATAAATTACATTTAATATAAAAAAGAGAAAAATAATAAAATAAAGCTCAGTTAGGGGAGCCGGGGTGGCTCAGTTGGTTGGGCGTCCGACTTCAGCTCAGGTCATGATCTCACAGTTCGTGAGTTCAAGCCCTGCGTCGGGCTCTGTGCTGACAGCTCAGAGCCTGGAGCCTGCTTCAGATTTTGTCTCTCCCTCTCTCTCTGCCCCTCCCCCATTCACGCTCTGTCTCTGTCTCTCAAAAATAAATAAACATTGGCAGAAAACATGAATAGGCACTTCTCTAAAGAAGACATCCGGATGGCCAACAGGCACATGAAAAGATGCTCAACATCGCTCCTTATCAGGGAAATACAAATCAAAACCACACTCAGATATCACCTCAGGCCAGTCAGAATGGCCAAAATGAACAAATCAGGAGACTATAGATGCTGGAGAGGATGTGGAGAAACAGGAACCCTCTTGCACTGTTGGTAGGAATGCAAACTGGTGCAGCCGCTCTGGAAAACAGTGTGGAGGTTCCTCAAAAAATTAAAAATAGATCTACCCTATGACCCAGCAGTAGCACTGCTAGGAATTTACCCAAGGGATACAGGAGTACTGATGCATAGGGGCACTTGTACCCCAATGTTTATAGCAGCACTCTCAACAATAGCCAAATTGTGGAAAGAGCCTAAATGTCCATCAACTGATGAGTGGATAAAGAAATTGTGGTTTATATACACAATGGAGTACTACGTGGCAATGAGAAAGAATGAAATATGGCCTTTTGTAGTAATGTGGATGGAACTTGAGAGTGTGATGCTAAGTGAAATAAGCCATACAGAGAAAGACAGATACCATATGTTTTCACTCTTATGTGGATCCTGAGAAACTTAACAGAAACCCATGGGGGAGGGGAAGGAAAAAAAAAGAGAGAGGTTAGAGTGGGAGAGAGCCAAAGCATAAGAGACTCTTAAAAACTGAGAACAAACTGAAGGTTGATGGGGGAGGGGAGGGAGGGGAGGGTGGGTGATGGGTATTGAAGAGCGCATCTTTTGGGATGAGCACTGGGTGTTGTATGGAAACCAATTTGACAATAAATTTCATATATTTAAAAAAATAATAAAAAAATAAATAAACATTAAAAAAAGTTTTGAAATAAAGCTCAGTGAGCTCATAGTAATACCTGGTTGATAGCACACTTATTATTGCTGTATTTCCTACTGTCTCGTTTCCTCATTCTCTTACCAGTGTGTTCTGCAAGTTGCAAACAAACTGCACTCACTCAAATCCTTTTCAGGTCTGCTTCTGGGGAATCCAAACATTCCTACTAGCTCTATTACATTCCCTAATACCTAGACTCTAAGATCCTTAAAGGCAAAGAATATTTGTTAAATACATTTCATACCCCTAGTCCAGTGCCTCATGTATAATTGCTAGTCAATTAATGTTTATTCTACTTGTTCTGTATTTGTTTTTCTCTTTTATCTTCTTTTGGATTAACTAAATGTGCCTAATTCATTTTCCCCCATAACTGTTTGTGGTTTATGTATTCTTTTACTATTGTGCTAGTGAACTGTTATCTGCCATCACAGTCTTACTACTTGATTTACTAAATACTTATTATGTATATTACCTTTCTTTAACATTTCCCAGACAATGAATTTTTTATGTCATCATTTTGTGTATTTTAATTCTACATATATTTATGACCTCATAAAACGTTATTATTGTTTCAAATACAATATTCATTAATATTTACCTAACATTTATTCCTTCTGATACATTTCATTTCTTCTTCACCTCCAACATTCCATCTGTAGTCATGTACCTTTTGCCTTATAATCTCCCTCTGGAATTTCCTTCATGTAGGTTTATTGCTGATGAATTTTCAGTTTCTGTTTCTATGATAAAGTCTTTTTTTGTCCTCCCTTCTGAATAATATTTCCTTTGGGTACAGAATCTGTGTTGGTAATTATTTTTTTTGCAATACTGTAAAGATATTATTATTCCCTTGTCTTCTGATAAGCCAACTGTCAGTTCAGTGTTGTTCCTTTGATAGAATATCTTTTTCTCTGGTTTCTCCTCTGGTTTCCCTAAGATTTTACCTTTGTCTTTGACTGTGTGGGATTTTCTTTGTACTCATATGTTTGAAAATCTATACTTTTGCATATATGGTTTGATATCTTTCATAAATTTTAGAAAATATTCACTCGTATGTCTTCCCAGATTGTTTCTGCCCCATTCTCTCTGTCCTCTCTGCCAAAAACTTCAATTGCATACATCTTAACTGCATGCCACATGCATAGTATTCTCTTTTCCATTGTTGCATCTTTTCCATCTTGTTTCTCTTTGTTTCACTCTAGATATTTCTTCTAACCTATCTTCCAGTTCAATTTTGTAAACGCATCCAATTTGCTGTTAAAGCCAAGCCCCTCATAATTAATTTTATTTATTTTGGTTTTCAATTTTAAATTTCCATTCAGGTCTTTCATAATTTCTAGTCCTCTAGTTAAATATGTCAACTTGTCATTGAATATCTTAAAATATTATCACAGTGATTTTAAAATCTGTGTCTTCCAACTATAATATCGGCATTTCTTTTGGACATGTTTAGGTTTTTGTTGGTTTTTAATTAGTTACTTTTATTTTCATGTTTTGTTATTTTTTACTGAGTGTTGAAAACTATATGTAGAAATATCTAGAGGTCATTTGAAGATAATAATAATTTTTTCTTCATACAAAATTGATTTGCATTTTCTCAGCCAAGAATAAGTCTAGGAGGATATCCTCTTAAACCAATCACAGATGAAATCGATTTAAGGAGCATCTGCGTGGTTTAGTCAGTTAAACTTCCGACTCTTGGTTTTGGCTCAGGTCATGACCTCACGATGGTTCATGGGTTCGAGCCTCACATGGGCATCCACACTGACAGTGTGGACAGTGCAGAGCCTGCTTGGGGTTCTCTCTCTCTCCCTCTCTGCCCCTCCCCAGCGTGGTCTTTCTCTCTCTCTCAAAATAAATAAATAAAGTTAAAAAAAATGATTTTGAAGTTGAGGTCAGGCCTTCCAAGAGCTATTCTATGCTATTTTTACCCTTACTCCTAAGGTATAGTCCTTCAGGGCTTCAACTGAAAGCCTAGTTTGTTTGTGGGTACACTTCCTTGTTGCCCCAATTCCAATATTTGTTCTGCTAATACTGTGAGGTTGACAGAAGTTCTGCTGAGTTTCCTAGACTTTCAGTCACTGCTTTCAAGTTGGCAAGTGCATTGAGGGAAAAAAGCAAGGCCAAATTGTCTGACACACACCTCCCTGTTCTTTCCTTTTCTACGTGTCTTAAACTGTCAAGTCCTCTCTACCAAGGTAGCTGTGCAGTGCCTGCAATCAGGTTTTTGGTTCTTATTTTTATAACTCTTGTATATGTTTTACAAATCTGTTTAGTTGTTCTTCATTTGTCCGAATAAGCTAGCTCACCATTTCTGGAAGCAAAACTCTTTCAAATAGCATATTATTAAAAGCTAATAAGGCAAAAAATGTTCTGGAACCTGAAAGAGTATCAGAAAGTATTGTCTAAGGAAACTTAGATATGTTAAGTAGGAGACAAAAAGTTAGAGAAATCTTATAGAAGAAGAATAGAAGTTTAAGAGATGCAAATAATGATCCCTAAAAAACAAATATGAAATACTGAACTTATAAAAACAAGAATTCCAAGATAAGATCAATAGAGGAGAAGGAACTGTTAAAAAGCATGAAGTTAATCAAGGAACAGTCTTCTTCACCAAAGAAAAACCTGAGTCTACAAATCAAAATATTAAAAAGCTCAGTTCTAGCAAAATCAATGAGAAAAATGTATATTTAGATGTATTCTGATAAAATGTCTGAACTTGGAGACTGGGAAAAAAGAAAAAAGAAAAACCTTATATGCACAAAGAGAGTGAATCTTTGTTAATGGCATGGGAAGAATGATTATATTTCATGAAGTTATCACTCATTGTTTCCTTACATAAAAGACACCAAAATTTAGGTTCATTTGCATCTCTACAATAATAAAAGCCTATACTTTTAAATTGGCATCTAAGTACATTCAAAATTTCTTATGATTGATTACTGCTTGGTATCAACTTAGTGGTTGTGTTTGGAAAGAGCTATCAACTTCTTTGTTAAGTTCATTGTGGGAAGTTTAGGGATAATGGCTTAATCCACCACAATATATGATGATTTCATATTGTTCTCAATTTCCTTACAATGTCATGTACTTACATTCTGTTATGATTGTGCTTCACACATCCAGGTTGCAAAGAGAAATATACTTTAAAAAAAATTTTAAAGATAAATGAGGACACTTCAGTAAGATAAAGAAGAACACGTAAAATAATAAAAGGTAACAACTGAGGACACTTTTTTGAAAAGAGAACTCATTTTGATTGGTAATTAAAAAAGCAAAGTCCTATGTTTATAAATTAACATGCATTAAAGCCCAATTTCAGCAAAAATTTTAATTGATGGAGCTGAGTTTGGTTGGTTGGCAATTAATTAAAGTGGAGGAATGAAGAAATGGTTTATGAGGTGGTAAATGTTATTTTTTAGAAAACAGCTATATGGACCCCCATAAAAATAGTAAACTATCACACAGCCCTACTCCTGTCTGACAGACTTGCAAAAGCTATGGGAGTAGATGGCGTGAGCATATGTTTTTAACACCATGGCATACTCCACTTTGCTTCATCCACCATACCAATCTAATAACAGTTATTTCCTAGAATACATAAAACACCAAATTTTCCATATACTCTTTGCATATTTTCTTTTTTCTAGGTAATATCTCTCCTTCTCCCCACCCCCCCCCCCCACACACATACACACAATGTACAAAGATATATACAGAATGGGGATTCTGCTGATTCCTTTGTAAATATATATGACAACAAATATTCAGCAATATTTTCCCAAGTCTTCAGAGAAATGGCATTCCAGTAAAACAAACCATCATTTACTGACTAAGATAAACTTAGGCAAGGAATACTCTAGGAGAATGTAACCCTAATTCAAGAAATCTCACTGTAAATAATGTGTATTAAAAAGGCTAGGAAATAATACTAAAAATAACGCTTAAATGAGGGGAAGGTTGAAACATCATTGTGTAGGTTTAAGAGCATAATAACTAAGCACAAGTCTGGAATGAAAACTGCTTAGGTTTGAATTTCAGTTCTGCAGTAAACTTTGTCTCATTTTGACATTGTTCATTAGAGAAAAGGAGCTTCAAATATGGTATAAAAGTCAAAAATAACCATTAGCATAATAAAAATAGAAAGTAGACTTCCCAATTCACCAGAAGAGAAAAACAAGCCAACACACTGAGTCCAAATTGGAATACAGGAAAGAAAAAAAGAGAGACTAGCAAGTCTGAAGAACGTAAAAGCATAAAACAAGTAAGTCACTACAAGGTATTTTCCTCATCTCCGTTTCACTCCCCCCATCCTATGTTCCATTCTTGACTTCTAGAAAATGCCAAGTCCCTTCTGGCTTCCTGTTACATATGTAAGCAAGGAGAAGAAACGCAGACATTTGGTGTTGCAACTAAAACTAGAGAAAGAAACCAGGGTGTTCCTAGCATAATAGTGTATGGGACATATGTACTATAATATGTCTGAGTAATGTTCGATTGCGTTGTAGCTTCCTCTCCCGCACAATCCAAAGTGCAGTTGCCCCCACCCACAGAATCCCAACCCTAACTAAAATAGAAACAGACAGAACTGAATAATAATTCCTCTGAAACTGGGTGGAAGACCGGGGCTAGTGGTATCTGGGAAGTATGAAGAGAAAGCAGAGGTCAAAAGAAGCAAAGGTTTTGAATTTCCCTGTAACTATGAGACAGGAGCTTCATAAGGCAGCTCCATAGCTGAACCTGAAGAGCTGGAGGCATGAGATGAATAGGGTAGGGGATCCATCCCTAGATTCCCATGGACTCTGTAGGTTGGAGTGTATGACTCAAGACAGAAGTGCTACTCCATGCATTACTCTGAATCCTATGAGCATTTGGTCAGCTAAGAGTAAAAGCATTTAATATTTAAAAGTTACACCCCTTCTAGCTACTAGAAAGGGCACAAGAGTCTCAAACATACACAAATGTAACATTTTTCTGATAAATTAGGATGTACCTTTGTGGAGAATATCTTCTTTCAGTTACCTATAGTGCTCTGGAGACAGTTTGCCTTCTTAGTAACTATGTACCCCCAATACTAACACATAGTCCCCTGACCTCTTTTTCAAATGTTCAACAATTGGTCATTCAACTCCAGTGAGTAGAGAGTCTTCCAGTAGCCAGGGAAACCAGCTTAGAGAGTCCAGCTCTTTGGGATGTTAAATGGTCTGCCATCCATCTTAAAAGGCTCTTTTGGGTCAGCTTGACCTGTCCTGAATTCCAGATACTTCTTTTCTGTATTAGCAACAAATCTCTATCCATAAGAAGACACAACTAAACATGATGCTAAGGCCTTGATGTTTCAATTTTTCTTCACTTTTATTGGCCTCCACAATGTCAAGGAAACCAATAGAGAATGCATACTTATGTGATCTTGTCTCTATATAAGGCTCTCCACAACAGGCAACATCATTGGTCCCTACAAATCACAGTTTCAAATCATATATCCTAGACACAGCTACAGTTTGCTCTGGAGTTGTCAAAAATCAAATGTTTTTGAATCTATGTTATTTAAGTTTTAAGATCTATTCATCATAACTAAATGCAATTTGGCATTCTGGACTGGATCCTGAAGCAGAAAAAGAACATTAGGGAAAAAGCTGGTGAAATCTGAATGAAGTCTAGGATGCAGTTAAAGTGAAGTATCATTAGTTTTTTGATAAATGTACCATGAATTATCAGCAGTTAACTTTAGAGGAAATTGGGTAAGGGATATATAAGAGCTCTCTGTATTATCTTTGTCTTTCACTTTTCAGTAAATCTAAGATTATTCCAAATTAAAAGCTTATTTTTAAAAAAATTCTTTACTCACCAGGTCCAAGGAGTAGGGATTTGGAGCCCTGGAGGGCAACTGTAGAAAACAGCTAAAATAAGCCACTGCCTTATGTATAATAACCAAAGTCTTTGGAGGAAAGATGGCAGCCAGCAGTAGTGGCAGCTCTTCAGTCAGGTTCTTCTGAGGAAGACCCAGACTTAGTCTACACTTAAATTTCATGTAGACATTTTATGGTATTTTGTTTTATTAAATTAATCAACCTTCTTCTAGTAATGGAGACTGTGACTTTTTTTAACATACAAATATCCTTAAGGGGCAAAATCAACACAATAATCCAGAAGGATAAGCCCTATTCACCAGGTTTCAGTCATGAATGAGATCTCTCACAATCATCTTACGCCCACTAATAGGACTACCAGGCACGGCCAATATAACAGAAAGATCAAATCTGTCTGTAAAGAAATAAGTGTAAATGGGTTAAATTCCCTCATTCAATCACAAAAATGCTTGATTTGGGAGAAGAAACAATAACAAACTAAATACATCTTATAAGGAATATAACCATATGGAGGGACTTCTGGATGAAAATGACATAATGATTTCATACTTTGAAAACTGTCTCAGGGTGCCTGGGTGGCGCAGTCGGTTGAGCGTCCAACTTCGGCTCAGGTCATGATCTCACAGTTCATGAGTTCGAGCCCCACATCGCACTCTGTGCTGACAGCTCCAAGCCTGGAGCCTGCTTTGGATTCTGTGTCTCCCTCTCTCCCTCTCCTGCTTGCACTCTCTCTCTCTCTCAAAATAGATAAACATTAAAAAGATTTTTTTAATGTCTCTGTTTCAGAGATAAATGAAAGAAAAGTAATATAAAAAGAGAAAATCAAACAACCTAACAGTTAAACTGAAAGACTAGAAATGGGTAGAAAAGCAAATCGTGTGTGGGGACTGAATCCACACAATGGCTGGCCTTTGGGCCAGAAGCTGACAGTGGGGACAAAGGAAGCTCAAAAATTCCACATAAAACTAATGACAGTCTCACTTTTTGAAGCCAGGGTCTATGTTTTGGCTATACCAAGTCCTGAAAGAAAGCTTAAAAATAATAAATATATATCTTATTGTAGAATGCTGTCTGGCATTATAGTCCAAATTAGAGAGGCAGAGGATTTTGAACAGCTTCTAAACCAGGACCTAAAACCAGGAAACTTCCTCTCCCCCCACCACCCCAACTCTGCATTCACCATCCCCACCATCATCATTAAAAAAATTATATGACCTGGTTCTATATTGGGACAAATGGGTTGACTGAAGGCAAAACCAAAACCACTCCTCAGAGATGAATAACAAGTAAGAGAAAAAAAACCTTCCTACATTCAAGGGGAGAGGATTATACAGGGCATATGCACCAAGGGATGAAAATCTTGAGGGTTGTCTTAGAATTCTGCTCATTACATATGTATTATAGAATATTTTGGGATGGGGGTACATGTAACCGTTTAAATTAAGATGTTGGAAATAGAAAATATAGCAACTGGAATGAGAAGAGATAAACTTCACTGTGTACACAAATTGAGAAACTCACTAGAATGCAGAGCATAATCACAGATACTTATAAAAACACAAAAGATTAAGATTAAAACTTACTTATGAGTTGATAATAGAGGGTTTACTTAAAAACTTTAAACAATATTAATCATATGGTAAGGAATTTTAAACAGAAAATTAAACCATAACAAGGTCCTTGTAGTAAAGAGAAATATGAAATAATGAATAAATGTAGATGGCATTCTAACTAATATGAACATTAATTTTAAACCATAGAATAACACAGTCCTTGCAATCTGACAGACTATATAAGCAGAAAAAAATTCTAAGTACAAAACACCTAGAAATGATGGATAAAATTTAAAGTAGAAACTCATTAGTGGCCTATAGACAGTGAGGATAAGATGACAGACCCTGTATAGAATTTTAAAAGAAGTATGATGACTTAAGGAGATAATATTCAAATAAAACTACAATGTGCAAATTGTGTAGCCATCTCTAGCCATTCCTCTTGGTAGAGCCCAGAGAGCATTGCCTTCACCAAGGTATTAACAAATGCATTGCTGTGGAGAAGACCAACATCCTCAAAAAGCTTTATGGTAGCTGTTCTCTATAAGCGAGAGATGATGGTTGCAGATGCCATCATAAAACTGGGCTCCCTAGTTTCATTTCCAGATGGATAGAGACCAGGTGGCACTGTTTAATCACTGGAGACTTGCTGTGTGCAATTACTATAATAAGCCAATGGGGTGGAGCAGTAATCAAAGTCTTTTAACCTAAAATGATCTCTGATGGTGGGTAATTGAGTATGAAAATCCTGAGGAATAAAAAAATGGGTGTCCATTAAAATACTGTTTGACACATAAAAGTGAAAAAAATTCCAGATCTAGTGGCAGAAACTTGATGTGAGTCACTATAGTAGGGATAAAAGACCACTTAAGTTCTCAGACCCAGAGTCCCTTGATTAGGGTCTTGAGTTAGACCCTGCACATGGCCACACATATTTACTAAAACTTTTCCTCCAAGCCTTCCTCAGAGGGACATGTGGCCATTCACCAGGGTGACTGTGCACTGGAGAAAGGGAAATACTCATTCAGGAATTAACAGATACAACTCTGAACTCATTGTTTACCCCTAAAGCCTAGAATTCCACTATGGTCAGACCGGCAGAAGGGCTTCTGGAGGTAAGATAATAGATGGAGGTTTGGGCTGAGTCCATCTCACGATTGATCCCACTGGGACTGAAGACCCATTTTGTGGTTATTTTCCTCCAATATGGAGTGTCTAAACATTGGTTCTGTAACCCCTGTTGTAAGGGTCATTATGGTAAAAGCCCCTTTACATTCCCCCCATTATTGAAAACAATAACTATATCTCTGAATGGTGCAGAGATTAGTGCGGCCATCAGACACATGAAAAATGCAGAAGTGCCGATTCTATCTTATTCTCTTTGTATGCACCTATTTAGCTAGTGCAAAAGCCAGATGTATGCTCAGGGATACCAATGCATTATCATAAAATTAATTAGGTTGTGACACCAATTGCAGCTGCTGTTCCCAATGTGGCACATCACTGGAGCAAATCATCACGGCCCTTGGCACCTTTTATGCAGTCACTGACCCAGCAAACATTTTCTTTCTTACACCAGGTAATAGAGAAAATTAGAAGTGATTCACCTTCACTCTTTTACCTCAAGGCTATATGAGCTCTTGGCTGTCAGTTTTATGTCCTAGAGGAAACTTGATTGCTTTGATATTCCACAGAACACCATCCTGGTTCATTACATTGATGGCAATATGGTAATCAGACCTGGTAATCAGGAAGTAGTAAAAGATACTTTTGAAATGCACATGCGTGCCCAAAGAGAGGTGAGCCAAACCCCCTGAAAGTTCAGAGATCTAACCACATAGATGACGTTTCTGGATGAGCAGTGGTCTGTGACAGATCTCCACTTGGCACTCACACCATGAAGAAAGAGACACAGTGCTTGGTAGATTTTTTTCAGATTTTTGAGAGAATGTATACCATATTTGGATGTGCTGCCCCAACCCATTTCAAGCTAATATATAAAGCTGTCAGTTCCAAGTAGGTTCCAGAGTAAGACAGGCCTCAACATTGGGTACAAGCTGTGGTATAAGTGGCACAGCCGTTTAGGCTTTATGACCAGATAGATTCAATGGTATTTGAAGTGACTTTGGCAGACAGAATACCGAATAGGAGAATCACAACACAGATTTTAGAATTTGGGTGTATGGCTATGCTCTTTCCAACACCAGCCCTCATTTGAAAAGCAGGTCTTGGCTTGGAACCGAGTCTGGCAGAGATACAAGATACCATGTGATTCTGTGACCAGGGCTGCCCATCATGAATTAGGCCTTATTTGTTGTGCTAAATTATGAAGTTGGACATGTACAGCAGCATTCTACTCTTTAAATGGAACACTCAAGATTAGGTTCAAGATGGTCTACATAGCAAAGTAAATTGCACGAATCAGTGAATCACTAACAGCTACGGGGTAATGGCTATAGGTTGCCTAGCTAGTCAGGGACCTTTAGAAAGGTGAAGATTGATGACAAGATCTGAGAAAAAGGTACATCAATGGATGCGGTGGCCATGAAAATACATGCTCAGCTCTCCTCTTTAGGAAGCATAATTGATTGATGGCTCAAGCTATTACTTTTCTGGATCTACCACCACATTCCTGCCCAGGCCACAGTTCCCATGAGCAGCACTGAACCAATGACTTTTCAGATGGGCTTATGGATACAGACCTGTTCCTGGAGACAGAACCTTTTCAGTGGAATACTTTGGCTCAAGGACTCTCCATCAGTCTGCCCAAATTTTCTGCAATTACATTTCAGTCTGAAGCACTTTATACACATTGCCTCTTCCTTGTCACTCTCTTTCAGAGACATCAGGCCTTAACTGTCTCTAGCCCCCTCCTCTTTTTCCTTCATGGATATATTTCCCCAATAAATCTCTTGCATATTGTAGGAGGCTTTAATTTTGATATTCAAGATATCAGTTTGTAATCCCTGAAATCTGTAAATGTACCTTATTTGGAAAAAGGGTCTTTGCAACTATGATTAGTTAAGGATTTGGAGATTATTGATTGATTACCTTGGTGAGCCCAAATGCTATTACACATGCCCTTATAAGAGAAAGGATGAGCAAGATTTGACATAAACACAAGCAGAGGAGAACGCAATGTGAAGATTAGCAGTGAGAGAGATCTGAAGATGTTGGTGATGCAAAGGTATGGCAGAACCCAGAAGCTGGAAGAGGCAAAGAACAGATGCTCCCCCAGAGCCTCTGGAGGGATTGTGGTTCTGCTGACAGCTTGATTTCAGCCCAACAAAACTGGATCTCAGAACTTCTGGCTTCCAGAACTGTGAAAGAATAAATGTGCACTTTTAAAACTACTAAATTTATGGTAATTTGTTAGAACAGCCAGAGGGAATTAATACACATCTCTAATTCTGTCCTGGAACCTGCTTCTTGAGGACCTGAACAAACATGGTTGGTGCCACTTGTGATCCAAGAAAAGAGGCAATACGGTGGGTTTGGGGGAAGGGGTCTCTCACTGCTCAGCAACTCAAAGATGATGCCATCCTGCATAATATATGGGACATGGATAGTCCCTGGCACAAGCCATCCCAACTGCTAACAGTCATCAATAGTGACCTGTTTGGAAGATAAAGAGGAAAAATACTTACAAACACAGCAGAGTTGGTTGATTACAGGTAAATTGTATTGCTAACTACAAAGGAATAACAAGAAACTAAGTGCTGTGAGAAAGCAGTTAAAGGCTAAGTGTTAAGTGTGAGAATCACTGGCCTGTTTAATAGCTTACAAAGTGCAAGAAAAGACACATCTGAACAGCAAATCAAAGCTCTGAAAGTTAAAGTCTCAGAGCTCCACAGATGATTAAATACTCAGTCAAGGAAGGTCTGTTGTCCTAAGGTCAGGGCCCGGGGTAGAACAACATGGGACTTTGACCTGCAGGTCCCTGTGCCAGAAAATGCTGCAGAGGCCTCTCCATAGCAAAGCAGCAGGTACCCCTCTCAGAAACTGCCTGCACTGCCTCTCCTGGTTGCCAGACTGAGGGCTAGGATTACATCCTGGCATAACCTGTGTGGGTCCACTCTGGGCATGACAAAGGAAACAGACTATACACCCAAGGAGCTGCAAGAATTATCTGCCTTACACCAGCAGGAGCCAGGAAAGTGAATCTGGTATCAAATCCAGAGGGAGCTTAATAGGTGGGGCTGGAATATAAGACTGGATAAAAAAAGGATTTATTTACTTGGGGCACTTTTTCAGAGCATGAGAGCTAACAAGCTGGCAGGAACTTCAGGGAGTATACTCCATTTGTTGCCAGAGTGGCTCCTGGAAGTCTAAGGAAAATGATGGGCCCTGCTGAATGAGGTGGTAATGTCTGACTTGCCTGACAGGTAGTAAAGATTAAAGAGGCTGAGGGGTGGGTGAGCTGGAATGAAATTCTTAGGTAAGGCTGGAATACTCATCAGAGGATTACGTTCCACTGGAAGGACAGAACACCAAATAACAAGCATTCAGCAAGGCCATAAGGAACGCACTGGTGAGAAGAATGCCAGAATGACTGAGAAGCTGTATGGGTACAGAGAGGGTAGGTGGCCCTCTCTGCAGGCCAGGGCTGACTAAAGGAGAGGCAGACCCAGAGCTAGGTTTGTTAATATCTGTGGAGATGAGAGTCCACAGGGTGGTGCTTGGTACTAGAAGCCAGGAAGCCACCATCAGCTGAACAACTAGCAAGGCCAGAGGGACAACCTAGGGGCTTTGACCTGCAGGGAATTGTTAAAAGAGCTTCTCACCTCTAGGGACAAAACAGACTTGCAGCCAACAGTGGTGCTACTTAACTTCTATAACCAGGTACAAAGGTGAGAATGGAAGACCAGGAAGGTGAGGGTGCTCAGTCCAATAAAAAGTCACAATCCCACTCAGACCCCAAACCTGAGCCAGTTTTCAGACCCAGAACACATTAACTAAAGAGATGGACTTCATCACTCCAGCTTTAAAGAAACCGAAGCACAGACAAGATAAACGGCATTCCAAAAATCATACAGCTAGTGCGTCATGGACTAAACCAGGGAACTACATTTGGCAACACTTCTGACAAGGTGTTAATATGTGAAGGAATAAAGTAGGTAAGTACAAAAAATGTGCAAAGCGGGCACCTAGGTGGCTCAGTCGGTTGAGCGTCTGCCTTCAGCTCCGGTAATGATCTCATGGTTCGTGAGGTCGAGCCCCACATCGGGCTCTGTGCTGACACCTCAGAGCCTGGAGCCTGCTTTGGATTCTGTGTCTCCCTCTCTGTCTCCACCCCTCCCCCACTCATGCTCTGCCTCTCAAAAAGAAAGAAATGTAATAAAAAAAATTTTTTTAATGTGCAAAGGAATACAAGTTATTAATAAATATATTAAAAATTTGGCAAAGGAACGAACATAAAACAATTTGTCATCATATTAAACTTCATCAATTAATAGTTTTGAATAATATGCTGAACTAAAATTCGGGAGTATATAAACTGGCACATCATTTCTGGAGGTAATTTTCACCACATTTATAAAACACTTAAACTTTGGGAATCTTGATTTCTACAAATTACACACTTAGGAATTTATTATACACAAATCATCTGACACAAGTATAAGAGTTTATTTATAAGGATGATGATTGAGCATAAAATATAACTGGAAAATTAGAAAAAAATCCTTAATGTTTAAAAAAAGGTTAGTAATAATACTATACTATAATCATAATAGAATAATATAAAGTCATTAAAATTATATTATTAAATAATATTCAATGACACTGAAATGTTCACAAAACATTACTAGGTATGAAATTTAAAAGAATTTTCATATTGTTGTGCAAGTGATTTTACCCAATGAATATGTGAAAATTTTAAAAGTCCATAGAATTGGTGGGACTAGACCTCAGAGATCAATTACAGCAACACCCTCATTTTTTGATAAATCTAGTGAAACCCAGAAAAGTTAATATTTTAAAGTAGAAACAAAAGAAATAGATTGGGAGCAATTTGGTATCCAAAACAAAAAATGTGTGTGTGTGTGTGTGTGTGTGTGTGTACAAAAGAATTATAAAAGTTTATGCCAAAGTGTTACTGGTGTTCATTTATCTGTGGGGTACGTGGGTAAATAATCATTTCACATATTGTTTGTCTCTATTTTTATTATTTTTCCAATGAACATGTAGAAACAAACAAGAGATGTTGCTTTAAAAAATTTGTTCAAAGAACTGATGTGTGATAAAAAGCTCGCTGTATCAAAATGCTTCTCAAGATCTGCCTGTATGTACCTGAGAGTTCTCGAGTGGGCATTCATTAGCATTCACACAAATCCTTTAAGCTCAAAATTACCTTGGTCAGGATGCAATCTAATTTTCCTGTAAGATCTAAAACAATAATCCCATTGCATGAGTACAGGACTAGATTATATGAACACCGAAAGTACATGAATAAAATTGAACAGTGAAGCAATAAGACCCATGTGATATATTTAGCTGTATATATAGCTGCTGTTTTGTTGTTGCTCAAAAAGTAAACCTAAGTTAAGATCAAGTCACCAGAGTACTATAACTTTTTTTTTTCATAACCAAACTAAATTTTGAATTTTCCCTCCTTATGTTGGATCTATTACGAGCACAGATTTCCAGTTTTCCCCCATGGCACTTACTAGTTAGTTCTTCCCCATCATCATCAGTATAATTTCACACTGACACTGCACTGACACATTAGAAAAACCAGGACCTGGAGTTCCAGCACCACTGACTCCCACCTCACACCCTGGTATTGACATTATATGGGTTTATACCCCCTCAGTGTTCTCCCAGACCCATCACTACAATCAGAAATCTTCAAGGAGTTAGTAACAGACCACCCCCTGACATGCCCAGGAGTTTCGGGTAATAGAGGGCTTGAAGGCCCTAGGAATAGTAGAGAATGAGGCCATAGCTTACCCAGAGTGTCTGTTCAGTAAGTGTGGGCGGTTGCAGGTGGCAAGAGAAAAAAGAATGAGTAATGATTCTGCATTTCTGGCACTTGAGAATTTAAAGACTGAGAGATCAGAAAAGAGACTTGAGTTAATGAATACAGAAGACAGGAGCTAGCCAGGGACTTTACTTCTTTTTTCTAGTTAGTTAACATACAGTGTAATATTGGCTTCAAGAGTAGAATTTAGTGATTCATCACTTACCTATAATACCCAGTGCTCATCTCAAGTGCCTTCCTTACCCACCAGGGACTTTCCTTCTAATCCAGACTCCAGGGCATTTAAAGGCCAACAGTGGTTTTACTTTCAGAGTTAGCCTTAAACCCAATTTAATCCAAGAAGACAGAGGCTACTTTGCCAAAAAAAAAATGTTTCTAACCATTCATGCCTAAGATTATTTTACGTACTCAAAGAAAATCTTCATTGCCCAATGAAAGAAACACAATAAAATACTAATACCAGGAAGACTTCATCCAAAGTGTAAGTGGAAATTGTATATAGATTAATAGAATTGTAGGGCTGGACTTCCAAGATCAATTATAGCAACATCCTTACTTTGTGATGAGTCCATTGGAACCCAGAGAAGGTACGTTATGAAGAGTAGAAGTAGATTGTGCAATAGTTTATTAAATCCCAAAACACTGGAGCCAGAAGTAAACTTGAAATTTTAAAGACTGCTATAAGACAAAAATAATAAATGCAATTTTTGTGTACTGACACTTTAACTTCATTGAACTTGTAACTCTGCAAACGTCATTGAAAAACAAGGGTTTAGAGAACTGTAAAATGATAGACTCAAGTAGATTATTAGAAAAATTTGAGATTGACATTATGACATAGCCTAAAGACCTTTGGACAGGGGTCAGAAGATATGGCCTCCCTTCCTAGTCCACTGACCCACTGTATGGTCCTTGAAAAGTCAAGGGACCTCTTAGGTGCTCCTCCAGTCCTTTGAATGTAAGAAAGACCTGAATACATGATCTGTAAAGCCTAAATTCCACACAATATAATGAAAATCACATTTCCTGCACATTGAAAATTTCTTGAGGACTCTGTCTACTAATACTAGACTTTCTACACCTTTGGTCTTATCCACCAAGAAACTCTTAAGATTCTCAAATAAACAAAAAAATTAGATCATTCAATCAATATATCAATACTATTACTTCTTTATGAAAATTGCCTTAGATCTCATATAGCAGGTCCTAAAGTGATGCACAGTATAAATCTCTGTTACCAACTTAATAAATACTATAGAATGATAACATTCTAATAAAAATGATGAACTGGGTCTCACAAGAAGGAGACAGCAACAAAAATACAATAAGCACTTATCCCCATGAATGATGAACTTATAAATTACAGAACTGGCCTGGGAAAGCCTGAGAAAATTTTCATAACTGAAGATTAAAATCAATATTTTTAAAAAATTCCTTTTGTTATTATAACTGATAAGAAAAAATTCTAATCAATACTGATATTAAGCAAAATTCTATGTACTAGCTCTTCAAATTCCTACTCAATTAAAGCATTATATATTTTAATAAATCACACCTTCTGTTTAAATTACATAACCATATATGGATGATTTTTAATCATTAGAAGATGATTTTTAATTATTCTCTTGAACCTCCATGAAAAATTATTCAAAAAGTTGGTTTTCAGAGACTTGACGTTCCCAAATGCTGCACCCTCCCTTCCTCACCCCCTTTCTAACACTTTAGGAGACTCATAATAGAGTGGTTGGTGCATTGCATGTTAAACTAATACCTTCTACTCCAGAAACAAGAGTGAAGTTAACCTCTGACCCACAGATCAAGTACAGGTCTAAACGTAAAGGATTTTTTTCCTAAGATTATTGGAAAGAAAAAGTCTATTCATATCGTTTCTTTAAAGAGTGAATATTATTCATTAAAATTCTCAACCATCTGGAAAAAATAATTGAAGAAGTTCTGAGGGCTTTAAAAAAATCAAGTTTTGGGAAAGACAGTGATGGAATTCTCTTTCTTGCTAATTTATCCAGCAATATTAGAGTATCAAGCACATTCATTTCCATCAAACACCTGGCCTCCCTGACATTTGGCGCTCTCCCAGGCATCTATCAAGAAATAGTTCCGATTTTTCAGCTTTCAGTTTATGGTTTCAAGGAAAGATCCTGACATTGATTTTTGCATATGACTCTGATTGACTCCAGTGGGAGTCTTGCACACAATTTGGTAGTACAAAATGATCCCTAGCCTAGCAGTCTATGCCCTTTCCATAAAGATATTTTATAGTTTCCAATTCCCAACTTTTTTATTTTCTAAATAATTTTCTCAGATCTTTAGAGCTTTCTCCTTATCTCCTATAATGTCTTTAAGCATAAAGTTCAAATCTTGGGTAAACTATTTTTTGCTTTAATCTTAAATATTTCTTGAACACACAGTCACTATGGCCTCAGGCGCCTAGAAAATACAAACACCATCACTGACACTGACTTCCCAAAAGAAAAATTATAAACTGTAATAATCTTAACTCACAGTTTATAGCAGTGCTGTTAATGAGAGCAAGCAGTCATATACTTTTGTTCTGTTCCCAATAGGGATGAATATGACTTGTATTTTTCACAGGAGTTTGTCACTTAGGAGGAGTTCTGCTTCAAGTAACAAAATATGTGAATTAAAGTGGTTTGAACATTATGGACATTTTAGTAGCTCACTAATCAAGACTCTTTGAAGTAGAAGTTTCACAGTTCATTACTATAGCTGCTCAAAACTGTCAGGGCTCTGAACTGTCTTCTCTGCTACTTCATTGGCTCTCCCCTCACGGTCACAAAATGGCTGTCACACCTCCAAGTGTCTTGCGGTCACACTACATCTCCCAAGGCATAAAAGAAGAGTGTGGGCTTCCCTTCACTGTTTATTACCTAAAGCTAGGGGGCATGAGTGGAATTCCACCTTCTCTGCTCACATCTCATCATATACCTGAACAAAATCAGATATTTGTTTGCAATGGAGGAACAAATACAGGACAGCTAGACAGTAGTATCTACACCTGGAACTCTTTGCTCTACCCCAACAGAAGTCACATTTATCAGTTATCTTGTGTGACGACTCTTGGGATAGTCACATGTGTACAGAAAGTTCCTGATAAAGATACAGAGCATGTATGTATAATGCCCAGGCACTCATCATGCTTTTTCTCCAATCAAGGACCCCATTTTTTAAATAAGGCAAGCATAGTCCAAGATGTTGAGATGATTTATGGCATGCTTCAAGGATACCTAATTGTCTTCACTTTATCAATAACCCTAGCATTAGTATGTATTTAACTATGTAGCCATTTATATAAATGCCAATTGTACAGACTTTGAAAAAATATTCAATACACTTGCAATGAGTGAACTGTATAGTATGTGAATTACACCTTAAAAAGGTGCACACATACAAACATACACACACACACACACACACACACACACGTTCAAAAAGAAAAAACAAAGGTAATTCAGCTTTTACATTGGTGTTGTCTTGAGATCATTTCTCTTGAAGCCAGCCATCACGTGAGAAAGCCCAGGACTGATGGAAAGGCTATGTATGGATGCTCCAACAAAAGCCCCTGCTGGGCCCTTGGCTGACAGCCAGCATCAACTGTCAGACTCTAGAATGAGCAAGCCTCCAGATGATTCCAGCCCCAGCTTAGGCTTCAGACATTATGGAGCAGAAACAATTCATCCCTGTCGTACTCTATCTGAATTCCTGACCCTCAGAAGCCATGAGAAATAATAAGTGATGATTGTTGCATTGAGCCACAAAGTTTTGGAGTCATTTGTTTCATCGATAGGTAACTAATACTGGCACTGATGAAACCCACAACACCAGTGAAGGTAAAATAATGACTATGACAAGTTGTAAAATGAAGGTGTCTGAAGCAGTATGCATATATAATTAGGGGATGAATGTATTTCTCACAATAAATGTGCAAAAATTCAGGGAGTCAGGAATGGCTTTCAGCTCTGATATGCTAAGCAAGTGGGCACTCACTAAAGTCAATAACTAAAATGACTTTGTTAGAGAGTATGGAAAGGTAACTATAAGAATAGACTTAGACAAATCTCCCAGGTTGGTAGCCCCACTCTGCCACAAGTAGCTATGTGACCTTGTAAAAGTAACCTCTGTGAGCCTGTTTTCTTATGTGAAAACGGACGTTTGGGAGTATTAAATGAGATGATACACTTTAAGTACTCAGCATAGGGCCTGGCTCAATAACTATGGATTATTGCTCTTATTATCATGAAATAAGTGGAGTGATACCAATAGCATGGTCCCAAGTCATCTCTACCTCTAAATTTGCTACTTACCCCATAGATACTAGAGACAAAAAGTCTTTTGATGTCCTTCTTGTAAACGTATTTGTGAAGCTCAGCATCTTCTTTTCACATTTTATAATTTGTAATTAACTCTCAAAGTCACTTGTAGAAAATAATCAGAATCAAGAAGTTCAATTGCTTAAGGTTAAGGATGAGGTTTCCATACATTTATTTTAAGTAATTCATGAGTTTGGGTGGTAGTAAGTATGTCAGATGATGCCCTTCATGTAAAAGAGGCAGTATTGCCATGTCATTCTTTGCATGATTGTTTAACAGATGATAGATTTTCCTACATGCTATTTGGTATTTTAGAGATCAAGGGGAAGTCAGGAGTCAAAACAAAAATGATCGAAAACACAGAGATGGAAAAAAAGAGTTGATTCTTTTTCTTCCATTAAAGTCATTGCATGTTTGTGGTCTGAGACGCTCACCTGGAGCCATCAGGTTAATAGACAGCTTCAGGCAACCATGGCTTGCTACTGATAGCCAGACAGGACACTATTAATCAGATTCATCTGATATGGACATCTTCCGTGGTACTTCACGGAATAATTTGAGAGGTGAACAAAAAGGGAGGCTGATTTCTACTAAGAAACAAGCATGTATCTGGAGCTTTGCATTCTCACTGTGTCATTCCACTACTTCAAGGACATCAGCAAAGAACTGCCATTAGAGGACATTTATAAAATAAAGAACACCTTTCTAAGATTTAATGTATAATTTTGTCTATATCTTATCTGCTTTCCTGTCCCCAGCACCTTACATGATTCCTAGATCATAAAGAGGCACTCGATAAATGTATGCTGAATTGAATTGAAGTACCAGGTCAGAAAGTAGATGCAAAACCTTCAGAAGAATACCCTGCAGAGCCTTGAGCATAAAGAAGTGATATTTCTTCCTTAAGCCCAGTAAAAGTGACACCATACCTGCTGCTGTGCTTTTCTCACTCTCCCCAGGCCTTTTCCCCAGCTAGAACTATACAGTCAAGCATGGTAGATCCGTGCAAAATCTCTGGAGCATGATGGCTGAGTTCAAACCTCTGTTCTGCCATTTTTCTAGCTGTGTTACCTTGGACAAGGTCACTTACTCTCTCTGTGCCTTAGTATTCATTTGCCAAGTGGAATAGAGCAGTGCCTACCTGTTGGAGCTATTATGAGGAATAAATCTACAAGCATACATAAAGTAAATAGATTGAAGCTGGCACACAATAGACAGACAATAAATGTTAGCTGTAATAATAGACATCCAATCTGATAGTGTCCTGGGCATGCAACCAGGGTCAGGTCCTAGTTCCTCCCCTTTGCTAAACTGGTGAGGGAGCCATACAGATGGCGCAGCAGAATATTCTCTTTGCACTCACACACTCTGAGAAGGATGGCTGGAGAGGGTCCTCTTTCCACCAAAGCTCTAGACAGTGTGGTGGAGGGAGAATCACACTGACGATCCTTAGGAAGCCCAGCTGTGAACAAAAACACAGTCTTATTTTATTCCATGGGCAGTTATTTTCCTACCAGTTTGCTTTCAATTAATGTCAAAGATGTCCTAAAATTTGAACAAGTCTTTGATTTTTCTCAGCAAACTAGGCAGTTCCCCCAAATCATCACTAGCCACCTCTTTTTTATATTTTAAAATATGTACTATAAAGGCTTGAAATGCTGCCATCTAGAGACAGCTATTTCATAATGATAACCAAGGCAGTGATCTTGAAAGGCCACGAAATAGAATTTGGCCATGCATTCTAAAAGCCATTTTAAAACTCTATAGTGTAAGTTGATTACTTACCTATTTTATGTAAGTAGGATCAAGAAAAGGGGGAAAGTAATTTAAATTAGAAATAAATAGCATCCTTTATAAGTAATATTTTTAAACCAGTTGTCCCTCACAGGCAATGTACTACTTTTATTTTTGTGATGGGAATACTCTCTTAGAACAGAGGAGGAATATACAGGAGTTAGAACTTCTTCCCTCCTGGCCTACCACCCACGTGTGGGTGTCCCAGTCCCACCTGCTGTGCCCTGATAAACCATACACTTCAGGAGAACGGCGACCAGAGGGCGTATGCCGCAGGTATTTCCTAAAGCCTCAGCTACAGGCTTTTCTGTACCTCTCTGCAAGGCTCTCTCTCTCTATGTGCACACACCTGTGGGTAAACCATTTTTAGAGTTCAGGGATTAAAATTACACATTACAGCATAGGACATAAGCAGCTAGTTAGGTTTTGTCACTATAATTAGAAATTTCATGAGGATCAGAAGAAAATCAAAGAAAATTGTTACTTCCATCCCACAAGAAAGAATGTTTTGCTAATACTATCCATTATGCAAAAGGGAAAAAGTCCAGCCATAAATATACGGAAGTTCCCCACATCCTCCATTAATACGTGACCAATGCCTCCTTTCCAGTCTTCAAATCTCTCTCGCTGACATGACACTTCCATAAACTGTCACCATCTTTGATTCTTGCTGGGCCAACTTTTTTTTTCTTTTGTTTCTTTTCATTTTTTTTTACGGTTTTCATCATTAACCCCTCCCTATACGTTCATGTTTTTTTTTTTTTATTTTATTTTAATCTTCATTTCTTTTTAAGAGAGAGAGACAGAGCATGAGCAGGAGAGGAGCAGAGAGAGAGGGAGACACAGAATCCAAAGCAGACTCCAGGCTGAGCTGTCGGCACAGAGCCCTAGGCTGAGCTGTCGGCACAGTGCCCTATGTGGGGCTTGAATTCACAAACTGTGAGATCCTGACCTGAGACAAAGTCAGATGCTTAACCGACTGAGCCACCCAGGCACCCCTACGTTGATCCTCTTTGCATTCATCTACAAACTTCAGGAGTAGAATCATTCCACAATCACCTGCAACTATCCAGCCAGCAGTGAGAATGGAATGAAGCAAAGTCATGGAGATATCAGAGATATTTTCAGGTCATTTGATAGAAAGAGGTGTCAAAGTTAGGAAAAAATATAAAGAATTTTAACTCTCAAACAGTGTTCTAGCTACAGTCCAACAGATATCTGGAAATCTAAAATGAATCAAAGTTGGCATTCCTTTCCTTAGACAGTAGACCAAGTGGCAATCCAATCTCCCAATTATCCTCAAGAAATGGCATGATTGCTACCACCCCCCCCAATTATTTAGTGGCTGAACTCTCATACAGTATGTAATGCATTCAGAGATGAAATATAAACTTGGATCTCCATGTTATAATAGGATAGGATTTTTTAAAGTTTTTATTTTAATTCTAGTTAGTTAACATTCAGTGTTATATTAGTTTCAAGCATACACTAGAGTGATTCAATAATTCCATATATCACCCAGAGCTCATCAAAAGTGCACTCCTTGAACCCTATCATCTTTTTCACACCCCCCCCCCACCCACCTCTCCTCTGGTAACCATCAGTTTATAGGATAGGACTTGACTGCATGTGTCTAAATGCAATCACAATAAAGCTATAGATTTCAATTAGGAACAGGCATCATAATAATACTGTATCACATTTGTTCTGGAAGGCTAGACCAAGGACAAGAAAAATGTAAGTACTGAGACGTGCCTCTAATTTTTCCTCCCTATCTTATCATTATTTTGCTCTGCTGCAGGCAAACTGGGGACTACTCCACTCCTGTTTTGTTTTGTTTTGTTTTGTTTTGTTTTTTGCATTTATTTATTTTTGAGGGAGCACAAGTGGGAGAGGGGCAGAGAGAGAATGAGACAGAATCTGAAGCAGGCTCCAGGCTCTGAACTGTCAGCACAGAGCCCCTTGTGGGGCTTGAACTCACAAACCGTGAGATCATGACCTGAGCCAAAGTCAGCCGTTCAACCTACTGAGCCAACCAGGTGCCCCAGGGCAACTCTACTCTTTTGAAGAGAATACAAAGCAGGTTTTGGTTCCTTAGCAAACTCCATACTAAATTGAGTATTTGAAGCTACTTTATAATATCTTTTATAAGTAATGCCTTTGAATGCCTTTTGTTAAAATTCTACTTCAAATAAGTAGACAAAATATGTTAGAAAAGGATTCATAAGCCATGTGAAATTGCAAAAAAGAAAAAAATAAAGGAGCACAGCAAAGCATTCCTGAGATCAGAAACCTACACACACACAAACATTCACAAATGCAAGCAAAAATAGTCAGAAATAGAGTCATGCTAAGGTAAGACATCTCTAAACCTTTGAGAGATGCAGATAAAAGCCAATATGTGAATAATTGCATATCCATCCTTCATATCTATAAGTGGGAAGCTTCTATTTCATGGAAATTTAAAATTTATTCATGTGAAATCCCAGAACAAGAGGATTGAGGACAAAATAACCCTATTTCATCTCTGAATGGCTATCCTCTCCACACTCCCTAAAGGTTAGTTGAGAATAATTATCCTAGAATTTAACCATGGTGGAAATGGCCTGGCCAAGGATTTGTCCAGATTCTAGCAAGCAGGATACTTTTTGCAAGAAAATTTTCCCTGATTTTTTTCAATGGTTCATCTAAAGCTAGGTTTTATGTTAAGACCAGAAGAATTCAAAAGCTATGTCTTAAAAATTACTAAGCTTTGTTCTATATATAAAATTATTTTGAAGCACACAATGATTCATTCATTTAATTCAGTAATTCTGACCATCTATAATGAACCCAAATTGCATCAAGTTTGTAGAATTCTGGATAACATTAAATGATCTCTGCATTTACCAAATTTAATAACACATATAATCCAAAACAATATATAAAAGCCAAAAATGAAAAGAAATCAGAATTAAATGGTTTCTAATGTTTTCACCCATAATAGCACTATATAAATCATATCCAGCCTAATTATTATCAAATTTTTCCCTGAAATGATCTAACAGGTAGTATCATTATGTCATCAAATTGCAGAGTCCCATTCCATACTGCTGCCAGGGCCTCCTTTGATATCTATAGCTTTCCTGATACACAAAGGTGACATAAGCAGGCAGAGGATAATTCCTAGGAAAATTCACCGACTCTGATGCCTACTAGACTCATGGGTGCAGATGATACAATATCACAAGAAAAGCTCAAAAGAATAAATTTTTCTCTAAAGTGTTTTTTTCACTTTAAACTATCTTCTCCAATTCCTTCCCAATTCAGCCCACAACCCAAGCCCCAGCTTTTTGTAATAAATAAAGCTTTTATCAAGAAAAGTAGAGGAAAAGAGCTTTTGCTATTTCTTTTTAAGAGTTCCACCTGAAGTGCTTATCTGGTGATGTACCATATTGCCAATTAGCACTCCAAAGTTTCCATATTCTATACAGGTGCTGTAGATATTTTGGTACCTGAGTTATTTTATAGCAAACAAGTAAAGATAAAAATGTGCCTCCACTTTATCACAAAGAAGGTTGAAATAAGCCTGAAACCAAAATGAAATGCAGAATGAAAGCCTCTATGGAGGAATTATTAATTCATTCTTATTAGTACAAAAAAAAAAATGACATCTCTGTAGAAAGCTTATGCCCCGTGAACAAAGGAGAGCTAATAAAGTCACACCAGTGACAGACTTTTAAATTCTGAGCCCTTCTCCTGGGGACCCAGGGCAGTTCATCTAAATTGAGTTCTAGGCTATTAGAAGATGTAACTATATGATCACTAAAAGACCATAACTAAGGTCACACAAATTTTCTTTGGCAAAAATTCACAGATACTCAACAATATGTAATGTTCTCATTGAAACGATTCCACAACTAACAATATTAGCATTTTCGTATCTGCTTTATAAAGGTTCACTATAGTAAACCTGCTTATTCTTTTCTCACATCTAACTCTGCTTTACTCAAATCTTTCTCAGACTATACTAAAGTCAAAATAAGAGGAATCTTCTTGCCACTAATCCAGGCAACCCTTTACAAGGTTAAGTTTCATACTGTTTCCACCATGTTACATTTCTTCTCAACCACAGCCAGTGACTTCCTGGTGATGGTCAAAATAACTTAACCTGCATCCACTGCCTCCCATGAGTTCTGCCCAGCCTGCCTTTGCCATCTTAGACCGTGGTGCATGGCCACTCAAACCCTCTGCTGTAGCTGGGCTTGCTGGCTCTTTGTTTTCAAGCACAACATGTAGATCCACTAGCGCACAGCATCTTTCTTCAATTTTCTTCTCTTAAAATGAGCTCTCATCCTTTTCCCTATCAGTCTGAACCCTACATTTGATTTCAGAGCCAGAGAAAGTCTCAGGTTCTCCCTGAAGCTGTTCCTAACCAGCCCATCTCACAGTTGTCTATACTTCCTAGGGACTTGTATTGCATTTATTGTCTTTGCCATTCAATTAATGTTTGGCATTAATGTTTAGATTTTTAATTCACTACTTGAATATTTATGTATCTCTCTCCACACATGTATTTAAATTTAGTAAGAATCAAGACACTTTTTTAATATTGATTTTGCCTTTAATTGTCATTCCTCACTGTACTGCACATAGCAGGTGTTCAACAAATTCTTAATTTATTCAAATAAACTCAAAGAGAAACACAAGGGATTCATGGTACATATAAAACATTCCTTTCCAGAGAAACCTGCTAAGCATTGCTCTAAGTTGCCAAGAGGAATCTTATCCCCTGGGTATCATTAAAAATAGATACATACTACATTGTGCTGGATCATATAAAGGAAAGTAATAACTCTGGAAAGAAATAACCACGGGTGTATCAGCCCCAGTTCTCCTGTTTTATTATTCTTTAGGTATTTCAATGCCTTCCAGACTGTAAACATCCAAAAGAAAGAGATAATTTAGTACCTGGGTGGGTACTTTTGTCTCCGGTGGATGCAGGGAAGGAAGGAGGTAAACCATTAACTATAGTGAATTCTGTTTGTGGCTCTAAAGTTAGGCTTGATAAATCTGTAAATGTTTTAACATATAAAATAAAGCAATATCACTTTATATCAGATAGTTTTCACAATACACACCTTTACTGAACATTAGCTAGAATCTACTACCAGCATATCACTGTTTCATCCTTCAATTCCATCTCTCCTGTCATCAACTCCGCCTTTGGATTGGTCTGCTGGACCATTTAAATTTAATGCTGTTATGAATGTGGTTGTTTTAAGTATACTGCTTTGCTGCTTGGTTTCTATTTGTCTTGTTTTTCGATTCTCAGCTCCTCCTTTCCTGATTTTCTTGGGGGAAAGGAGGGGTGAACCAAATAATTTTCAGGATTTTGTTTTAATTTGTCTATCAACTTTTTAGCTATACCTGTTTGTATAATTTTGGGTGGTTATCCTAGAGATTACCTTACCACAGTCTACTTAGACTTAATGGTGTATATTAATTCATGTAAAATTAACAATCTTGTGAGAGTAAAATTCTATTTAACTACTTCCTATCCTTTTGTTATTGTTTTTATATATCTTACTTGTGTTATAAATGCCTTAACCTCCATCAGTAATCTTATGCAGAAAATAGGAGTAGAAAAAAAAGCAATATTTTATTTTTACTACATATTTGCCATTTGTTGTGCCCTTCTTTACAGGACATCTGATTTTCATCAGGTATTATTTCTTTCTGGCATGAAGAACAACCTTTTATATTTCTTGAAAGTACAGGCCTGCGGTGCCTGGGTGGCTCAGTTGGCTAAGCATCCAACTCTTGATTTCAGCTCACAGTTTGAGTCCTGTGTCAGGCTTGGGACTCTCTCTTTCTCTCTGTGTTCACATGCTGTCTCTCAAAATAAATAAGTAAATGAATGAATGAATTAATTAATTAATAATTAATAAATAAATAAACTTTTTAAAAAAGTATAGGCCTAATGAAAACTAATTCTCTCAGCTTTCCTTTATCTGAATTTTTTTTACCCTCATGTTTTAAGGGCATTTTCACTGGCTATAGAACGCTAGCTCAACACGTATTTTATTTTTCTTTCAGTATCTTGAAGATGCCATTCTATTATCTTCCAATATTTCTAAGGAAAAGGCAGCTAACATTCATATCTCAGAGTTCCTATGTATGATATGTGATTAAAATCCATGTTTTCTCTCCAACACTTTGACTATGATGTGCCTAAAGTGTGGTTCCTCTTTGTAGTTATCCTTTTTAGAATATGCTGAGCTTTCTGGACATGTCAGATGATGTTTTTTCACTTAATTTGAGCTGTTGTTTCTTGAAATATTTTTCTTCCTCATTCTGTTTCCTTTTTTTTCTGAAATTCAAATTAGTCATATGTTAGATCACTTGACATCATCCAATAGGCCACTGGAGCTGTGTTAATTCTTTCTCCAGTCTTGGTTTTCCTTCTCTTCTCCAGATTGGATAATTTTTATTGACCTGTCCTCTAGTTACTGTCTCTCTTCTGCTTCCTCTAATTTGCTGTTAAGCCCATCCCATGATTTTCATCATTTCAGAAACTGTATTTTTCAATTCTAAAATTTCTAGCTTTTTTTATAGATTTTCATTCTTTACTATTACAGGAAGTCATCAAAAGGACATAACCTATGATTGACTTGTGAGCTGGACCCAGGCAATCAGAGGCTGGTTATTCCCTTCCCTTACTTGAAATGTACATTCTACCCACTGTTCCTATTCTAGGAGTTCTTTCAAGGACACAGGCATGAAGATAAATGCATTGTTGAAACTATCTGGGACTCTCTTTCTCTCTCTGCTCACACTCTCTCAAAATAAATAAGTAAATGAATGAATGAATTAATTAATTAATGAATAAATAAATATATAATAAATAAACTTTTTTTAAGAAGTACAGACCTAATGAAAACTAGTTCTCTCAGCTTTCATTTATCTGAATTTTTTTTTTACCCTCATGTAAAAAGCTGATACAATTGAACTCCATTAAGCCTTCTGTGTAAGCTTTAGATTCTGGTGGGTGTATATGCAGATCTACTCATCCTGTGAACACCCAAGACAAGCCTCATATACAAGTTTCTTTGCTTATTAAAACTGCCATCTACCAACTGGCAGTCGTCTGCCTTTTTATTTGGTCTCTCCTTGCCTTATGTGTATGAGGGCCAGTTTTGAATTTTACCCTGGGAACTCCCTAGGTTGTGAACTAATATTTACCGAGATTTCTGATCTGTTCACCCTTTAGA
Organism: Panthera tigris; assembly: GCF_018350195.1. Classification (NCBI taxonomy): domain Eukaryota; kingdom Metazoa; phylum Chordata; class Mammalia; order Carnivora; family Felidae; genus Panthera; species Panthera tigris. The sequence goes on from NC_056664.1 coordinate 86,136,560, forward strand.
ACTATTGTTTCCCTCGGGTCATTTAACATATTTATAAAATCAAGTTTAAAGTCTTTGTATGCTAATTTTCATATCTGATTCATTTGCTTTTTTTGTCTTGATTATGGGTAACTTTTTTTGTTGTTTCTCAGCATATCTGGAAATTTGTATTATATATCAGATATTGTGTTTCATTGTAGAAATGCTGGAATCTATTAGCTTCTCTAGAAAAATGTTGGGTTTTGTTCTGGAAAGGAGTTAAATTCCTGGATGATCACCTAAAATTTGTGGAGGCTTAATGTTATGCTTTGTGAGGGTGGGTGGGTGGGTGGAAAACGCATGGAGTTTACCAAGTTCCCTAATTTGAAAGGACTAAATTCCAAACTCTGACTTCTCTGCTTTGAAAAGCATCTAAAATTTCTATTCAGTTTTCCATCCTTTCAGCTATTACTTTTAATGGACTTCATGGCCTTTCCCCCATGCATACGTAGTTCAGAAGTTAGCCAAGGATTTGAAGAGAGTTCATCTTCATATTTTTGGTCTCCCTCTCTATAAATTCCTTCTTTGCAGGAGGTTCTTCTACATTTTCAGTCACTCTGACATCCTGGAACTCCAACCTCGCATTTCTTAAACCAGTAGAATTCTGGCTTTCTGTTTCAGTGTAGATTGTGTTAAAAATAAATTATATAAATGTGAATTTTGCCCAGTGTGTATGGGTGTCTCCTTTTAGGGTTAAGTCCTAAGTTCTGCCTGCTTCTGGTCATTTTTCAATGCTTTTAAATTCTATATACACAAACACACGTATGCATAGACACATGTATGTGTATTATAATTATTATCTGTGGAAGGATCAGTCCAGTCCTCTGCAATTCCTGGGATTAGAATTCCCTCTTGGCATTCATTTTCAAGTCATCAGTCTGAATTACAGCAAGAGCCTCTAGTTCCCAAGGGCCTTTAACTCTTCTTTGACTCACAATTTTGTACTGTTCAAATATATTCTCCTGGCAGCAGCCAGAGTTATTTTATTAGAAACCTAAAATCAATCATGCCACTCTCTTTAACATCTTTGTATGGCTTCTCATTACACCTAGAATCAATCCAGAATTCTAACTATGTCCTTTAACAATTTATACAATCTGCCCCTCTGTCTATCTCTTCTACTCCATCTTACCTGCTCTATTTACCCATTGGGTTTTGGTAACACCTCAAATCTTTAAACACCTACTCAGGGATTTCAGATATGCTACAACCACTACTAAACCAGTGATTTTTCTACTCCCTGTATAAATCACCTGACTTAACCTTTAGGTTCTCACCTAAATGTCATTTCCACAAAGATGATAGAGCTGATTCCACAGATTGTGTTAGTCAAGTACTACATTATAAAGGGTGAAACCCTAATACCCTTCACTTCTTGGCTTGGAGAAAACTGGAAATCCAGGTTCAATAATCCACAACTCAAAAGCAGGAGATCGGAGGATTTCCTCCTTGGGGTGACCATCCCTAAAGCAAAGACCTAACAGATCCTTTATGACTTGTACTCTTCAATGAAACTGTCCAGCTGGATTATGCTACAGAGAAACCCACCAGTTGATACTTCAATCTACACACATGTGGAGAGGGCTTTCTGTCACCTCTTTGTATCTCACTCTGAAATGTGAGCAGTCAGAGACCACCAGTCTATTGAGGAAAGGTCCCAGGATGAAGGACAGAGAACAACACACCGGGCAAGAAGGAACTTCCAGGAAACAAAATTTAGATTAAAAAAAAAAAAAAAAACTTTAAAAAAAATCTCTACCATTAATGTCCTTACAGAACCAAGTTTTGCTTCTAAAAAGGGACAAAATGGGAAATTTTAACTGAAATACCCAGATAGGATGAACACTAGCTATTAAAATGAGATGAAGGACTGCATCCAGTAGAACTTAAACATTTCAAAGTGATGTTGTCAAAAATTAGACAATTCTAAAGCCTACACTGAGAGTATTAAGGGTTAAACAGTGAGATCGGAGAAAAGATTTAAGGTTCTTGTGGGGAGAGCCACTGGGATGCTGTGAGCAAAGAGGGCTACAGAGGATCTTCAGGAAGAGCAGTCAGAGAACTTGATATGTACTCCAGCATTAGGAGGACCATGTGGACTGGTTACTGACAACTGCCCAGGAACTATAGAGGGCAAGAGCACACTGGCAGGATGCTTTGGAGAGAAGAAGAGGTGCTACGTACCGCTTTGGGGTTAGTGTGCACAAAAGGTGCATGTGGGCAGATGTGTCTACATATTAGAGAGAACAAGCTTGGGAGTTGTCTTTGGTCCTGTCCAAAATTGTCACCTACAAGGAAAAACAGGCCTCAGCAAAGAAATTGGAGATGGACATCTAAGCTCCTGGGGACTGACTGCTCTATTTAAGGGGGTTACTGCTCAAATATAGTACATTAGTCTAAGCCAAGAGAGAGAGCCATGCTGAGGAATTTGATCTCCAAAGAATTCCCTAAATCTCTTCCAGGTCCACCAAAACAAAGTCAGCTTAGGACAGAACCAGTAGTAAAATGGCTGCCCAAATGCACAGAGAATACAGCCAACCTGTTGATGTAATTAATGTTAACCTGGTTACATGTCATTCTTCCCTTTCACATAGGTTTCTCCAAAGGATGATTAAAGTTCTCCATGTTACTTTATCAGAAAGAATAGGAGACTAAACACTTATCTAGCACTAATGATATTCCAGACACTTTCTAGGAACTTCATATTAACTCTTGATTTTCCCAACAACCCTCTTACATAGGTAATATTACTACCACCATTTTAAATTCACATAGCTGCTAAGTGGTGTAGCCAGGGTTTAAGCACCTTAGTCCGGCTCCAGGGTCTGTGTTCTTAATCAACATATTTTATGGTTAGCTCTCTCATTCTAGGTGAAAGGATTATTCCCTGGCACACATCCTTGATTATAACACATACAAATAATAATATTCTGACAAGTTTTCGAATTCATTTTAAACCACGTTGTAAGAGAATAGATTTCTATTGTTTACAGCTGTCTTTCTATTCATTATCTTTTTTTCAGAAATAGAAGCAAAAGGAATCTACACCTACTCAAGGACTATTGCTATCATGGGATTAGTCTGGAGTTCAGAAACACCAGCTTCCTTATGCTGAATTAAGGCAAGAAGTAGCTTGTTACTTTGATCAAAAGTTTCTTAGCTGAGACAATATTTACGTTGTATGCATCAAAACTTAGAGTTAAATTTGATAAAGTCTGTTTTAGACAAGCAAGGCACATTAAAAACATACATATATAGAAGCTTAAAAATGGTATCAGTTTTCCACATGGAGGTGAATATTTTGAATATAGTTTGTTTTCAATCTAAGTAGTTGCCAATATTCTCAGTTATAAATTCCACATTTTAGGTCATTCAACACAAAGCTAACAGATTGGGGAAAAAAAGGTGAAACATTTTCCATTCCAATTATTTCCAAAAGATAAGACTGTTAGCATCACAGTTGAGATTTTTCATGTCTCTCAGGATATATCACACATCTGGGTAATACAAAAGATCTAGATTTCTTGATCACCCTAACTAACTTTCATTTATTCATTAATTCAACAAATATTTATCGTGCTGCTACTATGTGGTAGGCATATGCTAGGCACTAGAAATCCAAAATTGAGTAAGGTAAATATGGTCTCTGCCCTCATGGAGTTTGCAGGTTAGTGGATTTCTCAGGATTATCTAGATCAACCTATTCCATGTACCATTTGCAAATGGAAAAAAGTAGATAATCAGGTAGCCTCTGGATGAAGATCTGAGGGGATTTCCTATAAAATAAAGCATTAGGGCCTTACTATTTGAAGTTTAAACACCGATATGATTTCTCTTGGACTCTCTAGTTTTATTTTATACCACTATTTTATTGTATTATTACAAAAAAATAATTTTTATATTTAATACATTTGTATTAATACAAATAATAAATTTTATTTGTATTATTTTACAGATGCTATTACTTTTGTCACATCCATAAATAAAAAACTTACTTCTTTTAGCCATATTTTCTGTGAGCATGTTTCTTTTGATTTTCGGTTACTCCACATTAGATGCCTTCTTTTCTCAAGGCAGAAACAGAAGCAGGGAGCTAGATGGACTGAAGCAGCATGCTATCAAGGGAGTAGCATATAACAACTGGGTGGTTTGGAAATAGTTTTCTTGAGCTTCCTAGGCTAAGTCAAAATAATGAGATGTCTGGAGAGATGTTTCTAGGCCCTGATCATATTTTAGTCAGGCCTAAAATATATCTCATTTTAATTCTCACTTTCTTTCTAAACAAACATCACAATGTTAAAATAACAAAAAGAAAATATTGGCAATTTATGAAATTCTTAGTAGCAAAACTGAATATAGAAACTAAGTTAAACAAGGCTCTATCTTACCTAATGTTCTTCATAAACTCCCTCTGAGGGATACTAAGTTGTTAGCAGCCTCCAGAGGAGACTCTCTTGCCAAAGAGCTGTGTGAGATGCCAAGAGCACTGGAATCAGACCAACTCCAACTTCCTTTGACAATGGGCAGTTCCCAAGCCTAGCTCTCTCACCAAACCATTATTGGGGATGCCCTTTCTTCTTGGCCTCTGAATTTCATTTCTATTTTTTTAAGTTTATTTATTATTTATTTTGAGAGAGAGAGAGAGAGTACAAGCAGGGGAGGGCCAGACAGAGAGGGAGAGAGAGGGAGAATCCCAAGCAGGCACAGCACTGACAGCACAGAGCAGGAATGCAATTCACGAACTGTGAGATCATGACCTGAGCCGAAACCAAGAGTCAGATGCTTAACTGATTGAGCCACCCAGGAGCCCCTGAATTTCACAATTCTTAAAAATTATGTCTTACCTTGTTTACTTTTTCAATTCGTTTTACCTTTTATTGTTTCAGATCCCCTCATTTCTCCTTATTCTTCTCTTATTTCAGGATGTCCTGGAACAAAGTTTTGTGTTGTTTTTTTTTTTTTTTAAGTGGAACCTGCTGGGAGTTAAATCAACAAGGATCTCTCATCTATACTTAATTTTCCTCACAGCAGGTGCTATGGTACAGCAGTAATTCTAGACAGAAGTGTAGTGAGGTTTTGTTGCTGCTGCCATGCTAGTTACCAGAAAATCAATAAATGATTAGAACACCTAACACAGTGAATGATTCCAGTAGCATTGAAATAATGATGTAGGAAATCACTTAAAATTCATACATGCACTTGTTCTTTGGCTGTCAAGTTTTCAAATTTAACATGCATAGTGTCTAACCGGTTTCTGAATATAGTTTAAAAGTTTTAAGGTTGACTTTTTTGTTCCATGCTTTGCAATACACATTTAGAGAAAGAGAAAACACTATTTAGAATGTTTGGCAACCAATATAATCAGGTAAAAAGTAAAGAAATTCAGTAAGAGTTATTTGTCCAGTATTTGTTCGTGTAAATAAATTTTCTGGATAGCTAATGTTTACTCTTTCTAGCATAAAAACTTTAAAATTTGTAATCACTTCAACTGCAACAAAATCTCTCAAAGCTCCTAAACATAATCCCTTTCTTCTTAAAATAAAAATATTAAATAGAATTTCATATTTTTCTTGATGCAAGAATTAGTCATTTGTCCTTGCTCTTAATATGCCTTTGGTTGTAACTGTTTTTTACAGCTTTTCATTCTTCCCATACCTGACAGAAAATGCCACACTTCATAAGATGAAAATAGCTCAAATTCTCATGTGCACATCCAGGCACTCAACACTGATCATTATTAGTCCTTCTCTTGTTCATCTTCCTCTCCTCTTTGCAAAATCTAAACTTTTACCCATGTCCTCAGGTTTCCAATTCCAATACTCAATCTCACCTCCTTCAGCTTTCCTATTACATTGATAAAATTGAAACACAAATCAGTCAAGGTCTTCTCCCTGCTTAATTCATATTTCAACCTCAGCTTCATTTCCTCAGGGGATGAATGGGCCCTCTTCCTCCAACTTTTCTCTATTCTTCTGGTTTATTTCCCCTGACTCTCCCATCTAAATCTGTTTTTGATATTGACCTATAAACATAATTAAGTCTAGCCCATCTTAACAAAAAAATGAAATGAAACAAAACAAAAACTCCCACTGATGCTCTACCCAATTTCAGATTCTATTGTTGTTCATACGGATTCTCACTCACAATGGCTTGTTTCTTAAATGTTTTCTAATTCTGAATTGTAAATTCAGTTAGTCTAAATCTATGGAAATAATGATGGGATCAGAATTAAATGCAGACTTTTCTGGAGAATAGTTTTATTTGTTTCCGCCAGATACCCATGACCACATTATTCTAATTTCTAGGATTGGGATTACATAAATCTGAATAACAATTCCACAAGAGGTCAGTGTTGTATTCAGGAATTCTTAAGAAATGTGTTCTTTTTGCCCTCCCTTGCCGGAACCAAGAATGAACAAATGACCTTGTCACATATCTTTGCTGATGGGAAGATTTTTTTTTCTAGATTGTCTTTTTTACCAAGAAAATATCCCTTTGAAGGAACTGACTACTGGAATCACTGCACAGGAACAAGGTATTAGCCACGAAAACACAAGCCTCTTTTATCAGAAAATACCTTTATGAGGCCACAAATCCAGTGTTGGCTTACCCCACTAGATTCCTGCTTTTTCTTTATTTTTGGACAATGAGGAATTCCCTTATAAACCTAAAAGGTTTTAAATTACATCTAGCATATTTTGTAGTAGAGCTCTCCATAGCTCTAGAAGCAAAAATTCCCAAGTTTCTCTAGCAGTAAGATTAAAGTCCTATCCATCAAGGTAATGTCAGACTGAATCACTGTGATTACAGGAAGATCCAAAGTAACAAGTTTTCTATACCTACAAAATAAAACATTTATAACTTATTTATAACTTATAACTTTAATTTAGTCCCAATTTCCTTCCCTTTATATTAACCAAACAGACAAAAACAAAAATCGACCTTGCAGAACCAACTATGAGAATTATATTTAACACAATTTCCATTTCAAAAAGATGAAAGAAAATTAGCCTTAAAAGTTTAGGCAAACTGCCTAAGGTCATACAGCCATTAAGAGATAAATCTAGCAGGCAAACCCAGAGCTCTCTTTTTTAAAAACCCACAATAAAGAACAAATTATATCCTCCAATAATGTAGTTACTGAGTAGACACTATAAGATAACTGTATTTAGAATAAAAATAAAAGACATATAAAAGGAATCTAAGGCATACCAAAAGAAGTCTCTATAGAAAAGGACAAACTTTAGAAAGAATAAAATAGAACTTATATAACTGAAAAGGCTAGTAATTCCTCCTGACTTTCATTTCTGGTAATTATAGCAAATTAAAACAGATCAACCCTCATGCTAAGAATAACTATTAAAGCTGGCAAAATATTTTTTTAAACTACTTGATTCCATTTGAAATTTAAAGAGGCAAGGATAAATTAGAAGACCAAGATCTAGGGGATAAAATTAAGAAGACAGAAGAGCTTTGTATCTGGGGTCACTTTTCCTTAATGTACATGCTTATACCAGAAGAAGCATCTGAGAAAATCAGGAACTTAGTAGGATTTTGAACAGATTCATGGTATCAAGGGACAAGAATTGGAGTTCACTGAATACTCAAAATATGGGTCATGGCAAACACCCTGGACTTGGGTTTGGGTCCACACAGAAATACACCCTAGGAATGTGAGTCCATCATTAAAAGACAGGCTTTTAATAAGCACTGGCTCCCAGATAAGAATCATCACAAACTGTTATTGAATTAAGATGATCTGAAAAAAAAAAAAAGATGATCTGGAATTTGTAGCCATGTACCAGAAGAAAATATGAATACTCTCTGATGGAAAATAACATCATCATACCCTAAATTAGCCATATTGCATCGGGTTAAATGTGCTGTTTACATTAAAAAAATAAACAAGATACAGGGAGACAAGACAACATGATCACAACAAAGATAAAAACAGGTAACAGAAACCAACAAACCCAAAATCCAAATAACAGAATTATTGGAAATGGATTTTAATATTTTTAAGGAAATAAAATATAAAATTGATAATATTGGCAGATAAGTAGAAATTATAAAAAAGAATCAAATGAGATCACATTAAACTAGAACTATAGAGAGGATTAACAGGGCAGGGTCAAGATGGCAGAGCAGCATGGAAATTCTCCGCTTCTTTCATCCCTGAAATGCAGCTAGATCAGCACCAAAGCATTTTGCACACCAAGAAAATTGATGTGAGGACTAACAAAACAATCTGCATAAGCTGAAACACAGAACTTGGCACAAATTCACCCAAAAAGAAAGAACAGAAAGAAATGACAGCCAGGGACTTTATCAACACAGATATAAGCAAGATGTCTGAACCAGAATTTAGAGTCATGACAACAAGAATCATAGCTGGGGTTGAAAAAAACTATGGACATAAAAGAAGTAAAATCTGTGGACATAAAAGAAGTAAAATCTAGTCAGGATGAAATTAAAAATGCAGTAACTGAGAAGCAATCTCGAATGGATGCCACAGCAACAAGGATGGATGAAGCATAGCAGCGAATCAGCAATATAGAAAACAAACTTAGGGAGAATAATGAAGCAGGAAAAAAAAAAGAGGGAAACTAAGGCAACAGAGCATGACATAAGAATTAGAAAACTCAGTGACTCATTCAAAAGGAACATCTGAATCATAAAGGTCCCAGAAGATGAAGAGAGGGAAAAAGGGGTAGAAGGTTATGTGAGCAAATCATAGCAGAAAACTTTACTAACCTGGGGAAAGACACAAACATCAAAATCCAGGAAGCACAGAGAACACCAGTCAGATTCAATGAAAACTGATCATCAACAAGGCATATCACAGTCAAATTCACAAAATACACAGACAAGGAAAGAATTATGAAAGCAGCAAGGGAAAAAAAAGTCCTTAACCTATGAGGGAAGAAAGATCAGGTTCACAGCAGACCTATCCACAGAAACTTGGCACACCAGAAAGGAGTGGCAGGATATATTCAATGTGTTGAATCAGAAAAATATGCAGCCAAGAATTCTTTATCCAGCAAGGCTGTCATTCAAAATGGAAGGAGAGATTAAAAGTTTCCCAGACAAACAAAATTAAAGAGTTCCTAACCACTAAATCAGCCCTGCAAGAAATTTTAAGGGGGACTCTCTGAGGGGAGAAAAGATGAAACAAAACAAACAAACAAAAAAAAAAAAAAGCAACAAAAACTAGGAAGGACCAGAGAAACATCACCAGAAACTCCAGCTCTACAGGCAACATAATGGCAAAAAATTCATATCTTTCAGTTTTTGTTCTAAATGTCAATGTCAATGGACTAAACCGTCCAATCAAAAGACATAGGGTAACAAAATGGATAAGAAAACAAGATCCATCTATATGCTGTTTGCAAGAAACCCATTTTAGACCTAAAGACAACTTCAGATTGAAAGTAAGGGGATGGAGAACCATCTATCATGCTAATGGTCAACAAAAGAAAGATGGAGTAGCCATACGTATATCAGACAATCTAGATTTTAAAGTAAAGACTGTAACAAGAGATGAAGAAGGGCATTATATCATAATTAAGGGGTATATCCACCAAGAAGATGTAACAATTGTAAACATTTATGCCCCCAACATGAAAGAACCTAAATATATAAATCAATTAATCACAAACATAAAGAATCTCACCTCCAGCAATGGACAGATAATCTAAACAGAATATCAACAAGGAAACAATGGCTTTAAATGACACACTGGACTGGAAGGACTTAACAGATACATTCAGGACATTGCATCCTAAAGCAGCAGACTGCACATTCTTCTCAAGTGTATGTGGAACATTCTCCAGAATAGATTACATACTGGGACACAAATCAGCCCTCAGCAAGTACAAAAAGATGGAGATCACACCATGCATATTTTCAGACCACAATGCTACGAAACTCAAAATCAACCACAAGAAAAATCTGGAAAGGCAACAAATACTTGGAGACTAAAGAACATCCTACTAAAGAATGGATAGGTTAACTAAGAAGTTAAAGAGGAAATTAAAAAGCACATGGACACCAATGAAAATGAGAAGATCACAGCCCCAAACCTCTGGGATGCAGTAAAGGTGGTCATAAGAGGGAAGTATATAGCAATCCAGGCCTTCCTATAGAAGGAAGAAAGGTCTCAGATATACAACCTAACATTACACCTTCAAGAACTGGTAAAAGAACAACAAATAAAACCCAAAACTAGCAGAAGACAGGAAATAATAAAGATTATAGTGGAAATCAATGCTACTGAAGGAAAAAAAATAGTAGAACAGATCAATGAAACCAAAAGCTGCTTCTTTGAAAGAATTAACAAAATCAATAAACCACTAGCCAGTTTGATCAAAAAGAAAAAGGAAAGGACCCAAATAAATAAAATCAAGAATGAAAGGGGAGAGATCACAACCAACACAGCAGAAATACAAACAATAATAAGGGAATATTATGAGCAATTGTATGCCAATAAATTGGGCAATCTGGAAGAAATGGACAAATTCCTAGAAACATATACACTATCAAAACTGAAACAGGAAGAAATAGAATATTTGAACAGATCCATAACAAGTAAAGAAATTGAATTAATAATAAAAAATCTCCCCAAAAAACAGGAGTCCAGGGCAGGATAGCTTTCCACAGGAATTCTATCAAACATCTAAAGAATAGTTAACACCTATTCTTTTGAAGCTATTTCAAAACATAGAAATGGAAGGAAAACTTCAAACTCATTCTATGAGGCCAGCGTTATCTTGATTCCAAAACCAAAGACCCCACTAAAAAGGAAAACTACAGACCAATTTCCCTTATAAACACGGATGCAAAAATCCTCAACAAGATATTAGCCAACCAGATCCAACAACACATTAAAAAAATTATTCACCATGACCAATTGGGATTTACACCTGGGATGTAGGGCTGGTTCAATATCCGCAAATCAATCAATGTGATACATCACATTAGTTAAAGGAAGGACAAGAACTATATGATCTTCTCAATGGATGCAGAGAAAGCATCCAACAAAATACAGCATCCTTTCTTGATAAAAACACTCAAGAAAGTAGGGATAGAAGGATCATACCTCAAGATCATAAAAGCCATATATGAGTAATCCACTGCTAATATCATCATCAATAGGGAAAATGAGTGCTTTCCCCCTAAGTTCAGGAACATGGCAGGGATATCTACTCTTGACACTAATATTCAAATGAATATTCACTGATATTCAATCCAATACTGATAGTATTGGAAGTCCTAGCCTTAGCACTCAGAAAACACAAAGTAATAAAAGGCATTCAAATCAGCAAGGAAGAAGTCAAACTTTCACTCTTTGTAGACAACATGATACTCTATATGGAAAACCCAAAATATTCCACCAAAATACTGCTAGAACTGATCCAGGAATTCAGCAAAGTCACAGCATATAAAATCAATGCACAGAAATCGGTTGCATTCCTATACACCAGTAATGAAGCAACAGAAAGAGAAATCAAGGAATCTATCCCATTTATAACTATATCAAAAACCATAAAATACCTAGGAATAAACCTAACCAAAGAGGTGAAAAATCTATACACTTAAAACTATAGAAAGCTTATGAAAGAAATTGAAGAAGACACCAAAAAATGGAAAAAGATTCCATGCTCATGGATTAGAAGAACAAACATTGTTAAAATGTCAATGCTACCCAAAGCAATCTACGTATTTAATTCAATCCCTATCAAGATAACACCAGCATTCTTCACAGAGCTAGAAGAAACTATCCTCTAACTTGTATGGAACCAGAAAATATCTCCAATAGTAAAAGCAATTCTGAAAAAGAAAACCAGGGGCGCCTGGGTGGCTCAGTTGGTTAAGTGTCCACCTTCAGCTCAGGTCATGATCTCACAGCTCAGCCTGGAGCCTGCTTTAGATTCTGTGTCTCCCTCTTTCTCTGCCCTTCCCCCACTCATGCTCTGTCTATCTCTGTCTCAAAAATAAATAAACATTAAAAAAATCTAAAAATAAATAAAGAAAAGCAAAGCTGAAGCCATGAAAATCCTGGGCTTCAAGATGTATTACAAAGCTGTAATCGTCACGACAGTATGGTACTGGCACAAGAACACACAGTCAGATCAATGTAACACCATAGAGAACACAGAAATGGACATACAAACGTATGGCCAACTAATCTTTGACAAAGCAAAAAAGAATATACAATGGGGGGGCACCTGGGTGGCTCAGTCAGTTAAGCATCCGACTTCGGCTCAGGTCATGATCTCACGGTCTGTGAGTTCGAGCCCCGCGTTGGGCTCTGTGCTGACAGCTCAGAGCCTGGAGACTGTTTCAGATTCTGCGTCTCCCTCTCTCTCTGACCCTCCCCTGTTCATGCTCTGTCTCTCTCTGTCTCAAAAATCAATAAACGTTAAAAAAATTTAAAAAAAAAAGAATATCCAATGGAATAAAAACAGTATCTTCAGCAAATGGTGTTGGGGAAACTGGACAGCGACATGCAGGAGAATGAACCTGGACCACTTTCTTACACCATACACAAAAATAAACTCAAAATGGATAGAGGGTGCCTGGGTGGCTCAGTAGGTTAAGCGCCCGACTTCAGCTTAGGTCATGATCTTATAGTCAATGAGTTCAAGCCCTGTGTCAGGTTCTGTACTGACAGCTCAGAGCCTGGAGCCTGCTTCAGATTCTCTGTCTCCCTCTCTCTCGTCCCCTCCCCCATTCACACTTCTGTCTCTGTCAAAAGTAAAAAACAAAAAAAATAAAATTAAAGTTAAAAAATGGATAAAAGACCTAAAATTAAGACAGGAAGCCATCAAAATCTGAGAGAAGAAAGTACACAAAAACCTCTTTGACCTCAGCCACAGCAACTTCTTACTCAATAGGTCTCCAGGGGCAAGGGAAACAAAAGCAAAAATTAACTATTGGGACATCAAGATAAAAAGCTTCTGCACAGTGAAGGAAACCATCAGCAAAACTAAAAGGCAACCAATGGAATGGGAGAAGATATTTTCAAGTGACATATCAGATAAAGGGTTAGTTTCCAAAATCTATAAAGAACTTATCAAACCCAAAACCCAAAAAGCAAATAATCCAGTGAAGAAATGGGCAAAAGCATGAATAGATGCTTTTGCAAAGAAGACATCCAGATGGCTAACAGACACATGAAAAAATGCTCAACATCACTCATCATCAGGGAAATACAAATCAAAACCACCATGAGATACCACCTCACACCAGTCAGAATGGCTAACATTAACAACTCAGGCATCAACAGATGTTGGCGAGGATGCAGAGAAAGGGGAACTCTTTTGCATTGCTGGTGGGAATGCAAACTGGTACAGCCACTCTGGAAAACAGTATGGAGGGTCCCCAAAAAATGAAAACTAGAATTACCCTAGGACCCAGCAATTGCACTACTAGGTATCTATCCAAAGGATACTGGTATGCTGTGACAAAGGGATACATTCACCCCAATGTTTATAGTAGCGATATCAACAATAGCCAAAGTATGGAAATAACCCAAATGTCCATTGACAGATAAATGGATAAAGAAGATGTGGTATGTATATATGTATGTGTATACACACATAAATACAATGGAGTATTACTTGGTAATCAAAAAGAATGAAATCTTGCCATTTGCAACAATGTGGATGAAACTAGAGGATATTATGCTAAGCGAAATAAGTCAGAGAAAGAAAAATATCATATGACTTCACTCATATGTGGAATTTAAGATACAAAACAGATGAACAGACACTTGTTGAAATGAGCACTGGGTGTTATACACAGGGATGAATCACTCAATTCTACTCCTGAAATTTTATTGCACTATATGCTAACTAACTTGGATGTAGATTTAAAAATAAAAATAAATAATAATGAAAAAAGAATCAAATGAAAATTCTAGATATGAAAAATGTAATGACTGAATATAAATAACTCAATATATGGGCTTATAGTAAATTAGTCACAGATAAAAAAAGAATAAGTCACCTGGAAAATATGTAGAAGAAAATGTACAGAATTAAGTAGAGAAACAAAAGGAAGGAAAATAAAGAAAATTACAAAGGAGATTCAAAGGGGATACAGCAAAAGTTTGAACAGATGTGTAACCGAAGTCTCAGAAAAAGAAGAGAGAAAAATGGGGCAGAAAAATAGTTGAAGAGAGTATGGCTATGGATTTTTAAAAACTTACAAAAGAGATCAAGCCATAGATTCAGGTAGCATTAGAAAACCCAAGTGATAAATGCAAAGAAAGCTACACATAAGCACATCATAGTAAAATCAATGAAAAACAAAGAAAAACAACAAAATCATAAAATTGGTTACAAGAAAGGCAAACAGACTAGGTTGATGGGATCCATAATAAAACTCATCATTGACTTCTCAATAAAAGCAATAGCAGCCAGAACACAATAAATTGTATTTTTTAAAGGGCCAAAAGAAACTAACTGTCATCCTAAAATTCTATAATGGAAATATTAAAAGAATGTAACCCTGATCAGGACAGGAGGCTTCTGGGTACTGACAAAACTTACTGACCTACGTGGTAGTTACAGGGTATGTTTGGTATGTTTATTTTGTAATGATTCATTGAGATTTAGCCTTACAATGTATGCACTTTACACAGATGAGTTAAACAGAAAGGATTCATCAAACTTGATATAGAATTAAGCAAACTACTCAGAGAACAGCATAAGGAAATAAAGAGATGGATACAATGAAGTTTAGAGACAGAGAGGATAGAACATCCAGTTGAAGTTACAAAGGAAAGAACTGAAAAATAAGGAGAAGCCAGAAGCCTCTTCAACATGCTGAAGGAAATAACGGTCAACCTACAATTATATACCATGATAATTTATCTATCAAAAAGAATGAAATAAAAAGATTTGCATTCATTCATTCACATATTTTTTTCCAACAATTGTTATTGGGCACTTACATTATCTAGACATGGCAACATAGTACTAATGAAAATAAGGTTCCTGCTCTCATACTTCAGAAGTCTGAAATGAAGTGCATGGGAAAAAATAAGGATGTCAGCAGGTCTAGTTCCTTCTGGAGTCTCAAGGGGAATTCTATGCCTTGCCCCTTTAGCTTTCAGAGGCTGCTGGCATTCATTGACTTATAACAGCATCACTCCACTCTTTGCTCTCTCTCTCCCTAAGTCCTCCTGCAACCCTTTTATAAGGACCCTTGCAATTACATCAGGCCTACTCAGGTAATCAAGGATAGTCTCTTCATCTCAATAGCCTTAACTTAATCACACCTACCTTTATCATACAAGGTAACACATGTTCTGAGGATTAAGATGTGGCCATCATTATGGGGGCACTATTCAGCTTATCACAATATATATTCATTTCTCCTGGATTTTACCTTGGAGTGAAATTGTTGGTGTATAAGCTATTAAGTATGATAAGGATTAGTAGATAAGCCAATCAGTTCCTCTAAATTGTTGTATCTACTTACACATCCACCAGCTGTGTTTCAATACTTGATACTGTCATTCTTCTTAGTTTTAGCTGTTCTGGGGGATGTATATTGTTATTTCATTATCTTAGCTTTCATTATATTTAGTTTTCATTTAATTTCCCTTCCAATTAATGAAGTTGCACATTTCAAATGTTTAATGGTAATTTAGATACTTTCTTTTGTGAGGCACCTATTAGGTCTTTTGCTCATTTTCCTGTTAGATTGTAGTATTTTTCTTACTCGTTTGTAGAAGTCCTTTATATTTCTTGCATATAAAGTCTGTGTCAGATATATATGTCAAAAAATATTTTCTACTACTCTGCATCTTTAATATCTATTGTGATCTTTTGGTGAAAGTTTTTAATTTTAATATATTTCATGTCACATTTTTCCTTTTTAGTTAGTATTTTTAGGGGTAATGTATAAAAAAATTTTGGCTACTCCAAAAATGCAAAACATTTCTTTATGTTTTCTCTTACAAACCAACATTTTCAAAATATTCCTCTAGCTGCTATGTGGGCAGTAGTCTTAAATTGTATCAATTAGGAGATTGCTAGTATAGACTCTATTCCTCAAAGATATCAGTACCAAAGTCTCAGTAATCCTCCTGGATTTACTTTAGACTCAGTGGCTGCTGAAATTCTTGCTACCACTTTCACATGACAGGCATTAAAATGCAGGAAGAGGCAATAGGAAATGAGTGTTCTTCCCAGATTTATCAGCTCCTTCAAAAGAGAGCTTTCCTCAAGGCTTTACCCAGAGACAATTCTGACATCCCCTCAACCATTTCATTTGCAAGAGAGGTGAGGAATTGTCATTTTTTAGCTCATTACTATGTCATTCTACTATAATAGGATACGATTTTTAACAAAAGAGAAGAGAATGGATCTTTGGGAGGTAATTAGCAATATTTACTGAGAGGACGAGCAGAAGCAGTGTGATCAGGTAGCAAGCTGTTCCCATCACCTGTTTGAAGAAGACTAGAATGATGGTGGTCGAAGTTGTAAAAGTGGTCAGATTCTGCAGCCATTTTGAAGATCTAATGGGATTTTCTGATGAACAAATAAAGACTATAACAGTTTTACTACCAATACCTATTTGCAGAAAGTATTACAAATGGATCTACTTCATAATGAAGGAATTTGAAACAAGAAAGAAGGAACATATGAAAGGTGAAACTCAGAAGAAAAAAAATGTTATACCTTTGACTAATGTGAAGAATAAAATAATGGAATAAAGTTTAAAAATTATATGTGGAAAAAAATTAAAGCTTTCTAAGGTACTTATATTATTCAAGAAGAGGGCAGATAAAGGATATTAGAGCAGAGAGGAAGGAGAAAATTACATTGCCAGGGATAAAGAGAGGAAAGGGTCTTTCAAAAAGACAAACTATTGGGTGCAAATATTCAGAGATCTGCAGTAATCCTGTGGGTTTTGAGAAGGACAACAATGTGGCATGTTGGTGGATCCCAGCCTTCATTAAGGGTGCTGAGGATATCAGGACACAGCTGGGACAGTAAGTTGGGACAGACTGTGTAGGGTTATTTCAGGAGATTTTTAGGAGTCTGTATGTACTTCATTACTTTGACGAAATCAGAGCCATTAAGTGTTTTTAAAAGCACGTGTGGCCTGAACTACACTTTTAATATAATTATGTTTTTAATATAAATATGTTGTAGAAATGTAAACTGAAATCAGCAAAACAGATAAGTGACTATTGTAATAATCAACATAGGACAATTTAGTATTTTACCTCAAGGCACCGTGCTATATACACATGTGGGTACAAAAATGAATGACATTGTCACTAAACCCAGGAAACTTATAAAACAGGTTGCTGTTGTTTGTAAAGAGAATTGAAACAGGTGAAGGATTAGAGTCAGAGATTAGAGGCGAAGAATCTTTAGAGTTCATTTATTTGTGGAATTTGAGAAACACAACAGATGAACATAGGGGAAGGGAAGGAAAAATAAGATAAAAACAGAGAGGGAGACAAACCATAAGAGACGCTTAAATACAGAGAGCAAATGGATGGTTGCTGGAGGGAAGGGGAGGTTTGGGTTAAATGGGTGATGGGCATTAAGAAGGGCACTTTTTGGGATGAGCACTGAGTGTCATATGTAAGAGATGAATTACCAGGTTCTACTCCTGAAGCCAAGACTGTACTCTATGTTAACTAACTTGAATTTAAATTTAAAAAAAGAAAGAAAGAAAACTTCAACTCAAAAAAAAATTTTGGGGGTTCAAGAAATGCTAGAAGATGCCCCCAGTGGTTGGGTTTTCTGCACCTTCTAGCCTCTCCCCAGCACGTGCGCACACACACACAGTGTCCCTTTCCATTGTTTCATTTGTGTGTTGTTGAACAAATGTCCTTAGGAAGAAAAAAACACTTGGGTTTAGAACATGACTTTATGCTGTATGCTTAGAGAATTTCATATTTGTTTAAGATAACATATCAAATTTCTGAAACAAGCTAAATAAATAATTAGTAATACTTTAAGGACTTCTAAACATGTTTCTTTTTCATGTTGTTTTCTCTACCAAATTACTCAAACAGAAGTAAAATGTGTGAAGCCTCCATATGGTTATTGTGGCTTTTCATGATACAGCTATAGGGTTGAATCTCAATTTTGCCTCTAATGTTGGAATCATGGTCTCAAATAGAACCACTTACTGAATCTTTTTGCTCATATCCTAATCTCTTCTGGCACGTATATTTGCTTGAAAGATGAATGTCTCATATTGCAAGGAGCACAGATGTGCCTCTCTTTCTCAGCCATAATGATAAAAAACTCCAGTAAGCAACTATTTTGTGAATGGGTTTTATGGGATGCCAACTCATAGGTGCAAAACTAATTCATCCTTCTGCTAACAACAAACATTCACCCAAATTTTCCCCCACCTGCCAGAATAAGTATGATAATACATACAAGATTTTAGATAATGTATTTACCAAGTTCTGAAGCAGTGTTCAATCATAGCAATTTTTATAGATTTTCATGAGGAAAATCCATTAGACTTTGCTATGTTGCAGTATATCACAATCTAGAACACTGTACTATTACAGAATTTCAAAGAAGCAATCTTGCTATGAATGTTGTTTTGACCTCAAGAAAAGCAATTGGAAATTTCTTACTTATGAAACATGCATATCTTGAGGAGGTGGGTATTTCATTACTGAACCTGTATTTACTGTCTGATTTTTTTAATCTATAAGTACTTCATGAAGCAAAATAAGCTTTACTGTTTGTTGGTAAAAGATTTTTAAAAATCTGAATGCTTTCTATTATATTTGGGGTTCAGTCTAAAGTCTGGGGTCTCTACCAAATAAAAACATCAGAAAATCTTGTGAGGCATTATTGCTTACAAAATGGACAGTCTTAGGACGCCTGCGTGGCTCAGTCGATTAAACATCTGACTCTTGATTTCAGCTTAGGTCATGATCCCTCAATTGGTGAGTTCAAGCTTCGTGTTGGGCTCTCGGCTGATGGTGCAGAGCCTGCTCAGGATTCTCCCTCTCTCCCTCTCTCTGCTCCTTCCCTGTTTGCATTCTCTCTCTCTCTCTCTCTCTCTCTCTCTCTCTCTCTCTCAAAATAAATAAATAAATAAACTTAAAAAATTTTTAAAAATGGATAGTCTTAATTACTTCACCACCTCCAAGATAATTAATGTATAAACATCCCTACTTTTATACTTCATGTCTAAAAGGAAGACATTTTCCTTAGCCCATCTTTATTAGTTTTCTCTCGCTGCTGTAAGAAATTACCACAAACTTGGTGGCTTAAAACATGAGAAATGTATTCTTTCCTCATCCAGCTTCTGGTGGCTAAGGCATTCTTCAGCTTGAGGTTATATCACATTACCTTCTCCCTTTCTGTGTATGTGTCTCAAAATTCTCTCTGCCTCTCTTATAAGGACACACATGATTATGGTTAGGACACACTCAGATAATTCAAGATAAACTGTTCCTCTCAAGAGACTTAACTTTAGAGGTGCCTGGGTGACTCAGTCAGTTAAGCATCTAACTCTTGATTTTGGCTCAATGATCCTAGGGTCATGGGAGCCCAGGGTCATGGGATCCCAGGGTCATGGTATCGAGCCCAGCATCGGGCTCCATACTCAATGAAGAGAATGTCCCTCTCCCCCCGATCTCTTTCTGTCCCTCCCCTGCCAATTAAAAAAGAAAAAGAGAGAGAGAGAGAGACTTCACTTTATCACATCTTTTGTCATATAAAGTAATATTCATAGTTTCCAGGAAATTGACATGGGTATCTTTGGTGCTATTTTTCAAATCACTACATACCATCTATCTGGATTTTACCACATAGTTTTCTGTCACTCTGGGGATTTTCTCCAGAAAATCCTTCTGCCTCCTTCTCCCTTACTCTCCTATCTTTAATTATGTCTCCTTCAATAGTTCTTCTCTTCATCATATACTCATACTGTTAGTTTTCTAGAGCTGCCATAACAAAGTACCACAGAATGGGTGGCTTCAACAACAGAAATTTACTTTCCCACAATTCCAGAAGCTAGAAATCTGAGATCAAAGTGTGGGCAGGCTTGGTTTCTATGGCTTCTCTCCTTGGCTTGTAGATGGTTGTCTTCTCTCTCTTCTCATATGATCTTCCCTCCATACATTTCTGTGTCCTAATTTTCTTCCTTATAAGGACTCCAGTCATATTGGATTAAGGCCCACCCTAATGACTTCACTGTACTGTAGTTACCTCTTTTAAAACTCTGTCTCCAAATACAGTCACATTCTGAGGTGCTGGGATTAGGACTTCCACATATAAATTGGTGGGGGGGTGGAATACAATTCACTCCATAACACAGGCCATTCTTTCCCATTCTAGAAAAAACAAAAACAAAAAACCTTCCATCTAAAGAAATACTCCCTCAGCTGTATAATACAGTTCCAGCTCTATCAGACATTTACTTCCCATCAAATAATCTGGGTTTCTCCACATTTCTTGGTCCCCTTGCTATAAGGTAGAACCTTGGGACTAATTTTTGGTAGGCAGCACTACAGGTCTAATGGACCAGTAGAGGCTGTACTATGAAAATATGGATCTAAAAAACAAAAGTAATTTTATTTTATTTTTTTAAAATTTTTTTTAACATTTATTTATTTTTGAGACAGAGAGAGACAGAACATGAGCAGGGGAGGGTCAAAGAGAGAGGGAGACACAGAATCCGAAACAGGCTCCAGGCTCTGAGCTGTCAGCCCAGAGCCCGATGCGGGGCTCAAAATCACAGACCGCGAGATAATGACCTGAGCCGAAGTAGGACGCCCAACCGACTGAGCCACCCAGGAGCCCCTAAAAGTAATTTCATTTTAGAGTCACCATCTTATAAGACTGACAACAAATGGATGATAATGCTTGTTTCAAAGAAAGCAGTTTCTGTGATACTCTGAGTTGCACGTTGTTCTCGTCCTCAGCTTTCGTCAATGGAGGCTATGAACAAACAGCTTTAAAAAGTCCATCGTGGCATTTACTGTAGGCAAACTATTTAGTACATCTCCAAAAATCTTTGCTTTCCCTGAGGGTCCCTCTTTACCTTTTGGTGATAATCCTGTAATTGACATATTTGTTTGTTTCATTTTTGGTTTTGTTTTGCTTAAAAGCCATATTTGGGGTGCAAGTTATACAACTAGACTATGAGCTCAGATGAAGGTAACAACTAGAGCTGTCTTAGCCATTTATGTATCCCCTCTGCCCAGAATAGGTGTTCAATAAATAAGCATTGAATAAATGAATGAGCCAACTTTACAGAGCTATGTAGCCTGAAAACCTCATTATTTTTCCCCAGATCTTAACTCTCTATTTTTGCTTGTATTTAGGGGTACACTTTCTCTAAATTATGAATGCAAATATTGTAAAAGTTGTGAAAATGTCTTTAATAAATATTTGGTTGAATGAATTATCTTGGCTGATTATAGTGTTTCCACAGGCCTGATTCTTTTAAATGATGCAATGCCAAGGACAGCCCTAGCAGGAGACTTGATACATTCATTCTACACCAAGTCAGCAGTCATCACAGAAAAGGTTGAAGCATCAGTTCTGAAAGTGTCAGTAAGGAACTTCCGGTGTCCCTAAAATCTTTCAGAGGTTATGATGTCAAACTATTGTCAAAGTGGTATTACATCATTATTTGTCTTTTTCACGCTTATTTTTTTTCATGGGCATACAGTGAAGTTTTCCAGCAATTACATGATGTGTGATATTGTAACAAACTGAAAAAGTTTCTATTGACCCTGTTAAAAAGAATCCAAAATGAAGGGCACAATCTGAATATACCCCTGGGACCAAACATTTATAGTCACATAACCAAAGTTTAAAACTGTCCTGATTTCCCTGAAATGCCAACTCTAACCTTAAATAAAACTTACATTTCCTTCAAATAAGCATGACTTTACAGCTTCCTAGCCAACCAAGTAAGAAGATATGCAAACAAATCAGCATATAGAGTGCTACTACCATAAAAAGAATGTAAGCTTCTAGTAACAAATCACAAAACAATGCACTTCCTCATTCATGCTTTATAAACTGAGCTGTAACTACTGAAAGCCATGCTTCCACCAGTTTTAGTTTTGAAGTCTCCCAGCTTATGAATAGTTTGTTTCTCTCTCAATAAAATATATCAAGTGAAATTCTCTGAAATTTCTTTTGACAAGCCAAATGTTAAAAAGACTTGGGAAAACCTAAAGCAAATCCACTCCTCTCACTAAATTTTTTGTTCTACAAGATTAATTTTACAAAAAACATATATTATTTACATTAACACTCATTTTACTGCAGTCATTGTTCATAACTATTTTAATTTATTTCCATTTTAACACAATAAATAGATATAACCCATATACATAAGCTCTTTGAGAGATCCTCAAAATGTTTAACACCACAAAAGTTTCCTGAAACCAAACAGTAAGAACCACTAGGGAAAGAATGAACTCCCACTTTTAAGAAGCTCCTTCCTGTATGTTGTGGAAAAACAAAACTAAAAACATATGTGTCCCCTTTCACTACCTCCTGGATCATTAGCTCCAGGAAACATGCATGACATCACAATTAAGCACCATTGTGCAATACAAAAAACTACTCAGTAGAATAAGGGGAATCTGAGTGGTAGCCACACAGATAGACAATTTAGAGATCTATAGATATACCCCCAAAGTATGTTTTCTCTTTTTGTTTCCATGCAACATTTACTCTAAGTCTAAAACAGAATTCTCTTCTGTCAATTCCTGGCTCCTGAGAAATTAGGATCTATATCTGATTCTCCTGGTACAATTCCTCATTCAGAGAAGTATCTGACATACTTCACTGGTGATCCTTATATTTCTGATGCTACTGCCCAGAGGTCTTTTTACATTAGGATATTTCTCAGAAGTATGGCCTTGCTCTGGAATGGGGAATATATTTCATAGTAAGTGCCAACTTTAATATATTGTTAGCAGTGGCTGGAACATTGTTTGAGAAGGATTCTGAGGCATTTCCAGGCTTAGCAAGACAAATGCTATAATTGATTAGTGGTCTACTCTAGGTCCTAAAAGGAAGAGTGTTAGCTTATGTGCTGTGTATTTGCTGACCAAATGAAATCAATTGGAATTGCTATGGTCAAACAGATATAAGGAAGACATTAAGTGTTTAATCCATGTAAAAATTACACAGGGATATAGTTACTATGATGATTAATAACAGATATCAGCAATAGTATTTGTCTTATAAACACAGTCAATCTGCTTAAAACATGAGCACAGATTTTAAGATTCAAAGAAACAAATCAATTTAAGAGAACACAAGAATTGCCGTAAAGATTTGTAATAACATACACTGTGCATCTATATATCTGAAGACATTTTTACCAACTACTCTTGATTGGAGTACCTTTAGGAGCTTGACCAGATCTTACTTTCTGAAACAATCTCAGAATGGAATTTAAAAGGGTGAATATTAGGTATACCAGCTGTGGCTCTTCACAACTTCCAGATGTTATCACTGCTGCTACTATAAAGTCTTCAATCTCTTTACAACATATATCTTGTTGGTGTAACTAATAATTAATACATGGAGGAAGAAGAGGAGGAGGAGAAAATTGAGAGAGGAGAAGGAGCAAGAGATAAAGAAGAAAGATATCAGACAGAGAAAGACACATCCTATGTTATTTCACATACATGTGGAATCTAAAATAAAACAAACTCATAGATATAGACAACACACTCGTCAGTTGCCAGAGGTTAGGTGTTAGACGTGGGTGAAGTAGGTGAAAGTGGTGAAAAGGTACCAAGAAGAAGAAGAAAGACACAAATCATTTCTGGAGATTTGAGCCAGTGTGACTTTTTGTTTGGAGGAAACACAGATACTATACATTTCTTTAGAATGTGTCCCTATGACTATTAACTCTACATACCATTCTACACACCAGTACCTTAGCAGTGATACAAACTGCCAATATAGTCCTTTACATCATATTTTGTTGATAAAATAGAAGAATTTTAGCTTCTTTGAGAACAATGTCCAAGCACTGACAAGAACACTAACTTGTTCCTTTCCGAATTGGACTTTTTGTCATTTTGCCTGGCAGTTATACTGTGGAGAAGTGTACTCAGCAAAGCAACTGATGCCTGGAGCTAATACGTCTGGCTCTAAATACAGCACTGTGAAGAAATGGCGGGACAGGGGGGGAACAAAACCAGAAAAGACTAATATAGAATTCGTTCCCTTGGAAACAAAAGACTACTTAGTGTTTTTGGGAATAAATATATATATTTGCAGAACAAGTTTCACAAAAATGTGGCTCTAAAATGAAATTCTGACAATATAGTCACAACACTAGTGAGGAGTAAGGGGAGCATAAATAGATAAGTAATTTTATAGTTTATAAAGTACATGCATTTGACTCCATAGGTCAGACTACAAAGGTTATGTACCAATGATAAAGTGATGTGAAGCAGAAGGGATGCCAGTTATTGCTTTACTGATAAAGATGAAGGGTCACAATGAACAAAAACTTGCTCCCCCATCCAACAAAACCTACAAATATCAAAAAAGAATTTTAAATCTCATTTTGGAAGGAGAATAAAAAGAAAAATATAGGAAAGCAAAAAAATATTCTAAAATAAGTTATTAAATAGCTTTGTAGGATTTTGATAAAGAAAATGGTGATTATTATGGAACAGCAAAAGTTCTTTAAGAGTAAGTCTTGAAAAGTTTTTTCCAAGACTGATAAATTTCAATTCTGGAATTCCATAAACAAGTTGGCATTCCACCATCTTCCCCTAAACAAAAGGGGAAATATGGTATGTAAGACAATCATATTCAAAGGTATGTGTTAACTCTATAAAACTAATGAATCAGACTTTCAGATGTCCCTAAAGTTCCCTCTAGCTCTAAAATTTTTTGAATCTAGAATCCTAACATACCAGTGTCACCAACTTATCACAGACTATATCCTTGTTTCTCTCTTAATCAATTTTGCTATTAACTAGAATAAAAAAACTTAATTATATTTTAAAAACTTATAGATGGCAGGTGATGGCAGAAATAACAATGTTGCAGGACATTTAATTTTGGAAATAATTTCAACTAGTTAGAACAGTTTGCTCTTCTTGGTACACCCATGGTAAAAGACTGGCATATAGTAGATCTCAAATACTATTTGTTGAAATAATAAATGAATGAATGGGTCAAAGCTAACAAGGTGAAATTTATCAAATTAAATTTAATTTTTTCAGATACAGAGTTGACTAAACCTAGTTTGATAGCAATTTAGATACAGTTCATTACCAGCTCAATTTAAGCCAAGAGTCCAATTAACAGAAGTATAATATCTAGGGAAATTAATCTGTCATCTGCTCTATTCAGACTGTGTGTAAAATACTAAATTCCTCTGGGCATCACTTTCAAAAGCTAATACTGGCGAACTAGAGTTCAATAAGAGAAGATGGCCAGGATATCTAGAGGTCTGGAAATTCTTTCAGGAGATCTAATGAAGGATCTTAGATGCTAAACTTAGAGAAAGAAAACAAGAGGGACATACTGAATATCTGGAGAGTGGTCATGGGAAAGATATATTAGAGTCATTCTGTTGACTCAAGGAAAGAATACGGAAGTTACAAAGAAATAGATCTTGCTTTAGTATAGGGAAGGAATTTCTGTTAAATCTGTCCCAAAATGAATTAACCTACTTTGCAAAGAAGGGAATACTTCATCACTTCAAGTGGTCACACAAAAAGTACATAATCTGCCAGGGCCTTGCAGAGAAATTATTACTGTGGGTGGATACTAGCATGAATGATCTGAAGAGGCTTTCCTGCCCTAATACGCTGTGATTCTATGGTCCCTGCGTAATTGCTGCCTACCTCTTGAACATTATTGTAATCTCTCTTTTCACTGACTTATCTTCTATTCATTTAATACTTGATCAGTTCTTTGTTCTTGCTCCTATTATTCACATTTGTTCCTGAGGTATCCTACAATCTAACTTCCGTTGCTATCATAGCAGGAAAAAAAAAATCCCCTCTTAAAAGTCATAACCTCTTTGCTCTAATAGTCAATGGGTTTGCATTTATTTTCATTCTCTTTGACCCCGTAGAGGTATTGTTAACTATTCCACCCTCTATACCTTCTTTGCTTCCCTTATTTCTAGTTCTTCAATTTCATCTTCTTTTTTCTGACCTTTTGGCTTTTCTTTCACCCATAAATCATAGTAGCTTCCAAGGGTATTGATGCTTTCTATGTATAAGATTGAACTGCCATCTTTGATGGTGGTATCAAGGTGCTTGTTAAATCCCTAACTACAATAAGGTAATATCAGTGACAATATTAACACAATATCTTTGTAATTTCTCTGCAATGACTTGGTTAAGAATACACATTTTGCAGTTGCTTGGGTTTATTTTCCTAGTTGAGTTGGAAAAAGTACTTCACATTTTATTGTTTTATTTTCTAGTAAACAAAGAAAAAGTCTTCAAATTTTATTAAAAGTATGGTTTACCTTGGAGGAATTTTACAGGATCACATCTCATATCATCAAAGAAACCATCAATCCACATTACAAATGTTAGAATATTTTATTAGCCTTTGAATTTAAAATGAATCTGAGGATGGTTTCTCAATCATGTACCTAGTGTAGCATCCGTACACAATCATGTACCTAGTGTAGTGAAGGACCATGAGTCCTTCCCACATAATATACGTGTCAAAAATTTGACGTTAAGTCTGTAGACACAAGCTGTTAGAAAGGTTTTTTTAGAGAAATGAAGCTTTATTTTCCAAGTCTACATACAGTTTGTTCTTAAGAGGAATCTCTCATCTCTTATTCAGTAGCCACTTGTACTGTTTACCATTATCCTTATTCATACATTAGATTACTTAAAGCTCCTCTACTCTTTATCATGATGTTAGCCAACATTGAAATAGTCCCCTTTCATTCTTATTCCCCACTCAAAATAACTGACACTGCAGTTAAGTTATAGTTGTTAGGTGCAGATAGTTGTTTTGAGTCTCATGATTTCAGAGTGAACAAATGTGTGCCTTTATCAAAGATTGAAACCAGGACTGTCCAATAGAGCTCTTGTTGAAGATGAAAATGGTTTTCTATACTGTTCCATAAGATAGCCATGAGCCACATATGGCTATTGCACATTTGAAAAGTGGCTATTGTGAATGAAGGACTAACTTTTATATTTTATTTAAAGTTTTAAACTGTTTTTTAAGGGCAGTTTTAGGTTCATAAGAAAATCATAAAGATGTCCCCTAGATTCTCTGCACCCACACATATGTAGCCTCTCCATTATCAAAATCCCCTCACCAAAGTGGAACATTTGTTATAAATGATGAACTTACATTAATACATCATAATAACTCAAAGTTAATTGTTTACATTAGGGCTCACTCTTGGTGTCCTACATCCTATTGGTGTGGACAAATGTATGATAACAACACACGTCCATCATTACAATATCATAGTGTTTTCCCTGCCCTAAAAATCCTCCAGGCTCTGCCTATTCATCCCTCCACCTTCCCCAACCCCTGACAATCAATGGTCTTTTTACTGTCTTTATAGTCTTGCCTTTTCATAATGTCATATAGTTGGAATCACACAGTATGTAGCCTTTTCAGATTGGCTTCTTTTATTTAGCAGTATGCACCTAAGGTTCCTCCATTTCTTTTCAGGACTTGATAGCCCATTTCATTTTAGTGCTGAATAATATTCCATTGCCTGGATGTATCATAGTTCATTTATCCATTCACCTACTGAAGGAAATCTTAGCTGCTTCCAAGTTTTGGCAATTATGAATAATGATGCCTTAAATACCTGTGTGTAGGTTTTTATGTGGACATAAGTTTTCAACTTCTTTGGATAAATACTAAGGAGTGCAAGTGTTCAATTGTAGAGTAAGAGTATTTTTATATTTCGTAAGAAAGCACCAAACTTTCAAAGTGGTTGTACCTTTTTGCATTCCCACTAGCAACAAATATGAGTTCCTATTGCTTCACATCCTCATCAGCATTTGGTATTGTCAATATTCCATATTTTGGTCATTCTGATAGTTGTGTAGTGATAACTTATTTCAATTTGTGTTTCTTTGATGACATGATACAGAGCATCCTTTTATAGGTGGCTCTGCCATCTATACATCTTCTTTGGTGAGATGCCTGTTAAGGTCTTTGGCCCATTTTTTAATTGGGCTCCTTGTTTTCTTACTTTTGAGTTTTAAGACTTCTTCGTATATTTTGATAGCAGTCCTTTATCAGAAATGTCTTTTGCAAAGATTTTCTCCCAGTTTATATCTTGTCTTCCATTCTCTTGACTTTGACTTTAGCAGAGCAGTTCTTAATTTTAATCAAGTCCAGCTTATCAGTTCTTGCTTTCATGCTTTGTGCCTTTGGTATTGTATCTGTAAAGTCAGTGATATATCCAAAGTCATCTAAATTTTCTCCTGTTATCTCTATGGGCTTTATAGTAGCATTTTACTTTTAGATCTATGATCCAAATGTAATTTTCTTTTTGAGAGAGAGAGTGCAAACACAAGCAGGGGAGAGGAGCAGAGGGAGAGAGATAGGATTTCAAGCAGGCTCTGTGCTCAGTGCAGAGCCTGACGCGGGGCTCAATCCCATGACCCTCAGATCATGACCTGAGCTGAAATCACAAGTTGGACAGTCAACCCACTGAGCCACGCAGGCACCCCACTCCAAATGTAATTTTTATGAAGGCTTTAAGTTTTGCATCTATAGTCATTTGTGTGTGTGTGTGTGTGTGTGTGTGACTATCCAATTATTCCAGTAACATTTGTCAAAAAGATTGTATTTTCTCCATTGTATTTCTTTTGTTCCTTTCTCAAAAATTAATTGACTATATTTATATTGGTCTATCTCTGGACTCTCTATTCTATTCCATTGATGTATTTGTCTATTCTTTGACAAATACCACATTATCTTGATTAGTGTAGTTTCATAGTAAGTCTTAAAGTCCAGTAGTGTCAGTCCTCCAAGTTTGTTCTTCCATATTGTGTTGGCTATTCTGGCTATTTTGCTTCTTTATATAAACTTCACAATAAGACTGTTAATATCCACCCAACAATTTGTTGGGAAATTGATTGGGATTGTATTGAATCATAGATCAAGTTAAAGAGAACTGACATCTTGAAAATATAAGATTTCCTGGAGTTTTCCTATCCATGAACATGGAATACCTTTCCATTTATTTAGTTCTTCTTTGATTTCACTCATCAAAGTTTGTCATTTTCTTCATATAGATCTTGTACATATTTTGCTAAATTTATGCCTAAGTATTTCATTTTTGGGGGTGCCAATGTAATTTTGGGCATGCTAGTTGTATTGTGTTTTCAATTTCAAATTCCACTTGTTCATTGTTGGTATAATTTTATTTAATTTTAATTAACTTTACTTTAAATAGCTTCATCTTGCTAGTGGCTACCATTTTAGTCTAGGATCTAAAAAATACAATCAGTAATTATTCCTTTTTTTAGGAATTATTGCTTTTTAGGAATAAATGTAAATGTTATTACTATACCAAAGTAAAATGCTGCACCAAAACAGTTACACTGACTTGTTCATTTAACCTATACGGAGTATACCAGGGTACTATGTACCCGATGTCATACTAATGCTAAGGAGCACCGAGGAGCTCAGACTTAGAGACGTAGTAAGTAAAAATTGCAATGTAGTTTTGCTTGCTATTAGAGACAATAATAGCATTTAGCTACTAGACACCATATATATAATTCCTACAATAATTGTAGGAATTTAAAAAAAGGCTTCATTGAAGAGTTTTATTTAATCTGGGACATCATGGAAAAATAAGTTACAAAATAAATGGGGGCATGGTGCAGTGAGGAATAGGACAGGCATTCCAGAAAACATACTGAAAGGGTTTGGTGTGTCTAGGCCACAATCCACATGTGGTGTGCAGCAGCTGATGCTGCCAAAAAGTAGACTCCAGGCTGACAGAGTCCTATATAGTAAGTAACAAGTTTGGATGCCAAGTGATCACATGGTATGCTATATTTTCCCTATTGTTCTACTTTTTATAGTTTATATTAAGTACTAAAAAAAATCTGCTTCATTAGATTTATAACTTGTTTATGGCAAGATCATATCTGCCTTACCAACCAATGTAATCCATGGTATCTGATAGAGAATGAGTACTTCAGAGTAAATTACTTCAGAGTAAATACCCACCTTTTACTGATTTCAATGCAGAGTAAAGCAAAATAAAGGTGCCCTTTGCTTCCTCCGTTTCATCGGTAGCTATATATGCATATTATCATATGTTCCTATTTCATTACTTGATAGAGCCAATATTCCCTATAGGAGAAACGGGAAAGAATGACATTCTAAATCTAGAATAACAGGAAAGCAATTCCCAATCTTTAACGGTACCCAAATTAGTCATCTTTGTGCAAAAAAATAGAGTACCTACCTTCAGTACTGTCTCCCATTTGTCACCCAAAAGGTACAATTGCTCTGTGTCCATATAAAAATTAACATAATTCACTACGGACTGCTCCTTAATAGCCAGCGAAGAAGACATACTAATCGCAGGCACAGGCACATCTCCTCCCCTTTCCTCCCCCAAAAACAAATGAAGGGCACAAGAAAAATAAAAGTAGTTAATTTGATCAACACTGCTCTTAAACACTATTGACAATACAAAAACCTAAAGTAACACTTTACTAACTTGAGCCCCCCTGCATCCCGCCTGCCATATTCCAGGAACCTAGCCACCTGGCTCCCAAACAAGGCCCTTCCGCCTCACAACAAGCAGGACGCTCCCCGCCACGTGAGGTGGGCGGGGCTGAGGCTGTTCCGGCCCGTCCCTGCCGGAGCGGGGCGCGCGCGTTCGGTATCTGCGTCGGGGGAGGAGTCTCTTGTCCCTCCGCGCGGCCCGTTCCGCCTCGGCTCCCGCTTCCTTTAGGCTGACGTGTCGGCAGTTCTTCGGAACCTCTGCGAGTAGGGCCGGGATGGCGGACGCCTGGGAGGAGATCAGGCGGTTGGCGGCTGACTTTCAGCGGGCGCAGTTCGCCGAGGCCACACAGAGGTGCCTGACCCTCCCTTTTCGTTGCAGAATCCAAAATAGCCCCTGGGTAGTCACGCCGAGATCTGAGGCCGCAGATCCCTGGCTCTGGACCCCGCACCTTCCCAGGCCGTGTCACCGATTTCGCCCTCACCTTCCTCCCCGAGCCTGGATTGCAGTTCCAAGTATAGTTCCCAGCTTTGAAACCCGAAAGCTACTACGCCCCGGACCATCCCCCGCCCCCAGCCATGCCCCAGCCAAGAGCTGCCGCGCCCCGCCCTCTTGATGGCTGAAGCTGTTGATTTCTCACTGTCTTAAGAGTGTCCCTCAGATCCTTATTTACCCAACCCCCTATGGCATCATTGATTATATGCACTTCCTGACTTAGAATAAGCTGGAAGGGAGAGGCAACAACAAAATGCAGTACTTTGTAAATGCCGTGTTGACCCTTTAAACATTTTGCCTTTTTTGTCCACCAGGAGAGTGTGCCAGGCCAGACCCATGGTCCCATCCGTCATTTTTAAGAACTCCCGGACACTGACATTTCTTGCAAACCCACCAACCTTGGCGGGATTGTGTCCTGGGCACCCTAACTCTGCTTTTTAATATTACAGAACACATAAACAATGTTGATAGAATCCTTTTTTATCCATTGACTATCTCTTACTTCGATGTTTTTGTTCCCAATGGGGCTTGAAGACCTTAATCCCTTAATACTGTATTTTGTAGTACTGAGGGCAAACTAGGGCACATACTTAAGAGCTTGGATAACAGTTGCAGTCATGGTTTTCCTAGGCCATATCCCCTGCCTACAGACCAATAGTAGTAGGCAATTATACACTTAAAGAAAATTCCGGTTTGTTTGGTTTTGGTTTTTTTACTGAACTTAAACTGGGAATTGAAGTAAAAGTAGGGCTACCTAATTTATATGTGCTACCTAAATTATATGTACTAACTTTTCTATTCAGATTTGAAGGGTACAAGCAGGCCTGTAGGAGAGAGCAGACTTGAAATTCTGTAATAGAATGGTTTGTACCAGTTAGGTACATGATTTAAGTTTATGTAAACCTGCTTACTCCCAAGAGGTGTGTGTGTGTGTGTGTGTGTGTGTGTGTGTGTGTGTGTGTGTGTGTGTTTTAACACATTGAATCAGTATGGTTATACTAATCAAAGGTACAGATTTTGTAATGTAAATCTTAGTGACTCTTTACCCAAACTTTTTTTAAAAGTTCATAAATTGTTAAGTTTGTTAAGCACCAAATGTATCAAGTGCATTTTAAAACTTCTTGTTTTCCTCAGGTTGTCAGAGCGGAACTGCATTGAGATTGTGAATAAATTGATTGCTCAGAAACAGCTAGATGTAGTTCACACACTTGATGGGAAGGAATATATTACTCCAGCCCAAATTAGTAAAGAAATGAGAGATGAGCTACATGTCCGAGGAGGTAAGTAATTCCTTAGTTTTTTTTCTTCTGGTTATTTGGAAGAGGGAAAAAACTTATAAAACATAACTAATAAATTATTTGAAGGATGTGGGACACTCTTCTCAATTGTTAATATGGAAATCAGCGTTAATGTTTTTAATAGCTTCAGGTAAAGATGATCATATAATTTAAATGAAGTCAAATATCGTCACTTTACAAAATAGCATCTTTTATTATTTTGAGTTATGTGTTCTGTGTGTGAATTAATCAACTGTTCCTATTCACAGTTCATGAATTTATTGCATGACGCAGGGGAGGGTACTTAGCTGTCTATTATCAGGTGGTAATTATGAAATGAGAACAGAGATTTTGAAGGATTATAAATTGTTGAAAATCAGAGCTATACTGCCATTTTTTTAAAAAACTTACCTTTAAGTATTTGCAGATTAGGAAACGATATGGTGCTATACCTGTATATCATGGGAAATGCAATTATAAGCATATAAAAAAGTTTTTTTTTCTTTTTTTTTAATTTGAACTACTGAGCAAATTTGAACACTTTGATTAAAATATAAGCAACTATGAAAACAGCTCTTCATTAGATGTTATCAGATATACCCTTGGTGTTGGTTCATCTTCCTCCATATTGCTAATAAAATATTAGCTATAATTTGGAATACTTGACAGACTTCGTTTGCCAATACATGGAAATCTACTCATTCCAAAAATTTTTTTAATGAGTTCATCTGAATTTAATTGTCAGTATCACTTTGGTACAATAGATAAATTCTGCCAGGGAAGTCCATCTTAAATCCATAGATCTGGCCAAATTGTGTATCAATCAATTGATGTTCGTTATTGGCCTAATGTGACAAATGGAACTTCAAAAATAAATTATTGCCTGTGCCTTCAGCCATGAGGATGTATTCAGCTAATGGTTTGCATTTGAAAACGGTAATTATTGTAGCTTTATGTGCTTTCAAGAAGGGGGCCTTCAACTGTCCAAGATGTAAATCTATTGAAATTTACAGTTTTTGTCTGGTGTATACTTACACATGAATTAAAGTCAATGAATGTCTTTTCTTTAAAGGTCGAGTAAACATTGTTGATCTACAACAGGTACATTTTTAATTTATAAATTTTTTTCCTTTCTCAATTTTTTGATACTATGACTTAAGAATTCACTAATACTGGTATCTTATTTTGTGTATCTGTGAAGAAATAGTTTTATATCCCACACTAATATATTTAATTAATTTAATAAGTTCTGACATATTGAATTGATTTAATAAGTTCTTCTTTCTTAGTTATTTGCTTATTCTTTACCGAGTAAACTCATAGTTATGATTTTTCATTGTAACAGGGTTTAAGTATTTAGGGAGAAAAATAATGTTCATATTTACTTTAGTATATGGAAGGAGTAAAGAAATATTTTAAAAAGAAGAAGATATTTTTATAAAATATAAGAGCACATGTCATCAACAAGTTACACTATATCCAAGAAGCTGGAAAATCTTGTGCAAATCCTGCCTATTGTATGACAGTACAGTTTCTTAATGCAAACTTTGCTAACAAGTGAAAATGTAGTTCAGAAATGAAAGTAAATAAGCAATAAACCTCTCATTTTTATTTGACTGAGACTTTTGACAGTATTTCAAATTAATTTGAAATTCATCTAAGAGAAAGTAAGTTTTTAAAAAGATAGGTTGGGGCACTTGGGTGGCTCTGTCGATTCTTGGTTTCAGCTCAGGTCATGACCTCACCAATCATGGGTTCGAGCCCCACGTCAGGCTCTGTGCAGACAGTGCAGAGCCTGCTTGGAATTCTCTCTCTCCCTCTCTTTGCCCCTATCCCCCTCACACTATCTCTTAAAATAAATAAACTAAAAAAATAAAAATAAAAGTCATAGAAAAAAATGTTCTAATATATAGTTTCAAACTTAAGAAACAATATGAACTTATCACTAATAGAATTTTATTTTTTTTCCAGGTAATTAATGTGGATCTGACTCATATTGAAAGTAGAATTGGTGACATTGTAAAATCAGAAAAGCATGTTCAGCTAGTTCTGGGACAACTGATAGATGAGTAAGTACAATATTTAGGAGCACTTTTTTGTGTTTCTTTTTTTTTTTTTTTTTTTCCATAGTGTTTAAATTTAGAACAATTGTGACCAGTTTGGCATTTTATTTAGAACTCAAGTGCTGATTTTCATTTTTAGGATCATTATATTTAAATTGTAAGTGCTTGGGGCACCAGGGTGGCTCAGTCGGTTAAGCGTCCCACTCTTCATTTTTGGCTCAGGTCACAATATCAAGGTCATGAATTTGAGCCTTGCCTCAGCTCCGTGCTGAGCATGGAACCTGCTTAAGATTCTCTCTCTGCCTCTCCCTCTATCCCTCTCCCACTCACTTTCTTTCTCTTTCTCAAAGAAAAAAAAGTAAGTGCTTAATTGTATGGAGTACTTGGGAATAATAAAAACTTTGATTTTTTTTCTATTAAAGCAGCATAAACATAATTCTTACAATCTTTACTCTATGATCTTAATTCCGAAAGCAGATTTGTTCCAAAAATATTAATGAAAAATGCAGAATTTACATAGTTAAAAAAATCCCAGCATTTATCATTTGGTTAACCTTACATTAATTACATTGATAAGAAAAATAATTTTCAGAATATGAATAATGACTTATGTTTACCTAAACATACCCTATTCATTATTTTGTGAGCATACCTTATTGCACATAAAAGAGGAAAATAATTGTAATTTTTTTTTCTTTAACTATTAGCAACTATTTGGATCGGTTAGCAGAAGAGGTAAATGATAAATTGCAAGAAAGTGGTCAGGTCACCATATCAGAACTATGTAAGACCTATGATCTTCCTGGAAACTTTCTGACACAGGTACTTTTTCTTAATAGCTTAGTGTCTTTTCAGGTAAATAAAGAATTTTAATTGGAAGAAAAAAACTAGACTTTTGTAGCATTAACTTTTTGCAAGTGTTTATTGATGTAGTTGTATATTTTGGGGATGCTTCCAATACATTGATGGCTCTGATGAGACAGACCATTTAGAAATGATTATTTCTTTGTTCTTAAAATAGTTTGCCATTTTAGAATTATAGACATTCATTTTGTATACTGGAAAGTGCATGTGCTTTGGAGTTAAACAGACTTTGATTTTATTCTGCTTATGCCACTGTTTAGTTATTCAATGTTAGGAAAATTATTTCACCTCTTTTGTACTTGAATTTCCATATCTTTAAAAGGGGAATAATTGTCTTTTTCATAGACTTCAATAAGGTTATATATATGGTGTATCAGTGAGATGTCTGGCACAATGGAGGTACTCAATAAATGATGGTTTTGTTTTGTATTTACTGGAATAAATAAGGGAAAAGCCAAATCTCTTTTTAGGTATATATCTCTTTAAGAAAATCCAACTTACAAAAATTTACCAAACCATAATTGCATGAGATTAATTTATAATACAAACAGATTTACTAACCTATTTTAAGAGAGTGACTTCCTATAATTGCATCTAAAATACAATTTGAATACAGATCTGTTTTACAGAGCATATCAGGAGCCTAAGTTCTCTTTTAAGTGAGCATATATATGTTGATCACAGAAAGTCAAAAAATAAATTTTTAGAACACTGTTTAAAGATATCAGAACAGCCCCAAATGATTTCATATAAAACTGTGCTGTTGACACATTTTGGAAATACATATGGTTTCTTAACATTTTTCAGTTCTAGTTTTTCTGAATATTACAGGCAGTATTCTAAAAAGTCATTAAGAAATGGTTTGAAATGCATTTTTTTATACCAGAAAACTATCAGCCAGGCTGCCTTGAGTAGTTTTAACTTATCTTGGGATGTGAAATATATCCAGACTTATTTCAGATGTACCTGACCCCAGTCATAATGTAGCTATGGAGAAATACTCTCTTGGGGTTACCAGGAAATCATGTCTGCTAGTATAGATCTCTGGGCACAAGTAACTTACTGATAATTGCGTCCAAGAAGGTAATTTTTTAGTTATTACGTTTCCCTAGGTTTCAGCATCTTGGAATAACATTTATTTTACTCAGTGTTTGAAGCTCCGGATACAGTCTTCAAGACCCATGTATATGTCTTACCTTCTATGTTTCAGGCTGCCTATATCTAGAAAAATTGGTTAATCATTCAATTTTATTTTACATTAGAAAAAGCCCTTCTTACCATGTAGCTAAGCCTTTTAACATATCTATTTGACTCATTCGGTTCTTTGCCCGGCTGTGAGATTTTGAAGTTTCCTAGATCCTAAATCTTCATTTTAGCTTATACATCCTATAAATTTGTGCTTGTTGAAATTTCTCAATCATGTGGTTAATACAACAACAGCATGCATTGTACCTTTAATAAGGCTATACAAATGTATATTTAGAATTTTGTTCTTTCAAATTAATAAAAATTCGCATTTTACCCTCAGGCACTAACACAGCGACTAGGTAAAATTATTAATGGACACATTGATCTTGATAACAGAGGAGTAATATTTACTGAAGCTTTTGTAGCTCGACATAAAGCACGCATCCGTGGACTGTTCAGTGCTATTACCCGGTAAGCCTGTTTTAAAATATGTGTATTTTGGGGCACCCGGGTGGCTTAGTTGGGTGGCTTAGTTGGTTTAAGCATCCAAGTTTTGACTTCAGCTCAGATCATGATCTCATGGTTCATGAGTTTGATCCCCACGGTGGGCTCTGTGCTGACAGCATGGAACCTGCTTCGGATTCTCTCTCTCTCTCTCTCTCTCTCTCTCTCTCTCTCTCTGCCCCTTCCCTGCTCGTGTTCTCTTTTTCAAAGTAAATAATAATAATAATAAATTATGTATATTTTTATATTTCATTGATCATGGTTTGCTTTTTCTGTTCTATCAGGTTTTTTTCTTTTCTTTTTTCTTTTCTTTTTTCTTTTTTTTTTTTTTTATTAAAATTTCATTCAGGACTCTAGGATTTTAGACATATAGAAGGGTAGGTAGCTTCTGGGAGTGAAGATTCCAGAGCCCCAGAATGTAGCCAAACTCTCTTCAACCCACATCTCCTCCCACTCCCTACCTTAATCATCCTCATGACCCCAGATGCAGGTCTGCAGAATACCCAAATCAGTATATAGAGTCATCCTGGGATAAGGAAAGAGCTTGCGGTTTAAAGTAAGAAGTCCTCATTCTATTGCATAATCATGTGAGCTGCAGCAGATAAGTCAGTCACATAAGTAAGTCCTTCGAGCCTCAGATGGGGCTAGATGATTTTAGAACCCTTTTTACTAAATATTTAACATTCTACAATTCAAATGAATAACAGTGTTAATTTCAAAATCACTTTAACTTTTCTAAAGTGAGAATTTCTGAAATGTTTGGAGCCTGAGTGACACTCTAATATAGAATTAAGAAAACCTACATTCTTAATTATCTCCTCTCTCCGGTGTCATTAACTTTACCTCAGTGGTTTTTGGATCCCATCAGTATTTAAGTATGTCCAGATTTCTCCCATTTTAAAACAGTCAAACCTCTCTCAACCCCATATTCTACTCCATCTACCATCTTGTTTTGTTTGTTTCCATAAAGTGAACCTTCTCAAGAGTTGATGTCTACATTTACTATCTCGATTTTCTTCTGTCACTTCTCAACTCGTCCATCTGGCTTCTACCAACTTACAAAGCAATAATGTCAATGTCATGAACTCTAGTGGATACTTTCTGCCCTTGTTTTACTTGACTTTGCAGCACCATTTAATTCCAGTTACCTCTTCCTTCTTGAAATGTTGTCATTCCTTTTGTTGTTGTTGTTTTAATACTGCACTTTACTGCTTTCTTCTTACTCCTTTGGTTGTGCCTTATATGGCACGTTTTTCTGTCTCTTTCTCCTTTCTCTACCCTTTAAAGTTTTGTTTCAGGCCATGTTTTCTTCTTAGTCCATTACTGTCTTCCTAGGTGACTTTACCTTTCTGTTTTTAAGTTATTTATTTTGAGAGAGAGAGAGAGAGAGAGAGAGAGAGAGAGTCTGTGTGTGGGAGGGGCAGAGAGAAAGGGAGAGACAGAATCCCAAGCAGGCTCTGCACTATCAGAGTAGCATTGGGCTTGAACTCACTAGCCATGAGATCATGACCTGAGTCAAAATCAAGAGTTGGATGCTTAACCTACTGAGCCACCCAGGTGCCCTACCTTTCTTTTAAATTTCAGACTTCTATTACCCACCCTACATCTGTATTGAAATATTTTAGAAGTCCCTCTAATTCAGCATATTTAAAATAACTCACTATCACTGAGCTACCCCACCCCACACCACCTGAATTTATTCTTCCACTTTTGTTTCCATTTTACTAGTAAATGTTATTATCAGTTGGTTTTCCCACAATCCTGGGAGTCCTCCTTTACATCATCCTTTTTTCATCGCCCCCTTTTTCAGAACACAAAGGTTTTTGAATTCTGTATTCTAAATATTTATATACTTTCCCTATTTATGACCATTCCCCCCACTTTAGTCCATTTTTTAACTGGACTATTTTAGTAGCTTTCTAATCAGTCTCCCTTCTTCTCTCATTACCTTCCAGCACATTTTTTTTTTACATGGCAGTCACAGTGATTTATTTTTGTCATTCAGCAAATCACAGCATTTTTTGAGTACTTAATACATTTAAGGCACTGGTATAAAAGACTAGGTTAGAGGACAGAGCTTGCAATTTAATGCAACCATTTTTTTTTTTTAAATCATCTCACAATTACAGAAAAGTTACAAGAGAACCTTTTTTTTCTGTCCTGTTTGACAGGAAGTTCCTGACAGAGTGTCCCAACACCACAAATACTCTAGTCTGTGTGTCCTAAAATAAGGGCATTGTCCTATACAATCGCATAACTGTAATACAAACATCAAAATATTGATATTGGTACATTACTACCATCCACTCCTTGGATCTCATTCATGTTTTACCAGTTTTCCAATAATAGCCTTTATAGTGAAGGATCCAGTTCAAAATCACACATTGCATTTGATTGTCATGTCTTCTTAGTCACCTTCAATCTGGAACACTTACTTGGTCTTTTTTTTTAACTTTGGTGACCTTGACAATTTGAAGACCACAGGCCACTTATTTTGTAAAATGTTCAGTTTTGTTTGCTATTTTTTCATTCTGATATTCAGGTTATGCATCTTTGACAGGAGTATAACTGAAGTAATTGTGTGTTCTTGTCATTGAATCCTATCAGGTGGTAAACAGTCTAGATTTTGTAGTTACTGATGATGTACATTATAACTTCTTAATAAGCAGATATCTGTTAGGCTTTTCATAAAAATACTTGTTTTTCCCTTATAATTAAGTATTTTTGGGGAGGGCAGTTTGAGATCATGTAAGTTATCCTCTTTTTTATCAAACTTTCAGTTTATTTCTATAAATCACTATGGACTCCTGGCTCCCTGTTTTATTCATTGGATTAAAATTTATAATTATCATTACTTAGATATTTTTTAATGGGCTCTGATTTAGCTATTGGCCCATGCTTCAGGCTGCACTCTGTGTCCTTTAATATGTCTCCATCATTCTTGGAGCATTTCTTTCTGGTACAACAAAAAGTTCTAGGCTCAGTTCATATTTTCCTTGTCCCATCCCTGGAATCAGCCATTTCCCCAAAGAACCCTAGGTCTTTTTAGTGTACTATTTACAGACCAAGATCTGGACAC
This sequence comes from Panthera tigris, assembly GCF_018350195.1. Taxonomy (NCBI): domain Eukaryota; kingdom Metazoa; phylum Chordata; class Mammalia; order Carnivora; family Felidae; genus Panthera; species Panthera tigris. Next base: position 86,176,753 of record NC_056664.1, read on the forward strand.
TAAATTGCTTATTGCTGTTTGTTTGTTACTACTCCCAAGCCCTCTCAGCAGACAAGTTAAGGGATGCACATGCACATGTGTATACACCCCTCTCTATATCTATATGTTTATCAAAAACCATGAGTTCACACTGATACTCCCAGTTCCCTTCCAAACCTCCATTAGTTTTGTTCTAGTTGTCTCCTTTTCCATATTTGCAACTCCCTTCTTTGACCATGAAAAATGTAGCTCCCATTATTCTTAATATACAGTCGATCCTTGAACAATGCAGACATTAGGGGCATCTACCCCCCACCCACATTGCAGTTGAAAATCTGCAAATAACTTTTGACCCCCCCCCAAAACTTAACTATTAACAGCCTACTGTTTACCAGAAACCGTACCAATGCAATGACAAATAGCTGAGTAATGCATCTTTTGTATGTTTTATGTATTATATACCATATTCTTATGGTGAAGTAAGCTAGAGAAAACAAAATATTAAGAAAATCATAAGAGAAAATACACTTATAGTACTGTCATATATATGTGTGTGTGTGTGTATATAAAATCACGTATAAGATGGACCCATGCAGATCAAATCCACATTGTTCAAGGGTCAGATATGTTTACTTATTTAATTAATTCCCCTTTATGTGATTGAGCTCCCACTGCTGCTACACCTCTCTTCCTTATGTGGATGCTCTCCTTTCTCCATACAGGCTATGACAGCTTGCACCAAATCACCCTCCTAACACAAGAAACTGGTAACAGTAGTTGTTTCTGGGAAAAGAACTGGGTAGCTGAGTGATAAAAATGGAGGGGGCTTCAGTTTTGTAACTTTTGTGCTCTTTATATATATTACTTGGTCAGAAAATTAAAAAATTAAAAATATAGGGACACCTGGGTAGCTCAGTTGGTTAAGTGTCTGACTCTTGATTTCAGCTCAGGGTCATGACCTTGTGATTTGTGAGATCAAGACCCACGCTGGGGGAGGGGGCTATGCTGACAACACAGAGCCTCCTTGGGATGCATTCTCTCTCTCTCTCTCCTCCTCCCTCTCTCCCTCTCTCCCTCTCTCCCTCTCTCCCCCCCTCTGCCCCTCCCCTGCTTGTGTGCATGTGCATGCTCTCTTTCTCTCTCAAATAAATAACTAAACATTTTTAAAAATACTAAAATTATATTTTCTTATTGACAAACATTTATCTTTTTTCTTTGGCTAAGTATTGTGGTGAGTGTAGTTATCATCAGGTTCAGCAAATAATATTTTTTCTGACTCGTACTAGCCCTGAGTTTCTCTGTGTAGAGGCATTATCAAACCATGAGAGAAAAATAAATTCTGAGCCTTAAAAGATGTTGCTAGGCTCTGTGGCTTCCAGATAGTTCCACTTAAGGTACCATATTGTCATATTTGTCTCCCAAATATAAGGAACTACCCCACTTTCCTGGTCTAACTTCAGAGAAAACATCTCCATCTCTGATTTAAAAAAGGTTTTTGTTGTTGTTATAGATAGCCAGAAAGAAGAGTAGGAAATAATTATAAGAGCGAGATATGTAGGTATACCAAACTACACTGTATTCCAAATTGAAATAGAAATTCAACAGCTAAGTTTTAGTGTACAAAAAAAAGCTAGCAATTATGTGAAATTTGATTAAACATTTACTGAACACCCACAATATGTTATGAGCCCAGAAATTTTAAGATAAAGTCCTTCCAGGAGCCCTCTACATTTTTGTAGGGATGTGTTCAGGTGGAAGGGAACAGAAGACACACAAAAAAACAAAACATGAGAAAGTTGTAATGATTATAAACAGAGGAGAGCAAACTTCACTGAGCACCTAAATGGACCTAATTGGTTTAGGGATTCTAGATAATTTAGCTGAAAAAGTAGGGTAAAGCAATTTAATGAAAAACAAATTAGCCTACATAAGAATTTGGTAAAAATAATGATTTAGTCAAAAATTCCCAAACATAGGGGTTTTAAATATCAATTCAATATTCAGACAAATGTTTTTGCTCTCCCAGTTTGTCATAGAGAAAATTTATAACATCTTGAATAATCAACAATAGATGATTGAGTTACTTGGAATAACTTAAAAGTCTCTTAATTATATGCATAAAAATAAAAACATAGACTAAACCCAAACCAGAACACAGGCATAATTGACTTAAACAGGGAAAATATATAAAGTCAGAAAAAGAAAGTCTAGGTCATTTTCTTTATATTTTCCCTTATTTAAAAGGTAATTACTATAAAAGAAAAGGACTCACAGGGACCTACCCAAAAGAAATGAACAGATATGTCCACACAAAGACATGAACACAAACGTTCATAGTGGCATTATTCATAATAGCCCCAAACTGGAAATAATCCAAATGTCCATCAACTGATGGATGGATAAACAAAATGTGGTATCTCCACACAGTGGAATGCTATTCATCATTAAAAAAGAATGAATACTGATTCATGCTCCATAATGTACAAACCTCAATACCATGCTCAGTGAAAGAAACCAGACATAAAAGACCACATATAGATTCCATCTATGTGAAATTTCTACAAAGGCAAATTTATAGAGGCCAAAAGCAGATCAGTTTCTCTAAGACTAGGGGTGAAAGCAGGAATTAACTACAGATATCTATAATGAAACTTTTTGGGTGATGGAAACATTTTAAGACTCGAGAACTATTAGTGATTGTTCCTCAATTTTATAAATTTCTTAAAATGATTTAATTGTGTAAAATTGATGGGATTTATGATACGTAAATTATACCTCATTAAATGTTTTTTTTTCTTTAAAAAGACATATGTAGTCATTATAGAAAATAGTGATAAGCAAAAAGGAACATTTTAAGTGGATCCCTCCTAGTCATCCACCTAATCTAGGAGTATTTCATTCCAAATTCCTTTCATTACATACAAGATTTCATTTTTCTTCAAAAGCAGAATCCTGTAACATTCACTTGACTATTCCCAGGTGGGGAAAGAGCCTCCCAGAGAGAAAGAATAGAATGAAGAAAACAAAGTAAAGGCAGATCAAGTATCACTAAATCAGAGGTGGAAAGTTGGTAAGAAAGTAAATTGATCCTGAATTATGGAGACAGATCAGTTCCCCCTGGAACTTCAGTAGTGTAATTCTGATTAAGGATGTAAAATGTGGTGTTATTTTTGTCTTTCACATTAATCGGTGTTTGGGGTGCCTGGGTGGCTCAGTTGGCTAAGCGTCTGACTTCAGCTTAGGTCATGATTTCATGGTTCATGAGTTCAAGCCCTGCGTCAGGCTCGGTGCTGACAGCTTGGAAACTGAAGCCTGCTTTGGATTCTGTGTCTCCCTCTCTCTCTGCCTCTCCCCTGCTCATCCTCTTGTCTCTCTCTCTCAAAAATAAATAAACATTAAAAAAAATTTATATTAATTGGTGTTATTCATAAACTCGTTATCCTAGTTATTTTTTTAATTCATAAATATGTGTAACTGTATAATGAGTAAGAAGTTCTTTTTCTTTCTTTTCTTAAAGGCCTACAGCAGTGAATTCTCTCATTTCAAAATATGGATTTCAAGAGCAGCTGCTTTACTGTGAGTTTACTTTAAATTATATGTCACTTAATTAGCTGCTTATTAGACTATTATTGTAAAACTTACTGATTTTTCATATTTTTACTTCCACTAATGTTAAAACTTACATAACTGAAATATTTCTAGTTGAAATATACCAATTTTCATGTACATATCTATCTGTTATATCCATCAAACATTTAGTGTTGGCTTACCTCCAGAGGAGTAGAATGAGAAAAAAAAAAGTGTGTGTGTGTGTAGAATACTGCTACACATATACATTCATAGAGATTTAAAATTGTAGGATTAAGAATAATTTTCACTTGTTTCTTACAGATTTTTACTATATTTTCTAACATGAAAGTAAATAATATTTGTCTAAAAAATTTTTATAGAGGTGCCAGGCTGCCTTAGTCATTAGAACATGTGACTCTTGATCTCAGGGTCATGAGTTCAAGCCCCACATTGGGCATAGAACTTACCAAAAAATGAATGAATGAATGAATTATTTTTAAAATAAAAAGTAAACAATTTTTACAAAGATAATAATACCAATAAAAATATATTTTTAGCATTCAGGCAGCATTGTAATATCTCCAAAATAGTCTTGGTTCATTACCTGTATTATTTGTGTGTTTGTGAAGCTCTTATCAGAAGGGGTGTTTTTAAACCTTTGCTGGAATAATTTTTAAAAACAATGACATAATCTTTCAGCTCAGATATCTGTGCAAATAGAAGAATTAAAATGAAGAATGGAAAAGAAATTCACGTATAAAACCAAAACACAATTTTCATTCACTATGTTTTTCAGCATATGGAGTTAAATATTTTAAGAGAAATTTAAAATGTAACATATATTGGAATCTACTAATTGGAGATTGGTGGGGTTTCATTATCATGTATAGTTCTTCAAATAATTGATAACTTGCTGACTTTGGTCTTTAACACACATTTGTGTTGTATAGTCACAGAATTTAAAATTATGTGTGCAGTCTGTTGAAAAATCTACTTTTCTAATGTACCCTAATTTACTCAGCATTGCAGTCCTGAACTTCATATGTAAACTAATTTTTATTTCTGGGAAAGGCTAATTTTCATAAACATTTCTTTGCCAGACATCTTTTGACTGTGCTTGCTGATTCACTTAGAAGTAACTCCTTATCTGCTTGTTTTTTTCAGGGGATTTTGATATTTTAACAACATGTTTAGTTAAATATTCTCGTTTAAATAAAAAGCATCTATTTTATGTTAATGGCAGTGCTATCCAGTTCTCAGACTGGCATCAGTCCTTTGATGATGATGATTTATGACAGTGGTGTTTGTGATGATACTTAGTTGACATTTACTGAGTAGTTATTATATGCCAGCTACTGTTCTAAACACTTAATTTGAATACAATAACTCCATGAGCCTGTTATTATATCCCTGTTTCATGGCTGAGAAAATTGAGGCATAACTAAATGACTTGCATGGTTTTTGTCAGTAAGTGACAGAGTTGAGGTTTAGACTTAGGGTGTTTAGATCCAGATTGATCCTCTTAACCATGGCATTATACTTGTACATGTGTTGCTTCAATTTAAACAGTCGAAATGTAATAATTTATAAAAATTGTCATGACTTTATTTCACACAGTTTATTCTAATGTGATCCATGTATCCTGAGTTTTCTAAATATGAGAAAATTAAAGTTAGTAACACCAGTGATTGCATATTAATTATTCTCAAAGCATTTAGTCATCCACTTTCAAACATATTATAAGATAAATAATAGCATGATTTTTCCCCAAAATTACTCTAACTAAAAAATTCAACGTTAGTATTAACTAGTTCAAGGTCAGCACCTTTAGCTAGCTGCCAGAATGTCCTGAATTTATGACCTCAGTATATTCTTGTAAATGGCAGGAAAGTTTTGTCTAAAATATAATGTCTTCATTTATGCAATTTAAACTTTAAGTTGCTTTTTTTTTAAGGTAAGAGTAACTAACTTGTGAAATAGTATTTTACTTTTTGACATTTATACCTGCTCTGATTTATTTCTATTTGTTTGGTTTTGTTAAGCTGTGCTTGAGGAACTTGTTAATAGTGGACGTTTACGAGGTACTGTGGTTGGTGGGAGACAGGATAAGGCGGTGTTTGTTCCTGACATTTACTCCAGAACACAGAGTACTTGGGTGGATTCCTTTTTCAGGCAGAATGGCTATCTAGGTAACTGTTTCTTTTTTCCTTTGAAACTAAAACTAATACTACACACATTCTTAGTATTGTATTAGTCCAGGGAGTACACACTTTACTGTTTCCAGCAAATTATAAAGTTTTTCTTTGAATATAAAAGTAGTCACACACAGGTTTTTGTTGATTTTGGAATTGAGTTTAATTTCATAGTTATTGAACAGTTATAACATAGAAAGGCCAAAAGCTTGTATTGATTGCTCCCAATGTTCCAGTGATATAATACTGTTACAACTTCAAATATATTTTATGAAGTTGCCCAGTTGTTTAATTACATAATCTTGGCTATCAGCTTGGCTTATTGGCTATCAACTTTACAGTGTTCATTTTTATTAGACATCCACTCCTTCAGAAAACCTGAAATTATTCTTAATTCTGTTTCTAGGGTTCTGTTATTTGGATAAAGTAGATTGAATTTAGTCATTAAAACAGTTAGCAAATATATATACACACACATATTACACTCATACACACACACACATACATAAATATGTAGCTCATTTATATATAGATAGATGTTGCTCAGTTTGATCAGTTTCATAGTCCAACTCAAATCATGTAAGAGTTCAGTTCCTTTCTCAGTGATAAACCTATAAGACATTAATGTTCAAGCGATTTAAATGTATGCTAGAATACTAGGCTGCACTTATGTTTTCTTGGCTTTCTGTAATATACTTTTGTTTCTTCAACCATGAACTTGGGTTAGAACTTCATTATAATTAATTTACTGAAATATGATTATTTGGGGATAAAGAGAACAGTAGCTATCTCCAATAACTTTAATGGCTATAAACTGAAGTCTTTTTTTTTTTTAACTTTTGTTTTATATGCTAAATCCCTTACTAGTTTAGAATAGAGAATTACTTTGTCCTAAATTGTCTGATGCCTTTAGTTACTGTAATAAGCAAAATAAATTGCTTTTTTGTTTCTTTACTTAAATTATTACATTTCTCTTAAGCCCCATTTCTACTTTATTGCTCTGTAGTTCTCATGTTTCCTTTTGACCCCTCAGTCGGAGAGGGAGTGACATAGCTGGGATGGAGGAAGTATTTGAACTAATTTTTCTACAGATATGTTTAGTAATAAAAATTTGGGAAGGTAGCCTAACCAGGGAATAGGCTGTGGTACATTTCTATGCTTTATTCTTTAAAAAAAGAAAAATAGAATATAGTGCATTCACAAAGAATAGGTGTTGGAAGAACTTAATTCGTTCTAAGATTTCTAAAAGGTGTGAATGACAGTTATATTCCAATGAATTCTTTTCTAATTCTATTTGTGATTTATATCTAGAATTTGATGCTTTGTCCAGACTTGGAATCCCAGATGCTGTGAGCTACATAAAGAAAAGATACAAGACTACACAACTCTTGTTTTTGAAAGCAGCTTGTGTTGGTCAAGGACTTGTAGATCAAGTGGAAGCATCAGTAGAGGAAGCCATCAGCTCTGGAACATGGGTTGATATTGCAGTACGTTTTATCATTTTCTTGTTAATTTTTCTTTAAACCAGGGACAACTGATATTCACTAGTATGTGGCCGTTTTAAGTATTAGGATACATAAAAGTAGTCTTGGCTTTATAGCCAAATTCTAGCAATCATTGTTATAGCAAAAACTACCTCAATCTTGCTTAAAGACTTTATAGCTTTTGAGGTAGAATGACCTTTTATATACGGATAGACAACATCCAGAATTCCATAAATCTCAAAACAAACAAGCAAACAATATGACACTCATATCAGTCTTGCCATACAGAAATTGTTGAGATTTCTCACAGTCTTATCTAAGCATTTACAGCTTTACTGGCACCAGGCATTAATGTAGCATTTGTTGTATCTTTTATCCATTCATTAACCTTTGCTCATGTATTAACATGAGCTGCTTTAGCCCTGATACTGTTTTACTTCAGTGTTTAGTATTGACCTGCCTTTATTATGCCGAAAAGATAAGAGTGGGTGAAGAGAAAGAAATGAGGCCAATCCATTATTTACTCGTCAGCGCCCAGATTCTCTTACAAAGCAGAAAATTCCTTGTTTTGAATATACAAGTTTCCAAAGATTCCAGATATAAGTGTTCGTTTATTCATTCAAAAGATTTTAGTAAGTACTATTTATGTACCAGAAACCATTTTACCTGCTGGGAATGTGGTGTCCAGAAAAGTTTCCTAGAGGGAGATAGTTAATGAAAATGATAATTTTAGACCATCAAAGAGCTAAGAAGAAACCTGTTTTGGAGGTAAAGGTATCAGGACTTGATGGTGAATTGTTTGTGGGTTTATGAGAGGAGCTGAGTGTGACATGAAAGTTTGGGGCCTGATCACCTGAGTGGAGAACAGTACCATTAATTGAGAGGGGGAGATGATGGAGAAAGGGGGATAGGAGCTGGGAGTCTAGGGGTGGCAGCTGCAATCAGTGTTGTTCTGGATATGTGACATTTGAGATGCCTATTAGACCTATGAGCGGAGAGGTTAGGGAAGTTGTAGGACATAGACCTCCAGAGCTCAGAGGGATGATGAAAGCAGAAATATAATTTGGGAGGTTATCAGCATAGAGATGGTTCTGAAGGCCACTGGACTTGAAGTCACCTAGGGAGAGCATATATGTAACAAATGGTTTATATGTATGATATTATATTTATATTTGTTTTCATTCTTTTTCTTACTCTAGCCTCTGTTACCCAGTTCTTTATCAGTTGAAGATGCTGCAATGTTGCTTCAACAGGTGATGAGAGCATTCAGCAAGCAGGCTTCAGCTGTAGTCTTTAGCGACACTGTTGTAGTCAGCGAAAAATTCATAAATAGCTGCGCAGAACTGTTCAGTGAACTGATGCACCAAAAAGCTGAAAAGGTATGCCAGATTTCCTTTCCCCTGCTAATCTTAATGGTACTTTCACATTAGACTCATCTGACATCTTCTGAAAAATGGGGTAAGCAGTATATACCAGGAATGAACACTGTTCATTTCCCTTTAATGTATTACTCCTTTGTATCTCTTCTCCTCGATTTGTTTTCCCCTTCTTCATTCCCATCAGGACATGTATGTTGGAACTTAGGGAGCTGATTTTATAAATTGAAATCATCTAAATCATACACTTCACAATTAAGTCACCTAAGGGTATTGATTCAACGTTACAATCCACAAAAATGTTATCTGTGGATTAAATGCGCAAGTATACAGTGTATCCATCAATCACTACACTATATATTTACTAAATCTAGCAGAGCTTTATTAATTTTACCTATTCAGGATGCACAAATGGGGTAACTTACTGAGGAAAGAAATTGTTGCTATCAAAATTGATTAGTTCTTCAGAGCAAGTGCTGTCAAGAAGCAGAGGTCCTGCCAAGTCTGCTTTAACGAATATTCAGGTCGTGTTTCTAGTTAGCAATACCATCAACTTATAAAGCCTGCTCACGGACAAGTAGAACAAGCCCATTTATCTTAGACTGTTAATAAATTCATGAGAGCTTATTAAATATATAAATAATTTGTATTCATCTGTATTCCTTTTAAGCTCTTTAATAGTTTTAATTTTTTTAAATATTTATTTATTTTTGCGAGAGAGAGAGAGAGAGAGAGAATGAGTGGGGGAGGGCAGAGAGAGAGGGAGACACAGAATCCAAAGCAGGCTGCAGGCTCTGCGCTGTCAGCACAGAGCCCAACGTGGGGCTCGAACTCACAAACCGTGAGATCATAACCTGAGCCGAAGTCAGACACTTAACCAACTGAGCCACCCAGGCACCCCAGTAGTTGTAAAAAACGATAATTTTCTATGACTTGCCCGCTACTAAAGCAGCATTGAAGAGTAAAAGTACATAGGATTGACAACAGTAAACCTGAATTCCAATCTCAACTTGTTTACTCTCTGTTTGACTTTGGACAAATAGACCTTCTGCTTCCATATCTTCAAAAAAAAGGATGATGGTGGTTCATTTCTTAAAGATAAATGTAAATAAAGGAGGGATGTATACAAAATTTCTGGTATATATTAGCTACCGGTTGCTAGATGGCTACATTATTATTTATGATCTTTTATTAAAATAAAAACAGGGTCATCAGTTTTTCTTTCTTCCTGCTCCTCCCTCCAACTACAAAAATAACTTCAGGAAAAGAAGGTGATTCTGTTGTTTGAACTGTAACATCCTAAACATTTTTCTTCAGGAAACCAAAAGGGAAATACCATTTTTCACATGAAAATAAATGTACTTTTGTCGCTACAAATTTAGAGCCCTGTCCCATAATGAAAAACAGTTTCTGAACTTGGAAATAAATAGTTCATTATTCTGAACATATTTTTTAAAAAAGCAGAGGTAAAGAATGAGTCCAGAGGAAAAAACAGTTTAAATGACTAAATGTGCAACTCATACATGGTCATTATGTTAGGGTTGGGAGTGTAGATTTTGTTAATCTTTGTAGTAAACTTAGGTATCCAAGTGGCATTGGAGTTGGGAAACTCAAAAAGAAAAAGAGCAAGGGCCACCTATGAAGCATTGGTTAAAAAAAATAAAAAAGCGGGGCGCCTGGGTAGCTCAGTCAGTTGAGTGTCTGACTTCGGCTCAGGTCATGATCTCACAGTTTGTGGGTTTGAGCCCCGCATCAGGCTCTGTGCTGATAGCCTGGACTGCTTCGGATTCTGTGTCTCCTTCTCTCTCTGCCCCTCCCCCACTCACGCTTTGTCTCACTCTGTTTCTCAAAAATAAATAAATGTAAAAAAAAAATTTTTTTAAATAAATAAAAATAAAAAAGCCAAATCGGCTGAACAAGCCAAATTGCATCTGATGTTACGAGATCAATTCTTCAGTGACCAGATAGGATTTCTCATTAGCTGATGACACATTCAAAGAGCCAGGAACTGCAAGGGAAGAGACTGATCTTTGGCAAGGAGGGACCACCTCAGAGTGTCAGCTGTTGGACAGAGCTCTATAGTTCTTAGCAATGAAATCAAACAAGAATAATCAGGATGAGTAATAATGATTGACTATATAAATAACTTTTATGTTTTTGGTAATACCATATATTTTTGCTTACCAAGAAAAGCATGTTTTATTTCAGGAAATGAAAAATAATCCTGTTCATTTAATCACTGAAGAAGATCTGAAACAAGTCTCCATTTTAGAAAGCATTAACACAAGTAAAAAGGATAAAAAAGATGAACGAAGGAGAAAAGCAACAGGTAATAAATTATTATTAATCAAGAAGATTCAAAGATGAGTTTTTTACAAGTTGGAGTGAACTCTGCATTTATTAGACCCTTTGAAAGCTCTTTCATTTGGTTGATTTACCTTTAACTGCTAAATTAACCAAATCTTTTGCTAATGAATTAAATTTTGATGATGAAAATGGAAATATTAGTGATTACTTACTCTTTCTTATTTTGTCAGAACTAAATGAATTTCATGACCTGGCCATCTTCCATTGTTCACTCCCTCACCCTTTATGTTCTACCCTGGTAGCCTTTTTTCTTGAATCTCAAAATTTGGCAAGTTTGTGGTTACCACTAGCTCTTCCTTCCACCTGAATGTTCTCTCCCTAATCAGGGAACTGATTTCTCATCATTCAGAACTCCACTTCAAATGTCAGTTCCTCAGAGAGGCCTCCCTAACCACCTGGAATAGTAGACATGGTCACTCTCCATCATATTATCTCCTGTTTTTTTTTCATCACTTTCATCACTGTAATGCGTTTTGTTGTTTGGAAGCCTTGTCCATCTCATATATTGTTATTTCCCTAGTCTTTAGAACACTTGTTGGTTTATTTTAGGTGCTCATAAAATATTGAATGAATAAATTTCCCAAGGAGATACTATTTCTTTCATTTTTTTAATTAAAAGCCAATGGAAATTATTCTAGGTGCACATGTATTTTCTATACTTTATATAGTAGGAATAATTTTACTAGCACTGTATCAAGGTTAATGAAATTAGATATTCAACATGTTTCATTAATAAATACCAACTATAATGAAGATGTGTTATAAAAACTTCAATTTTTATTTGTGAGAACTCACTTCTATTTCTTTGAGATTGTTTCTTTTCAAAAACCTTTTACTATAAAATCTTTCAATTTGATACTTTGAAATTTATCTGTATTCTTCTGGGGGAAATAGACAAGTAAATTACTCCAATAAATCATAGTAGTATCACAGCCATGCATATTTTATCATATTATTTGAAGATATACTTATAAATTTACCTTAATCAGTTAATTGTACTTATGTCAGAATAGCTAGTCTGTTTTATTTCCTTCTAAAAATTCAGAGTTATCTGATCTTCATCTCAGTGATAGTACTATCCTGTTGTAATAGTTTAGGTATAGTGCATGGAACAATGTCAAATATATAAGTCTTCCCTAATAAGAAATTTATTACCAAATGTAAAAATTACATTCACCTTAGACTTGTGTTTTGAAAATTATATTTTTCTATCCCAAAAGCAAGGGAAAATAATAGAACTTACAATTAGAGGACTTGATGAAATTTAAATGAATTCTACTTAGGATTTAGAAAAAGATCTGTAGTTTATATGTCATTTTACTTTATTGAAAAATCAATCTTTTATGAAGAAACATATTTTCAATATTTTTCAGTATTTCAATCCCATTATTAGAAAGTATTCTATTTTTTTGAATAAATACTTTAAATGTAAATATGTAATGGTAGAGAAATACCTCACTAAGATTACTTTTATTTACAGTGTTTTGGTTTGTCTCATAATTTGTATTTTTTAGTCTTTATTTGGCCAATGGGTGATGGATAACTCTGTTTTTCCACTTACCCAATTTAATATTCATGGTCAAAATTTATCAAGCACCTGTTAATGTGTCAAGCATTGCTTTAACCCCAAGGATACAAACATTAGTGAGACATGCTTCCTATCTGAAGGAGTTCATTGTCTCGTTCAGTGGTGGAAGACTCAGGATGTCTCCTATAAACATGAGTAATAATCTTTCGACCAAGAAGACAAAACCAAGGGTAATTAAATTTGTGAAATACTGTAATGGAGATATTAATGAGGCTGTGGTAACAGAAATGAGCAAATGAGGGCACATTTCTTTTGGGGAAGGTAGAAGACGAGGTAAAGGAATGGGTTTGGTCAAGAAAAAGCCAGACAAAGCTACAGAAAAGAGATGTCTTTGGAGAAGGAAGGAGAGACTGTATTTAGAGCAGGTAAGCTCTCTGAATTGCTCAAGTTCAACAGATTTCGTACTTTATTAATTTTTTATTGACTGAATTACAAAACTTCGTAATAAAGAAACTCTAACCTTAAGTAGCACCTAAAAGTTAATTACTTGGCTTTTCTTGTTCTGCTGTAAAGTTAAATATGACAATGTAGTGTCATCATTCTAAAAATGGTAATTCAGTTAGGGAAGACTAATGAGTATCCTCTTCCACCAGAGGGCAGTGGAAGTGTGAGAGGAGGTGGTGGTGGCAATGCCAGAGAGTACAAAATTAAAAAAATCAAGAAGAAAGGAAGAAAAGAAGAGGATAGTGATGATGAGTCATCTCATACTGGTATGTAGCTTTATTACTCTTCCTTTGTGCATGATTTTAAACATTTTCTTACAATGCGTACTGTTACGTGTATACGCTTATACAAGAAGTCCTCGCTTTGCATAGTTTCTGTGGACACAGATTTCAGTTACACAGTTTAGTTGATGACACCAGCCCCCCAACAACATGGTTCATGTTTTGAGTTACCAGCGTGTATCAGCTGTGAGTAATCGCATAAAGTACAAATTTGCTGCTGGCTCCTCAGTCCACAGATGAGCACATAAATAACCCAGGTACATCATGAGCTGTGATAGTCACATCACTGATTTCAGAGTTTGTCAGTGATGGATCCCTGTGCCTCTCTTCCTCACTTTATGCTCAGACAACACCCCACGTAGTTGTGTTGCTTCCTTGTCTCCCAGTGATGAATCCATACATTTTAAAAAATGGATAATCGGGCGCCTGGGTGGCTCAGTCGGTTGAGCGTCCGATTTCGGCTCAGGTCATGATCTCACAGCTCGTGAGTTCGAGCCCCACGTCGGGCTCTGTGCTGACAGCTCAGAGCCTGGAGCCTGCTTCTGCTTCTGTGTCTCCTTCTCTCTCTGCCCTAAGCCACTCACAGTCTGTCTCTGTCAAAAATAAATAAACATTAAAAAAAAATTTAAAAAAAAATGGATAATCAAAAGGGAACCGGCCAACACAGACAAAAATGCAGCAAAGAAATAAAAAGTGATAACATTGGAAATAAAATATGAATCAGGAATAAATGGAGTTAAGGAAGAAGTAGCTGACTGTGGGAACGTTGGTATTGCCCTGTTCAAGAGACCAAGTATGCAGCCTGAGGAGCTTGGTAGAAGCGCACTTAACTGACGTAAATGGGGAAAGTGATCATGACAGAAAGGATGAAAATGTTTTAGAGGGGGTGAGGTTGGCAGAAAACCTCCAATAAAGGAATTCTCACGAGATGTTTCACAACATTGAAAGGGCAAAGGATAAAATGCAGTAAGCTGATCTGGAGTTAAAAAAGGAGTATGACAACTTGCCAAGCCACAGAAAAATGCTTGCTCTGGAATATAAGTCACAGGATGAGAAGAAGCAAGCACCACTGAGATTATTTTTGATAAGTTTTTTACAAAGAAATCAAACACTTTCATGCTCAGGGTTTCTAATGAGCTAAATTATAGTATGCTAAATTATTAGTTTTCTTTTTCATTTCCCTTTATATTCATAACCAGCAGAACTTCTAATGTTTTCACAAACATTTTTTAAAGGGTCACAGAACAATCAAATTTTCCCATTGTTTATTAAGAACACCTTGCACAGTTGCAGCTTGCATAGTCGCTTTTATGGTTTCCCGCTGCCATGCAAAACAAATTATAATATTTTACAAAGGTGGATTTCTGCATATTCAAGTAGGAAACACTAATATTATGCATGTTTAAGTTTTATGGTAATACTTAAGTGATTGGTTGCTTCTATTTAAGGAAGAGAATTAGTATATGCATCTTCCTTTTCCAAGACTTGTTATTATTCAGTATTGTTAAGTTAGCAAGAGACATGTTAGTTTTTCTAAGTAAAGTTATGATTCTTCTATGTTTGTGTTGTAAATAAATTTACTTAATGCAACTGTGATACCTCCCTCTTCCTTTTCGCCAGTAAACACAGAAAAAACATTGAAATGATAATAATCTGAAATTTTTATTTTACTTCTTCCACAGAGCTCATTTTGTATGGGCTAGAGCCAGGAGGCGTAGAAATCAGTTGACATGGGCTTCAGTTATTAGTGTGCCACTACTAGTGATAATGTATTTGCCTAAGATCTGTCTTTAAAGTATTCTAAGATAGATAAAAATAGCTACTGTTCTCAGCATGCATAAAACAATATTAATTAAAACTGTCTTCATAAAGGAGCGCCTGGGTGGCTCGGTCGGTTAAGCATCCGACTTCAGCTCAGGTCATGATCTCATGGCTCGTGGGTTCGAGCCCTGCATCATGCTCTGTGCTCACAGCTCAGAGCCTGGAGCCTGCTTCAGATTCTGTCTCCGTCTCTCTCTCTGCCCTTGCCCAACTTGTGTTCGTTCTCTCTCTCTCTCTCTCTCTCTAACATTTAAAAAACTTTTTAAAAAACCTATCTTCATAGAAACTAGTAGCCCTGTTCCTATTTTAACTAGTATTAAGACTGACCTATGTGGGTTTTAATTTTTCATTAGTAAATGAATTTCTCTATTCCCCAGATGTACTAGGGGTGGGAGAGAAAGGATATTTATTTAATAAAATATTTTTCTATTATCTGTAGCCTTAAGTAATTATTAAATGAGGCATGTGTTACTTCTTTTGTGCACAGGTTATAGAGAGGGGCTATAAAGGTAGCAAAACCATTCTACCTAAAAAAATATAATTTCAGTGCTTTTGAAAAGGGGTTGTGTTATAATCTCGCAATGGGGGATGGAATCAGGTTCTCAGCTAAAATACAGCATCAACTCAGTGTGAAAGATTACTATATGGAAATATAATGTAATCACTTATAACATGCATGCAGAAAGCAAACAAAGCAGAAACTATTTGATGTGGAAGATCAGGAATGGATAGCAAATCACAAAAAGAAAGGATAGTCTATCTCTTCTAATGGGTGTATCTGTTCTAAAGCTATAATATCAACTACTTAGATCGTGATGCATAGTGAAGATTGATTTTTGAGCTATTATTTATTTTATTATTTTTTATTTTTATTTCTAAGGTTTTACAATAACCAAATTTAGCTGGAAATAATCACTTTTATATCTTTACAATTAATAACGGAAATATTGTTAGCTTTCTTTTGTCTGCAACCTGTACTTCTCCAAGTCGGTGAGTAGGCATGCACAGTTAACAATTATTTCCATTACACTAGCTGCATACAAGCTTTCCTTGGTATGGAATTATTTTTGTAAGAAGAAGAATAAATTATGAGTGTAAAATTACAAGGATTCTTTTCATCTGTGCCTTTCCCAAAGACAATTTTTAGCTTAATTCTACCAGAGTTGTAGTTCACATGATTATAAAGACTTTTCCTGAAGATCCTATGTAACTTACAAGGATGATTTGATTTTTAGTGCCTATTCATTTTTATAAAGACAGAAATTCTGCTCATTATATATTGTTCAACAGCGAAGTTATCTTTTCTTAAAAGATTTTTTTCCTTGATTTTCAACTATTTGTACCATCCAAGTTAGACTGGGGAGAAAACATCTTTATGATTTTCTAATTGACTCAGAAAACAGTCACAAAATGAAGTTAGGAAATTATTACTCAAAAGAGATGCCACTATCTCTTATTTTTAAAATTATTTTCATTGGTTATTGCTATTTGACATTGGCAATATCAGAGTCTTTGTGGTATGAAGTGAATGAATTACCATCTTATTAAATATGTTGAACCTTATTTGCTTTTAGGTTGCTTTATGGTTTTGTTGTTTTTCACATTGCTCATTTCTACTATAGGAAAGAAGAAGCCAGAGATCACTTTTATGTTCCAGGATGAGATTGAAGATTTTTTAAGAAAACACGTACAAGATGCCCCTGAGGAGTTTATTTCTGAACTTGCCGAGTACTTAATAAAGTAAGTATAAAAACATATTTTTTTCTGTTTTATGATAGAGATTCAGAGGTTTTAAATAAAAATTTTTACCAAGATCATAGAAAACATATACTCTAGGTCTTTTCTTTTCAAAGCTTAGAACTTAATCTAGCCACCAAATTGCAGATTTTGTTTGCCTGTAGAGGCTGTTCAATTCAACAAACATGTAAGTGCTCTGGGGAAGGCAATATAGGAAAGAAAAGGCGAGAGTGTGGAGGCATCCTCATTCACTGATGTTACAGTACTAGTTGGGAGAAAAACACCAACATAATAGCTGGCTGCTCTCTAACATAGCGTGAAAAGGAACATCTAAAAGAAAGAAAAGACCATTTTCTATCTGGACTTGACAGAGAGTAAACAGTGCACTTTTAAAAAAAGGGGAGAAATAAAGTAACGAACTGTCTTCAAAGAGAATAAATTTAGACAGCACTAGCTTGTAATTGAGCCAAGCTAAATTTATTTTACAGAAGTAAAAAACATTGTGTATAACTTGACCATTACTAACTAACGTGATTTTCCCTCAAGGTAGTTCCAGTGTGTAAGCTATAAATGCAGTCCAGGAGCCCAGTGCATCTAACATTGAATGTAGAATATAGCTTTTGTAGTGAGATTTTTTCATTTCACTGAATGTTTTTGTACATGAATATATTAAATAATCATATTTTTCATATGTAAACAGATGGAGTAGTTACTTCTAATCATTTGCCATTACTTTGTAAAAAATCTTTTCTGGGGGTGCCTGAGTGGCTCAGTCAGTTGAGCGTCCACCTTCGGCTCAGGTCATGATCTCGTGGTTCATGAGTTCAAGCTCCATGTCAGGCTCTGTGCTGACAGCTCAGAGCCTGGAACCTGCTTCAGATTCTGTGCCTTCCTCTCCTTCTCTCTGCCCCTCCCCTGCTCATATTCTGTCTCTCTCTCAAAAATAACCATTAAAATTTTTTTATAAAAATAAAATAATCTATTCTGAATTGTTGAGCATAAAGTTTTTAATGTGTTATCTTTTATAGTATTTAGAAATTGAGAATTTATTATTCCCAAGGATGGGAAACAGATTTATAGTCTATCTCCAAATTAACTTTTAAAAACTACCTTGAATTGAATTTGAATTTGAATTGAAACTTCTGTTACTGCTATTCTTACTGTCTTTAGTGCAATAATTTTGAGTACTGTAAGACGGAGAAAAGTAAATGTATTTAAGTGATAAGTCCTAGGCTTAGAGGACAAATTCTTGGGAACTAGTCTCCAAATTAATCTTGTTTGTTTAAAAAATATAGAGGTCTTCCCTTAAGGCCTATTTCCATAGAAGCAAAATTTCTTAGATGCATAAATCCAGTACTTTTTAATAAACTAAATATATTTATCTTGTGCACAGACCTCTTAATAAAACTTACCTCGAGGTGGTGCGTTCAGTGTTCATGTCTTCAACTTCTTCTGCCTCTGGAACTGGTCGAAAGCGCACTATCAAGGACTTGCAAGAAGAGGTTTCAAACCTGTATAATAACATTCGGCTTTTTGAAAAGGGGGTGAAGTTCTTCACAGGTATACTTGGTGCTGTTTTTTTCATTGATTCTCATAATTGTTCTTGGACATTCATTTTAATAAAACACCTTTATTTTCCAGATGATACGCAAGCTACTCTTACAAAGCATTTGCTGAAGACAGTGTGTACGGATATCACTAACCTCATTTTCAACTTCTTAGCTTCGGATTTAATGATGGCAGTAGACGATCCTGCAACCATCACAAATGAAGTATGATAGTGATTTGTTTGCCATTCTTGATGTGTTTAGTTTTGAAATAAAAGCATGCTTTATTTTCTCACACCAGGAATAGTCTAAAGGAGAGTAAAATATAAGAAAGGGTTTTTAGGGAAAACATCCGTCAGATTTTTAGTTCAGATTGGTAATATAACCGGTCTTTTGAAAGTAATGATGGTTAATTACTTTAGAATCAACACTTTTATTTTTTCCTAATTATTATGGTGTCACATCCCTTTCTCCTGCTGAGTTGCAAATCCCTTAACAGTGCTATGGCCTGATTGCATAACTCTGCAGTCATTTTCACTTACTGGCACCATCTCTGTTCAATATTTAAATAAATTGCAGTTTATTTGTTAAAATTCTAATCTCAAACTAAATTCAAAGTTAATTTCTTCCCTTCTTGAAATGTAAGGTATGGCAGTAGCTCCTAGTTGCCTAGAGAAGGAAAAGTGTGATCTGTCCCTAACTCTCCTCCTCTACTTCTTCTCTGTCCTTCTTCTCTGATCCACTTAATGTTTGAGATTTAGAAAAAATGAAAGAGGCAAAAAGTGCCTCATAAGAATGACTGCATATCACTGATTATGACCTAGGTCCAATGCTGTGGTCTCTCGTGATGTGGCCATTGCCACATAGATGGCATAGGTTGTTTGGGGGAAGTTTTTTAGCATGTGACACCCTCTCATGGCAAGGACCACCCCCTAAACTTCCAAACAGGTTATTTCTCCTGTCTACCCCAGCAAAGTACTGTCCCCCTTCCTCCTTTAGCTTGACAGTGAATCTCCAGATGCTTGGGCACTTCATGTATCCTGCCTCTGTGCCAACTTCTGCTGTGAGAAATACATGGGGTCCTGTCCTGTGCCCTTTGGGGGCTACAGAAGGATTTAGTGTGCCATGTGACGGGGAGTCAGTAGGTTGCCCTAGTCTTCCAAGACTCACTGTAACTTTCAGGGCCTACTGGCCAAGCCATTCCAGTAGGCCTCCACCAGAAATTTCATACTAGGTAGGGCCATCAGATGGGTCAAGAATGCCACCAAATTTCTTGAGACACATCTGTGTGGACGGGGTGCTGAAAAGACCACACACCAAATAGCATAACAACTGTCCATCCATAGAGCAAGTTCTCTAGTTTATAGGCATTCTTAAACTTTATTCAAAAGTGAGACCCCCCCTTCACTTGGCATTAGGAAGAACATTCTTCCCACCCCAATGAAAAAGGGAGTAGCCTCTTGCCCCAAATTCTCTTTTACCCACAAGGTAAATGGTTCTCTCTCCCTCGTCCCTCGGCCCACCCCCTGCCACTCCCCTGCCCCATCTTCCTCTTACATTGCTGGGCCAGAAGGGAGGAGTAGAGCTATATCTAGCTTCATTGGCTGACTGGTTGTTAGCTAGCTTTCAGATATTAGAATGCTTTTGGCATGTTTTTATCCCTAGTTTGAGAGCTAAAACTCAAAAACAAAGATAAATTCTATTCAGTATTCTATTATAGCAACAAATATACTTTGTTTTGTTTTGTTTGATCTTATATCCACCACATGTTAAAGTCACAATCCCAAAAGAATCTTTTTCCCCTTATAGGTAAGAAAAAAAATTTTAAGTAAATTATCAGAAGAAACCAAAGTAGCTCTCACCAAACTACATAGCTCTCTGAATGAAAAGGTAAGTTGGATTCTGTTTAGATAATGGGGCTAGAATTTATGACCTTTGAGTACATTTTTATAAGAATAATTGTAAACTAAATCTCTTTGGGAGGTGAAGGGGGAGAACAGGCTGGGGACATTTTATCCTCTTTAGTCCTAAATCACAATGTCAAGTTTAATAACAAAATGACCTTTTTAAAAATTGTATTTAGGGTGTAATACTATAGAACAGTATTAAATGACTGTATTTCTTTAGGAAACCTGTTAATAAAAGTAAATTATGGCATTAAATACCTTTTCAGAGCATAGAAGACTTTCTTTCTTGTCTGGATTCTGCAGCAGAGGCTTGTGATATTATGGTGAAAAGGGGAGACAAAAAAAGGGAAAGGTAACAACATTCAATTAATCTACAAACAGATTCTTCGATGTATGATATTTCATGTCTGAAGTTGATGACTGTGTGGATCTTGCACAGAGAACTCTTGTATCCAAATGGCTGCATACCTTTAAGCATATTCAATACATAGGTCTCCCTCTCTGTCCCATTTTGATAGGGTAGCAAGGTTCCCTAATCCCCTAGTAGATCAAGCCTGGGAACTTTATGTTGGCTTTGAGACCTGCTATAGAAAGCTTAAGTGCATTAGTGCACTTCTGTCTGATTCCCAACAACTTAAAATAAAAAGTATACCTTGAGTATCCCTGCTATCTAGTTTTCTGTATCATTCTCTAGCATATTAGTTTATCCATACCATTTAGGGTCAAGTGTATCTATACTTCCTATTTAAAATATCCCTTAAGATGTTTATGGAGCTAGATAACTAAACTGGAGAAGCTAAAAATGAATACAGAAGGGAAGAAGTGAAATTGGTGAGAGCTGGAGAAAATATGATAATGTGTTTTGTGATTTTATTTTTGTTTAGGCAGATATTGTTCCAGCATCGACAAGCACTGGCTGAACAGCTAAAAGTCACAGAAGACCCTGCTCTTATTCTGCACCTCACATCAGTCCTTCTGTTTCAGTTCTCAACCCACAGCATGCTCCATGCACCTGGAAGATGTGTCCCACAGATCATCGCCTTTCTCAGTAGTAAAATTCCAGAGGTATCATCTTGTCAGTGCACTCGAAACTTTTAAAGCTTTTAGATTCTGAAGATTTTGAATGGATAGGTTTGAATCATCGTAAACAGTAAGACACAAAACATGTTAATATGATTTCCCGTTGAAGAATGTGAACAGTGATAGAAGATTGATTTTAAAAACTCAGCATAGCTCAAGAATCTTTTGGGATCCTACAGGATCTATAGTAAAAAAAAATATTCTGAATTTGGAAATTTAAGCTTTCACAAAAGATGTAATAATGTCCAGTCTTCCAATTCAGCTTATAAATTTAACCTATTGTTCAAGGACCAGTTCAAAAAGTCTTACCCTGCACAGATTCTTCTGAGAAACTTCTCAGCTAAAAGTAATTGGGCTTCTTTGAACTTCCATGTAACTTTGACTAAATGTCTGGTGATAGAACCTAGCCAAGTCGGTTTACATTAAATTGATCTGTATTCATGTTTTATCACCCCTAACCTGTCAACTTGCCAACAAGGACCTTACTTGATTCAGTTTTCTACTTAAGATCATTATACTGATTTATAAAGATCGGTGTTGGTTGAACAAATCATGCTTGTTCCACAGAAAATTAATTTAATGTTTGTTAACTTTTCTTCTCCTTTCTCTTTTCACAGGATCAGCATACTCTTTTGGTAAAGTATCAAGGTTTAGTTGTAAAGCATTTAGTTAGTCAAAATAAGAAGACTGGCCAGGGAGATGATCCTTTGAGTGATGAATTAGACAAAGAACAAGAAGATATCACCAATACTACTCGTAAAGAGCTTCAAGAACTTTCTTCATCCATTAAAGACCTTGTTCTCAAATCCAGGAAGTCATCTATGACAGAAGAGTAATGATCTTAATTTACTTTTATCATATAGTATACATTTTTCCCAAAGTTTAATATGGTGAGTGGTTACCACAAAGTGTTCATTTCACAGTCCTCAGTTCCTCCCAGTAATGCCCCCATGCATACACCCACACACACGCAATTCAGTCTAAACAGTAGTGTTGTATTCAATGTAAACCTTATAAAAATGTGAATTTTATAAATTGGGTTCAACCATGGAAGATTTCTTTTTCACAATATAATTCTAAAAATTAACCATTTCAGTTTTATTTTCAGATGCTAAATGAAGAATAAATTTTCTGATATCTTTCATCTCTAGAAAAGGACTCATTCGTTGTGTTGTTAGATTTCAAGTGACATTATTATATTTATACCCATATTAGGTGGAAACTTAAAATGTGGCCATGTGTTTTTTAAAAAGGAAAAAAAAAAAACCCTTTGGTGTCAACAATAAAAATCGTGTATTTGAAAATTAATAGACAATGCTTCAAACCTAAAATACAGAAATTTGCAGAAGAACTTTTTATTACTAAGCCCCTGCTTTTATTTCTGGCAGATAGAGGGCCTCCCATTGCCCCCACAGGAGTGAACTTTTATGTGGTTGACAGTTTCGGGGATGCCTTTACAGCTGCAGAAAAACACCAGAGGGGCCCATTTATTGCTATGGTCTATTGTAAAACAAGACACTAACAAGAGTGAGAGAAAAAATAAAAATTACTTCTTAATAGATATAAATCACATTAGAAAAACTAAAAATGTAATACAAGTATTTTTTCTTTAACCCAATTTGCATTTCTAAATGTTATTTTTTATATCAGTAGTCACTCTGGCTCCTAATGCTTTGTTGTAGGAAGATCTATAAGTGCATTGAAGTCATTGAAACTTTTTTTTTTCCAAAAATGGAAATCCATGTAAGAAAATAGGTATTCTTGTTTTCTAAACACTACTAGTAGTTAAAAGTAACTAAAATAGTTCCTTGGTGTAATAATTTCAAGCAAGTGAGTCTTAAGCAACAATTTATTATTATCAAAAAGAAACTTATTTTGAATATAATAGTAAGTTAAATTTCAAATATTAAAATACTATTTTATATAATTCCTCATATGGCATTTAAAACTTCCTGTTTCAAAATGTTTGAATACAAATATCAGTCTACCTCTACTCTAATTCAGACAGAGTGTTAATATTGAGTGAAAGAAATTGATACAATTGCTAACTAAACATTATTATTAAAGTTGATAGGAATGTAACCTAAATTTAAAAATGTTTTTCCACTGGTAATTTTCTATTAATGTATTTTCATATGGGCAAAGGAAGAAAATGACAAATCCTCTGTGACCACAAACTCCACGTAGTTTTTTTTATTCAGCTTTCAAAATATTAAAAACCAAACCTAAGGTTTTATCCAGTCTTTAAGAACTTATCATTTATGTTTCAGCAGATACCAGAGTAATCCACATTTGATTCAAACTAGGTCATAAACAATGAAGCAAATAAAATCATTCTGGCCTTCCTAATTTGTAGGAATAAAAATAGGAGAGACGACCAAGCAAATAAAAAGAAAAGGATTGTCTTGGTTACATTAATTTTTTTTCATTTATCAAAATGGTTCATATTTTTCACAGTAAATAAGAACAATTTTTATTGTTTTTGAAAACAAAGTGGTATAGCTGATTTTGTATGTAAAAATCTAATCTCACTGATAAATAAAAATTCTTAAATGGTTATCTACTATGATCTTGATGGGAAGATTTAAGAGTGTTATTAAAAATAAAGTTGCCTATTTCTGTTAAATTTTGTGGTACTTTGGAGCTTCCATTATTTTAATTACTACTAGGATTAATTGATGCATATGTTACATGTAACGTATTCACATTTTAAAATTCTTTTCCTGAATATATTTAAAGATTTTATTATATTTTCTTGCACAAAAATAGTTCTATAGTCCTCAGTGTCTCATTCCATGAAAGTTTGCCAGTCATGAACCATTTTACCTGAGTAAATCATCTTCGGTTAGCTACATGTCAGCAAATGTACAGCTATACTCTTATCTGCCACTTCCTACTATTGCAGATACAATAGAGCTTTCTGAATAATGTGTTCGTGTGTTCCATTCTCCAGACCACATGTTTCTGAAGAGTCAAGGGAAACCCACTTCTAGCCATCAGAATGATTCAGTGAACCATGGCCTATCTTATCAAAATCAGTGAATTTTCAGAAAAGATACTGATATGAAATCAGAATAATAAATGTATAAGTTGCTTAATTTGAATATAGAACCATCTTGAACTTTTTAGGGAGTGTGTTTTAGTCAGACCATAAAGCACCAAAGATGAGGTCAGAGTGCAACAGTGATTGTTCGTGAAGAAGGAGCATGGGGCAAGCAGAGGGCAAAATGCAAGCTGGCACCACCCCCCCGTTTGAATATGAGTGATACTCCTTGGACACTTCTGGCTACCCAAGAACAAAGGAAAAGAGTTTAAGTGCTTGCCATGGTAATGTGGGAATCTAAGGCAAATGAAAAATTAAATTCCCTTACTGCCTACAGCCCATTGACAAGTCCTTGAAACAGGCAGAGTGACCTTCTAGGAGCTCAGCTGTCTCAAGGATGACTCTTTAGGGCAAAAGGAGAACCTTAGCTTAACATTATCCCAACCTCCAGGATCCTGTAAGTTTACTTCCTTTATCTTAACTGCCCCAAGATACATGCTGGCAATCATACTCCAAGCTTATGGCCCCTCAGTATACATCTAAAGGCTCTTATGACTAAGGTTTTATTAAATGGTAATAAATGTTTCCTTAGCAACAGCTAGCCCCTCAAGTTACTGGAAACCTTGCTTCCAAAATTCCTTAGAGACATACTATATCCTTGATCCTCTCGCAACCTGAAGGTATGTAAGGAGTTACCCATCATGACCCCATGCAGTTCTTCCTGCCTACGGGTCTTGCCCTGTACTTTAATAAATCACCTTTTGCACCAAAGATGTCTTCAAGAATTCTTTGGCCTTTGGCTCCGGACCACCCCACCATCACACCAAAACTTCATCCCTGCAGCGTATGAGAACAAAGAGTTCATTGCTTCCCCAGAAATGCTACTCATCCCAGGGCCAATGGGACATTTTTTTTCTGTCAAGAATTAACATGTTAGTTGGGTAGAGGTTGGAGACCATGGAAGGTTTGCTTTCTTTGACTAATACCAATGAAGCCTTTACCCCAGTATATATGGGAGATGAAGGAAAAACATAAACTCAGATGCACATTTTCCACAGAAATCTAGGACCACATTAAAGTGGCCATTAAAATGGCCTAGATTCACACAAGTTGCTCTACTTTGAAGACGACACTGAACAAAAAATTAAATAGAACCTGGGAAAAATTTGTTCCAAACCATCTAACAAAGAAACCTTGACTTTCAGGCTTTTAGAAACAGAATACACAGAAACACAAATAAAAAGTGTTTATTCAATTTACATCACCAAAAAAGAAGGAATAACTACTTTGAATATGTATTAAATTTTTATAAGTTCCCAGTGTTTTATTATTTGTTTTACCAGGTTTGCCTCTATTTGCACCTCTATTTCTCTTCAGTGATTAGTAATATGACTAATCCACATCGTGGATGTGTGTTTACAGAGCAGGAGGAAAGAGATTGTGTTGTGGTGCGATGAAGAAAGGGGAGACATGGTGAATTTCAATCCTGAGCTCAACAATCTCCTGGATCCCGTATGACTACGAAGAACTAGGAATACAAATGTAAATCTTAAAAATACACTCTGACTTAGCATAATACACTCTAGTTACATCCACGTTGTTGCAAATGGCAACATTTCCTTCTTCTTGATCACTGAGTAGTCAGAGAAAGACAAATAAATAGATGACTTCACTTACATGTGGAATTTAAGAAGACAACAGATGAACATGGTGCGGGGGGAGGAAAAATAAGATAAAAACAGAAGTAAACCATAAGAGACTCTTAAATACAGAGAACATACTGAGTGTTGCTAGATGGGGGAGGTAGGGGAGGTATGGGCTAAATGGGTGATGGGCATTAAGAAGGGCACTTGTTGGGCACTGGGTTCTATCCCGAAACCAATACTACACTGTATGTTAACCAACTTGAATTTAAATAAATAATTTAAAAATACATATGTTAGTTGAATAAGTAAAAGTATGAAAAATAAATACACCTTGTTTCAAGGAGATGGCAAGAATCAACGAGCAGAGGATGCTATGGGGGAAGAAATGAAAGTCCACTGTCTTGCACAGTGGGGAGGGGAACTGAACAGGCTGGAGATGACCTCCTGAACTGAGTCCTGACAGAAAAGTAGGACAAGCCCAGTGAAATCAGGCATTTCTGAGAGAGAGGAGGAGATCGGGAAGTACTAAGACATGAACTAATATGAAATAATGAGACATTTGGGAAACCCTAAGTATGAGAAATGTGAAAAATGATCTGGGGAAGCATTGTAAGCTGAAGCTGGAGAGACCAGAGGGAGATCATGAACTACCTTATATGTACACTAAGCGAAAAGTTTAGCCATCATCCTGAAAACGGGGAGTTTTACAAGGTTAACCAGGAAAATAAGGTAATTAGATTTGTCTTTTAGAAAGACTGCCCATTCTGAAAGGTAGTTTGAGAACATATCAAAATCCTTTAAAATTACTATTATTTATGAAATCAATGTCTCTCCTGTCTGAAAAGTAAAATGTGGACTTGATATGTACAAGTCTTTTTCCCCAGCTTCTAGTCGAAGAGGAGCATGGACAGCCTGCCTTGCCCAGAAAGGAGGCAGTCTCCTTGGCTCTGAAGTACTCTTTTTTATTCAGATGCTAGTCTGCCCCCCAAAAAACCTATATCTGACTAGTCAAGCTAAGACAAAGGTCCTATGGGGTTTCTCATATGTTTCTTGTCATTCAATGTGAAGAAGAAAAAGCACTTGATCAAATTGCTTTCCTACTGATCTTGTCTACTCACCTAAAATATACCTTTCACCTAACTCTACTATGCAGACTTACAGACTGGGTTAATTGCTTGAAGACATGACACATGGTAAGTATAGAAAATACAGTTGTTTAAATAGTATCTAATAAATGTAAATGAACTTAAAGTGAGTGTTTTATATTTTTCTCCTTCCCCCCTTTCTCACCAAAATCTAAGTCCTTGTGACTCATACATGATAAACGCTCAGGGTAAGTTTTGGTGTTGAAGAAAACAAATCAGAAAGCAAGAGAGACAGAGAGAAGAGAGACCACTAGTCCATAATATATTTCATGTGTTTCATTATATTGCAGCCTTTATTCACAACCACCTTAAAGATACTCGATTTGGAAAATTGTTCATGGTATATTAGGTTAAAAAAAAAGGGTGCAGAACACTATATAATGTGGTCTTGGTTTTCTAATTAAATATACCGTATAAACATTTGTATAAATGTCCTT